>NC_045622.1:112869029-113175857 GCF_009829155.1 Mustela erminea | reverse complement strand
CGGTGTCTGGCGGGCCAGGAGTCCCAAACCGCCCCGGCATCGCAGGGGCCAGTCGCGGTGAAGGCCCTGAGGGGGACACGTGTCACCAGACTGACCAAGGCCACAGCTCAGCAGGGTCCTATCTCCCAAGCGACTGCATGAGGGCGCGGCTGTGACCCCAGCCTGGCTGGGACAGAATCCTCGCTACACCCTGCAGGAGGGGGCCCGGGCGGCGCAAGAGCCGGGCACCTGCTGCAGGGTGACAGCCGATGGGCCGCGGGGACAGCAGAGGCGTGTGGGCGGGGCAGACGCTGAGAACCCCACTCTGCTCAGAAGGCGGGGCGCCCTCACGGCCCATCCTGACGCCGGGGGAGACCGCAGCGGGGTCCGCGGGAAGGAGGGCCCCGCTCTGTCCGCGAAGCCTGGAGCCTTTCCGGGGCCGGCGGCAGCTGAGCGCAGCGACCTGCGGCGCAGGAAGGAGGCTGGGAGGAGGCGGAGTCACGGCCATGCTGGGCCCCCGAAGCCAGGCTCCCAGCGGGGAGAGGACACCCAAGGAAAGAGGAGGAGGAGGAGCTGGGGAGGAGGTCCAAGCGCAGACAGTGGTCGCAGAGCAAGGAGCGTCTGCGGTCACCTGGCTCACAGGGGACGGCCATTTCCAGAGGGCCCGGGAGATGGGACGCGGGGTACGGCAGCGCTGACCCTGGGCACACCCGTGCCCAGCTCCGCGAGGCCGGAGGAGGGGCTCGGCTCTGCAGTGGCGGGGAGGGCCGGGCCGCCGGCAGGGCGAGCGAGGGGGCCACGGCGGCCGGGGTGCGTGCAGGAGCCCACGGGCCCGCCACGGTGCTCGACAAAGGAGACGCCGCCACACGCAGGCCTGAAGGGAAAGCCGAGTCCTGCCTCCGAGGCCTGGGAATGGACGGGCAGGAGCCGAGCGCGTCCTGACCTCCCTACACAACGTCTCAGGACCAGCGGATGGCGGACCGGGGAGGCCGGCTCTGCAGACCGCTCAGACCGCTCTGGTCAATCCGTGCAAACGGCCCTAAGACACCCGATGCGCCCTGCGCGGGCCCCACGTCGCCGACCCGGCCGTCCCCACCGACATCCGCAAGTCCCACGCGCGTTCACGGCTCACTTGAACTCATACACACGCGAACGCGTGCACCTGAGTCCAGGCTCGGGCGCCCTGGAGCCCAGCGGAGCCCTGTGTGCCACGCGCAGGGATGTGGCCCCCCATCCCCAGCCCCACGCACGCAAGAGCGCGCCCAGCCCCCACCCAGCCGCTGAGCGCTGCCCGGCGCTCCATCACCACCACCCGCTCCCGCTGGGACGGCCGAGCGCCCAGTCCTCTGCCCGCACAGCACCCGGCACCCAGTCCAGGCGGGGCACCCCGGCTGAAGGACAAGGCCCACCAGACTCGAACAACTGCCGCAGTCCTCACAAGGACCGCTGGGCCCGGGGGGGAGCGGGGCGCTGACGCGGCTGTGTGCGGGGCAGGGGCTCTGTCGGAAGCGAACACCGGAGGGACCGGGTGAAACTCGAGCGCCCAGTCCAGCTGCTGCCTGCTGGTCTTTCATCGGGAACGCACCCGCGGGCCTGCTGCTCCCGCTGGCACAGGCACCCCCCCCGACCCCAGCAGCCCCCAGCCCCTCCCCACCGGCCGGCCGGGCTCCTCCTCCAAGTGTCAGGTTAGGTGCCAGGTCCCCCCAAGAACCTTGCCCACCTCAACCACGGCCCCTGACAGGCCACCCCCACGTCTAAGTCAAGAGTCGAGACCCACAGCTCTGGGCATCTGCGTGGCTCCCTCGGTGGAGCGTCTGACTCCCGGTTCCAGCCAGGTCAGGGTCATGCCATCGAGCCCCACATGGGGCTCCACGACCCGCAGAGTCTGCTTGCCCCTCCCCCTCGCTGCTCCTCCCTCTCTCTCAAATCAATAAAAACTTAAAACAAAACAAAAAAAGAGCCACAGCTCTGCGCCCGCGGCTCCCTCCCGCGCTGCACGGTAAGACCCTGACTGGGGCACCACACCCGGAGCTCCCTGTGTCACGCTGCCCCAAACACCAGGACCCGCAACAGCGGCTGAGCACCACGGCACGGGTCCTGCGCCGGCACTCACGACCCCAGCCCCAGACGCCACCTTCCCGGAGCCCCCAGCCGCTGCCGCCCAGCCCCGACGTCACTGCGCGCCTGCAGGTCAGGTCACCGAGGGCACCCACAGCGCGCACCACGCGGCCGCGCAGAGCCCCAGCACCGGCACTAGCGGCGCACGTCGGGCAGACGGGCCGCGCCGGCCGCAGGCGCAGACACCGGCGCCCCGGCCTGGGGCTCAGCGCGGCCGCAGAGCGGAGCGGCCCCGCACACAGGACGGGCGAGCCCCGTGCAGCCTCCCTTCCCAGCAGACGCGGTGCCCGGCTTCGTGCGCGTCTGCGGCGGGACCCGCCTCCGGTGCAGCCTCGGCTCGCGGCGCGCGGCGCGGGAGGCCCGGGAAGGAGCGGCTGGGCGGGCTCCCTCGCTCCGGGCTCGGCCAGTCGCACCGCCGGGGACGCCGCCGGGGACACCGCCCGTAGCTCGCCGCCGAGTCCGCAGCTCTCCGCACGCGCCGCGGGGCCCGCCACAGCCACGTCCCGCGGGCAGCGGGGCCAGCTCCGCGTCGAGCTCCCGCGCGGCCGCGTGCCCGGGGCTCCCCTCCGCCTCAGAAGGGCCGTCCCTCGGCGAGCACCGGGCCAGCAGCCCCGCGACCTCCCGCCCCGCGGCGCGTCCCGAGCGGCTGCTCCCGCGGACCTCGGTCTCCGACGCCCCGGGCGCGGTCCGGGCTGCGGGAGGCCCCCGGCCCCGCGCCACCGAGCCGCCCCCTGCGACGGCACCGCGCGGGGACCACGCCGGCCGCCGCTGCCGCGCTCTCGTCGGCAAACCGAGAGGCTGACGGCGGGACGAGGGGCCCGACGGGGCCGGGGAGCGGGGCGGCCGCGGCGGCCCGGGCCCTGCACCGACGCCCGCCGCGGCGGCCCCACGGGAGGCCCGCCGGGGCCCGCGGGACCCTCCCCGGTGCGGGGACCCACGCAGGGAGCCGGGCCTCCTCGGCCGCCGCAGGCCCCGCCGCCGGCCCCGCCGCCCCGCCCGGACGCTCCGGAGCCCGCCCCGCCCGCCCCGCCCGCCCCCTCACCGGCCCGCGCTGCGTGCTGACGGTGGTCGCCATGGTGCCCCCGCCTCGCCCCCCGGGAGCGGCCCCGTCCGCGACCCTCGGCGCCGGAGCCTGCGACGCCAACTGCCGGTCCTGGCGAAGCCGCCGCCGCCTCGGTCAGCTGACGGCTGGCCCCGCCCCCGCGCCGCTCACCGCGCAGGCGCCAAGTCCGCCCCGCCCCTTCCGGCGCCGCACGCACCCACGCCCCGGCAGGCGCCTGCGCAGTCGCTCTCCACGGGCCGCGGCCCTGCGAAATGCCTCCCGAGCTGGCCGTGTGCGCATGCCCGCAGTGGCGGGCCCGCGCCGGTCACGTGGCCGGGTGGGGCCCGCCCCCAACCCCCTCGAGGCGGCGCTGCCGCGGAGCAGGCGGGGCGGCCGCCGGGTTCCCCACCTCGGAGGCAAAGCGACGGCGTAGCCCTGCCGCTGCCCCAGGTGCTGGGAGTGCGGGAGGCCTCGCGCGGATGTGTGAGCGCTGCCGTCGGGGCGGCGGCGCGGACCGTCTCGGGCAGCACGAGCGCCTCCGCCGCCCCGACGGGCGGCCCCGCGTCCCTCCACCCCCAGGGTCCCCCCGGCCTTGACGGGCGGCGCCCCCACCCATACCGCCGGGTCTCCCACCCCGGGCCGTGGCGGGCGGCGCCCCCACCCCCCGGGGCCTCCACACTCCGCTCCCGCCCCGAGGCCGAGCCCGCGTCCGCGCCCGCTGCGGGGCTCAGAGGCTGCAGCTCCGGCCTCCCCCGGCCTCCGGGGCTCAGAACCGCGTGGGCCGCCGGCAGCGGCCGGTCAGAGCAGAACCCGCCGAAGCGCAGCCCTCGGCGGCCCTGCGCGTTCGTCGCCGGCCTGCGGAGGCCGGGGGAGGCTGGGGGCCCGCGCGCCGCCCCCGCGTCCGCCCCCGCGTCCGCCCCCCGGGCTGTCGCGAGCGGCCGGCCCGCCGCGTGTCGGCGGTCCCCGTGTTCGCCGGAGCAGCCGGGAGTCCCCGCCGCCCGACGACCCGTCTGTTTGCCTGCGGGCCGCGGCGCCCTGGCGCGAGGCGGAGGCTCGGGGCGCCGGTGCAGGACGCATCCGGAGCGCTGAGATCCCCGACGCCCGGCCAGGAGTGTGTCCTCCGACGCCCCGCACAGACGAGCAGCTCGGGCCCGGAGCCCGCGTCCTGGGGCCACTCCTGGTGGCGGTGACCGTATGGTCAGGGTCCCGGCAGGAAGCAGACGGCAGCGCGCGGAGACAGCGGAGTTTAGGGAACCGGCGCTTACGCGGGGCACCGTTAAGCGAGGGAGCCGGGAAGAGGCCCCGTCAGCAGAAGGCGCGGCCTAGCCAGAGGAATGCGCCCCGAACCCCAGGCCTGGGGAAGTAAACACTCCCACCACCCCCAACACGCTCATCTGCAGGTGTGTCCCCTAGCCCAGCCAGGCCCCGGTTCGCGGAGGTCTCCTTCCTGGAGCACAGACACCGCCGGGGGAAGGGGCCGGTGCGCCCGGAGCAGGTGCAGACCGGCCGACGCGCGTCCGAACACGCTCACCGCGGACGCACTTCTCTAGAACAGGAAAGACACGGAAGGAGACTTCCTAGAGGTAGTTAAGGAAAAATTAGGAAACTTTATTGACAGACGCTAAAGAGTCCTGGAGTGCATAGAGAACGGTGTACCGTGTTCATGGATAGGAGCTCAGCCTCAGAAACACGACAACTGTTCCCCAAATTGCCCCTCAAAAGAAATTTTCATTAAAACCTCAGATGGGGGGACACCTGGAGGGCTCCGTCGGGTGAGCCGCTGCCTTCAGCTCCGTCATGATCTCAGGGTCCCGGGACTGAGCCCTGCGTCCAGCTCCCTGCTCAGCAGGAGGCCCACTTCTCCCTCTCCCTCTGCCCCTGCTTGGGTTCCCTGTCTCGATGTCTCTCTTTGTCAAACAAATAAATAATCTTAAAAAAAAAAAAAAAAAGATTTGAAACCCCAAATGGGCTTTTTAAAAGAAATTCAACAAACTGATGATAAATGTGTATGGAAAAACAAAGGCTGAGTAACAGCCGGAACGTTCCAGAAGAAGGAAGAGAAGGAGGCGGGGGTGGAGAGGAACTGTCCCGGGAGATGTGGACACACGGTAAAACCAGCGGTCAAGGTCCTGGTGCGGTGTGGGGGGAGACATTCGCCAGTGGGGCGGAGTATGGGGATGATGCGCGAGACGCCGGCCTGGCTGAGCAGATGGGGGAGCAGAGTGTGGTCCAGTGCGTGTGCCGACCCGGTCCGCTGTACGCGGGGACCCCGCTTCGTGCCGGGCGAGAGAGCCCTCCTGGCTGGGTGGAATCGATCCAGTGCATACTTGATGGAGCCCACGTCTGTGTGACGTTTGGAAAGAGTAACAAGGGGACAAGCTGTCACTCTGCGCTGATCCTTCTGGAAAGACGGGTGCGGGAGTTGGGAGGTGGCCCTTACAATGGGCGGGGAGCTCGTAGCAAACCTCACGTGACAGCAAGGTGTTCAGCAGGCCAAGCAGGCTGGATCGGGGCAGGAGCCAGATGTCCCTGAGAAGGAAGGGCACAGGGATCCAGCAGGAGAGGGAGGCGGGCCAGAGAGGGGGTTTTCAAACCCAGAGTGGGATGTTAGCTGGAATAATGAGCCGTCATCACGGGCCCTTCATGAGCAGAGTGGGGAGGCCACAGAGTGGGGCCGAGAACACGCCTTTGGCTGAATTAGAGGCCAACTGTATTTCCATAGAGAGCACAGGCTGTGAAGGGAGCACAAACTGGTTCCCCTTACTGACGGCTCACGCTGTCTCACAGACCCAATGCTGAATTCGGAGCCTCGGCCCTGTGTGTCCCCTGAGTGGTGTCATTGCCCGTGGGGTCACTGCTCCCAGGCCATTTCCACGTTGTCACGGGAGTCCCACCCTCCCTGGCCTTTCTATGTCCGGGTGTCAATGGCACACATGGGTCTCAACATTTGTGGGGTCCTCTAATGTGTCCAGGAGCCCCAGACAGGCTTTCTGGGGGTGTTGGGTGGGATTCTTGAGAAATAATAATGTTAAAAGAACATTTGGAGTGCTCAGTCTGTGTCAGGCCTCGACCACACGCTTGACACCTGTCACCTTGTGAGTTTGTCCGTTGGTCCCACGGATGGCGCGCCTTCCTCCCCCATGTCACAGATGAGGTTACGACTGAAGGACACATATGTCTGTGCTGTCCACCTCCAACAAGTGACTAGTGCCGACAGCGTACAAACACTTCCCATGAGTCACAAAACTCCCGTAACATGAGACAGACCAGGCAGGTAAGGGAATGGGTGTTGCGAGCTGGCGAGTCAAAGCTTTGACAGGTGTGCGGAGATGCGCCCAAGCTCAGGAATAATAAGGGAGATAATACGACCGTGAGACACCACTTGACATTTACCAGAAGAGTAAAAATTCGGAAGGAAGGGCCAGAGGTCCTGTGGAGGACTGTGCTGGGAAGCTCCGGGGCGCTGGTGGGAAGAGGGGCAGCAGGATGTGCTCTGGAAAAGCGGCGCCACCACACAGGGTAAGCTGTGCTGCTGAGCTGTCCCCGGGGACCCGTTCTGGACGCACGCCACACGGATGCACAAGGGAACGCGTTCAGGCTGTTTGCTGCAGGTTGTTTGTGCGGTGGAAGTGGCCGGCCTCATCGCCCACCTCCAGAAGCGCGCAAAAACCAGACGTGATGGGTATGCACCGAGAATGCTGGGCCACGGGCGGGTGTCCACAGGATGATCCCACACGCTTTTAAGTCCACACGAGTGCTTTAGGCGGCAGCTTTCAGGACCCTCCCGTCAGGCGGCCAAGGCAGCATTCCCGTGACACAGGAGACCAGAGGTGAGCCCGAGGACCGCCCCTGCTTGCCACCTGCAGAGGGTTTCAGGGCCGCTGGGCAGGGAGGACCAGTGGTCTCCCTGAGCTAGGAGACTCAGCCCCGGCAGTGCGGGGCACGGGGGGGAACTGCCCAGAGAAAGAGCGATGGCGTCTGCAACGTGTGCCCTGCGGTCTCCCGCTGAGGACACATCAGCAAACACATGGGATAAACTGCCCATGGCTGGGGAAAGAGCGGCTTGTAAGAATTACAGAGTGATGCCAGCAGCCCACCCAGGGCCTGGACCAGTTCCTCTTCCCAGCAGTCAGAGCAGAAATTCACATGACCGACGGGACCCTGAGTGGACCACCCGGCAGGGTCTGCCTTAGCACCACCAAGGATAAGGCTGGTCGCTTTAAAATGTTAAAGGGATAAAGAAATCAAGGGGATGTAAAAGTTCTACAAGTTTACATGTCCAGTTATAACCCTCCCCTCGATGTGCGGCAGGACAGATGGGGACACAGTAAGGGCATACACAACCCGAACAACACTGCCAAACAACTAATCTGATCGACACAGAAAACTCACGTAACAGTTAAATATGCATTCGTAAGCACACACTGAACATTTACCAGTATAGACTGTATCGGGGGCCAGAAAACAGTCTAAAAGATTCAAACCATACAAATTACATTGCCTGGCCAAAACAGAATTACATTAGACATCAATAAAGATATATATAGAAAATCCCCCCATTATTTGGAAACCAAAAAACTAGCCCACGTGTCAAAGAAGAAATTAAGAAGAAAATTAGTGTTTTGATCTGGGTGAAGATTAAAAACTCGGCCCAGGGTGTTTTGCGGGGGCAGCTAACATGGCATATAGGGGAAATCCATCTCTACATTAGAAAGGAAGGAAGGTCTGAAGTCACTGACCTCAGCATTTACCTTGAGACACGAGAAAAAGAAGAGCAAAGTAAGTACCTCCTAAGCGAACAGAAAAAAAAGAGAAAATAAGCGTCATTGAATAAATCAATGACATAGAAAATAGACCACAGAGAAAATCAGAAAATCAGAAAAAAAAAAAGGTTCTTTTTTTTTTTTTTTTTTTTTTGGAAGACCATAGAATTGATAAGCCTCTGGTCTGGCTGATCAGGAAAAAGAGAGAGAAGACACACATTGCCAATACCAGGAATGAGAAAGTTGGTGTCACTTCAAATTCTACAGATGGTAAAGGAGTGGCGTGGGCCAGTGCAGTCTGAGAAGGAGCAGAGTTCGCCAGAAATCTATAGTCCTCCCCACACTGTGGTGCCGGCACAAAACCAGACGCAGAGGCCAACGGTGCGGAACAGAGAGCCCAGGAACACACCCGCACACACAGGGCGCATTTG
The DNA here is from genome assembly GCF_009829155.1 of Mustela erminea. Taxonomy (NCBI): domain Eukaryota; kingdom Metazoa; phylum Chordata; class Mammalia; order Carnivora; family Mustelidae; genus Mustela; species Mustela erminea. Next base: position 113,167,524 of record NC_045622.1, on the reverse strand, counting down.
TCCGCGCCCGGAAGGCGAGCACACACGATGGGGAGAGGACCGTCCCTTCCACGAATGCTGCTGGGGACACGGACAGCGCCGTGCGGAAGGATGAGACGGACCCCTTCCTCACACCACACACGGAAATCCTCGATGGAGGAAGTAAACACTGGGACCTCCGTCCTAGCGATGCGCGTCTGGACACGTGCCCTCAGGGGAGGCTACCTGACGCCAGAGAAGCCTCGGCAGAACGAGAGGGCCGCCCACGGTTTGGGGGAGGATGTTTGCGAATGACATCTCTGACAAGGGGCCACTGTTTGAAACGTTGGAAGAATTCATACAACTCAACACCAAAGCAAACAACCCAACTGAGAAATGGGCAGAGGACCCAAGCGGACACTTTTCAAAGAAGACGTGTCGACATGGAGAGACGCCCCGCGCCCCGCGATCGACACGATGAGACGCTGCCGCACTCCGGTCAGAACCGCGAAAATCAAAAAGAGATCCCACGTGTTGGCGGGGGTGAGGGAACCTTCGTGCACGGTTGGTAGGGGCGCAGACGGGTGTAGCCTCTCTGGAAGCGGTACGGAGGGTCCTCAAAAAATAAGAAACAGGGAACGCATGTGACCCAGCAATTCCACGACTGGGTTCTTAGGCGGGAAATGAAACGCTAACTCAAAGAGATCCCTGCCCCGTGCTCACCGCGGCATCGTTGACAGTAGCCGAGATACGGAGGCTCCTCACGCGCCGACCGGTAGATGAGTGTGTGAAGAGGATGTGGTACCCGCGCAACGGAACATTATTCCGCCACAGAAAATGAGTGAGATCCTGCCATCTGCGACGACCTGGGTGGACCTAGAGCTTATAGCGCTGAGTGAGGTCAGTCAGAGAAAGACAAACAGCGTATGGTCTCGCTCATGTGGAACTTAAGGGACGAAACAACAAACAGAACAAAACAGAAACGGGCTCCCTGACGCAGAGATCAATCTGGTGGGCGCCGGGGGTGGGGGCGCCACGCAGGGCACAGGAAGCGGTGACACGCTAACCCACGAGGTGACAGGTGGCAGCGGGACCGACTGTGGTGACCACGTGGTATGTCTGCAAATGCCAGGCCACTTTGTCGTACGCCGGAGACAGCACGACCTCGTCTGTCGATGACGCGGCGACTTAGAGGAGGGACAGTGAGCGGGCGCTGTAGGGGACCGCGCTGAATTTCAGTGGAAGAGAATGTAGTGGGAAAATCCCCAGAAGACAAAAATCACCAGAGCTCCCTCGAAAAGAAATAGAGAACCCAAATTGTTCCTTAGAAAAAGAAAAAAGATTTTATTGATTTACTCAGGAAAGAGAGCGTGAGAGGGAGAGAGCGTCTCCAGCAGACGCCGAGCGAGCGCAGAGCCCGATGCGGGGCTCGATCCCACGGCCACGGGACCGCGAGCTGAGCGGAAATCACGAGTCGGGTGCTCCACGGATCCAGCCACCCAGGCTGCCCCCAAATGGTTCTTTAAAAGCCTTTCCGGTGGCTTCGCGGGTGAATTCTGCAAGCACGTGAGAAGGAGGCAGCCTCATCCCTACCCAGACTCTGGGGAGACAAGACGAGGAGGCTCTCCCCGGCCCAGTCTGAGGCCGGCAGCACACTCGCCGCAAAGCCAGATGCGGACGTTGCGGGAAAACTCCTCGGGACCACGATCCCACACGGTTTTTAGCCAGCCGAGCTCGTCCGCAGGCGGACGGGACCGTACGTCGTGACGCCATGGCAGCCTTCTCCGGAACGCAAGGGCGAGGGAACGCCTGGAAATCGTCCTATCGTGTGACTCCCCACAGTGACAGGAGAAGAGCCAGACGAGCACCCGGAGTCGGGAAAGGCATGGACGGCCCCCCAGACCCCTCCTGGATGTCAGCTTTTGGCAAGACAGGCGTAGAAGGGGCGCGCCCACAGTGAAGGACGTCTGTGAGGTGCCCACGGTGGGCATCGGGCCGGCCCAGGAGCCAGGCGAGGGTGCCTGCGCTCGCCGCGTCTATCCAACCTCGTGCAGGGCTGAGTCCAGGCCAGTCGGTCAAGGAAAAGCAACAAGGGGCATCCCCAAGTGAAAGAACCAGTATTTGCTCATAGACAAGATGGTGCCCCCTTGACCCACGAGTCAGTGGTCCCACGGTCCCTGGCCATTCTGCTGGGTTCCGCTCTGTCTCTGTGAAGGCAGCCCATCTGCTGTGCCATTGGGGTTTCTCTTCGGGGGTCCCCCAGCTCCGAGACTCCTCCGTCGGCCGCGTCCGATCTGCGGATGATCCCACCGATGACGGTCTTCGTTTCTGTCCCGGTGGCGCCGCTCTCTGGTGTCTCCTTCCCGTTTTCTTAGGACTGCCTTCTGGCCGCTCGCAGTGCCCTCTGTTCTTGCCCACGGGCGGCCTGGTGCCCTGGAACCCGAGCGTGTTCGTCCTGGTGGTTTCCGATCCCGGGATCCCCGCCACGTCTGGTTCTACGGCTGCCCCGTGTCTTCCAGGAGCGGCTGTGCCTGGGCTGGGGACGAGGTGGAGGCTGCGGTGGCCGGGGTCGGGGTGGGGGGCGCCTGTTCTCAGGACAGCGAGGGGAGGTCAGTCTCCAGTGAGCCGGCCCCCTGGGCCCCGGCGGTCACAGGAGGCTGGACACACGCCGGCCACATCATGGATCAGCAAAGGCCACAAGGTGAGGAGGGACAAACGACCTCTAGAGCGAGCGCAGTTACGATTTTCTGCGGTGAAAGCTGCCAGGCCCGGAGAAGCACGTCTGAGCCAGAGTGGGCCTGGAGGGCCCTCCCTGCTCTGGGGTCCCCGAGCACGGTAGGGGGTGGCCCACCATCTCCGGGTCGCGGTCCGCCCGGCGGGGGAGGCAGAAGGAAGCGGCCGCACACCCCGTACTCTCCCGGCGGCTGGAACGTGCTGGCTTGTGTCCCTGCATCGGTGCAGCCTGGACGCAGGTGAGGCTGGGCCGCTGCCCCCTCCGCCCCCCACAGCCGGCGAGGTCCACCCGGCCTTAGTGCTCCGGGACCGCCTGCACCAGGCCGCACGCCCCGCGGCGCACCGCCTGCCCGGCCTCTGTGCCTGGGGCCTGCTCTGCTTCTGCCCCAGAGAGGAGACTGGGCTGCTTTCCGAGGGCGCAGGACGTGACCCACGCATGGTGCAGAACTTGGTGGCTGGGAAACGTGGTCCTGGCCAGTGGGCTGTGGGTCTGGTGTTGGAAGGAGACCAGGACAGATTCTGGGGGTCGCCTCTGCAGTCCCCTCTGTTCTGCGTCCTCCACGTCCACCACCCCCACCTGTCCTGCTCTGGGTCGCCCCAGTCCTGCTTGTCCCCCCGCCGCCGCACACAGCCTGGGCTGCTTCCCTGCCCCTGCCCCTCCCCGGGCCGCACACCCCGCAAGCCTTTCACTCCGTGCAACTCCATGGCGGTCAGGGCATCAGAATCGTGCGCCCATCCCCCCTCCAACTTTAGGACACTCCTAACCCCGCAAAGAGCCCGCACCCCCTTCGCCCTCACCAACCCCCCGCCCAGCGCCCACAACCACAAATCCTTTCTGTCTCTCTAGATTTGCCTCATTCGGACATTTTCTTCTTGGTAATATCTCATCCTCCAGGGCCGTCCCTGCTGCGGCCAGAGTCAGCGTGTCCCCCCTCGTTCAGGCTGAGGGATCGTCCCCTGTGCAGACAGACCACGTGGTCTACGGCCATGGCCACGGACACCGACCCCAGGCTGTTTCTACCTTTCCCCTGCCGTGAGCGGGGCTGAGCCAGGCGCTCCGAGCTCCCGCTCTCACCCCCGCCTCATTTCTTCCCACCGGCCCAACAGCTTTCCGCGGCTGGAGACGGCACCTCACTTGCCCCTTGTTCCCATGTGCTGTCGTAGGAATGACGTCGCCGTGGCCATGGCAAGTGTCTCCACTTTGGCCTGGACGTGTCTCCATGCTTCTTGGTTTTCCCCACGGCCCCACACCCTTCCCGGGCACCGGCTGGGTGTCCTACAGGGTTAATTCGACTCTGACCGGAGTCTCTGGAGATAGTGTCAGGCCCCACGGGTACGGCCGGGTCCCCCAAGATGGCCCCACTGCAGACGCTGGTCTAGGCTGCCCCTGTGCTTCTGACCCACTGGCTACAAATCGGAGGTTCCCACAGGTCCCCTTGGATTCAGGTAACTTGCTGGAGCGGCTCACGGGACGCAGGAAACCAGCCAGCGTACTAGGTGACGGCTTTATTACAAAGGACATTAGCCGGTACAGAAGAAAGCTGGACGAGAAGATCCGCGGGTGAGGCCCTGCATGCTGAGGGCGCCACGCGGCGGGTTCTCCCGCGTTTGTCCACCTGCTTCTCCGCCTACGAGGCCCTCTCCACCACCCACTGCCTAGAAAACTCCTCTTCCGCCGTCAAGACCAGCTCCACGTCCCCTCTCCGCTCACACTCTGGGCAGCTTTAACGGCTCCCTGGGACCTGGGCTCAGGCAGACGGGGGAACCGAGCTCAGGGGAGCCTCGCACGACGAGGCTCCACGGCAGGTGCGTCCAGGCAGATGCAGGAAGTCGGCTGCCCAGGAGGGAGACGGCGTCAGTGGGTCAGGAATGGCCTTTCCAGAGAACCTGTCAAATCCCGAACTCCTCCCAGAGCCCTGGGCATCAGCTTCCAAAGCGCTAACCGAGTCAGAGATGTTTGGAGGCGCGAGTTTGAACCAACACGACCTTGGGGGACAGAACAGAGAGGGCCGCGGGGACAAAGCCCAGGTCTTCGTTGTTTGGTGGTTTTGTTCCCTTATCTCAGCGATCTCCACCCACGACGTCCACGCAGGCCCAGCGGAGGCCCCGAGATGAGGAGTCACGGGCCCTTGGACTGAGCCAGCCGGGCGCCCCGTTGTTCCTGAGTCACATCCTCACGCGTGGCCCAGGGGAGCTGACCCTCTGGCCGCTTTGTCCCGCTGCGGGGCCGCCCGGCTGGCCCGAGCTCCCTCAGGCTTGCGGAGCAGACGGCTGACTGCCCGGGGGCGAGCCCGCCCCGAGAAACAGCCCTGCTAGGAAGGAGCGTCCCTAAGCTTCCAGTGAAACACGCTGGACCAGAGACAAAGGCAGCGAATACTCAAAACTCAGCACCTCCCGGTCACCGGGCGGTGTCCCCACGGTGCGCGGGGTGCGCGGAGACGCCCCAGATGCAGCCCGAGTGTCCCCTTGCCCCCTCAGGCAGCCGAGGGCCGCAGAAAGAGCCGGAGAAGGGTTAGTGATGCGGATTAAAACACGGAGCAGACGCTCTTCCGGAAAGCACCTTCCTCCAGCCGAGGCGCGTCCATGGGAGCAGGCACGGCGGGATCAAGGGGCCTGCTGCAGGCGGGGGGCCCAGCGGCATGGGGCCCACTAGGACCTCTGGCTCCCTCTCTGCGGCTCCCTGGAAGCTGGGCTCGGCACCCCGGGCTCCAAGGCTCTCGGGGCCCCGCCTGCCACGCTGCTCCCGCCTCCCCGCCCCCCGGAGCGGATTCTCCCCACCCAGGCTTGGGGGACCTGCGGTTGGGAAGATAGTGAGGGGGGAGACTCCCCAGTCCCACCACTTGCGTGTGCGCCTGCCCCCCCACCCCGTCCCTGGAGGTCGGCGGCGCCCTCTGGTGGCGACCCATGGGCACATGCACTGTCCGAGCGGTGCCCAGGGTGACCTGCGGGGACACGCGGCTCTGGTGCAGACAGGCCGTCCGCGGGGACACGAGGGTACATGCGGCCTCCGTGCGGGGAGGTGCCGTGGGCTGGACTCGCGGACCCGGCGGCGCCCACACCACCGTTGGTCCGTTCTTCGGGTGAACGAGGTGTCCCTGGATTCCATGACCTTGTCCGCAGACTCCACTGTCCCCTACGGACCCATGATCCAGCTCCAGGGCGTCCCCTGGGGCGGCCTGTCCCTGTCCCTGTCTGTCTCGCTGTCTCTCAGTGTCTCAGTCTCTGTCCGTCTCTGCGCACCCCCCCGCCCCGCCCCCGACCGAGGTTCTTCCTGGGCAGACGCTCGTTCCCCGGGGGCTGCTGCACCTTCCTCCGGATCTGCCTTCTGAGCCGGGGGTCCCTGCGCTCCTGAGCCCACCCACGGCCGAGGGTCCCGCCTCCCCTGCACCTGTCCTCGCCCTCCATCTGTCCCTGTCCCCTGTGGGCCCATTTCCAGAGTGTGCCCCAGGGCTGGCAGCCGGGAGCCATCCCTGCACTTACGCCCCTCGGTGTCCGCGGGCTGCTGGCCCGCCACCAGCTGTGTGGCCTCCAACGGGAAGCCACGTCCTGCCTGCGTGGCTGAGTGTCTGCAGACTCCCAGCTCCCGCGAGGGCCACGCCACGCCCGTGCGAGCTCCGGCGCGGTCTGCCTCTCGGCGCGCCGTTCCGGGCGTCTCGGCAGGCCTCACTCCTGGCCTCCCGGCCCTGCCCCGTGGGGCCCACAGGACAGTACACGACGTGTGCGATGGGTGCGTGCGCATAGGGGTGCCCGGGCGTGTCTGCACATGCGTGTGTGCACACACACGTGTGGGGGGTTTGACGGGAGCCTTTCAAATCCAGTGTAAGAGGCTTCTCTGTTTCCGGAGACGGCAGAGAGCCCCCACACTGTGAGGGTGAAGGCCACGGCCCAGGGTCACGGGGTTCCAACCTCTGTGCTGACCAGCAGGGCAGATGTCCCCGCGTCCCTCGGCGTGCTCTGACCCTGCTCAGCAGTGACCACGGCACAGCGGTGCTCCCCTGCCCACGGTTCCTCCGGATGCCCCAGCAGGAATTTAGAATTCAGGCAGGATGCAAACCACCCAGCAGCCTCGGGGACCAGGCAAAGCCAGGGAATGCGGTGAGAGACGTGAGAGAAAACGCACAGCCCTCGGCGGTCCCAGAGGAGTGTGCCGGGCCTCGGTTCCGGGGAGGCCTCCAGCTCTGCGGTCGCCGCGCAGGCGACAGACGGCATCGGGACCTGCGCAGAGAGCGGGCTCCCGACAGGAGGGAAAGGACGGTCGCGGCCCCACGCGGACGATACAGACAGTATCTGCGGCACAGATGTCCATGTCAGGGGCTTGGGACGGAAAAGCAGGGACGTCCATCTTGACCGAAGGGGAGCCCTCCAAGAGGACCCGGCTCTCGCAGCCCACCGCTCTGTGCTCCCCCGCGGCACAGAAAGCAGACCGGGGTGTGGACCAGATGCGCTGTCCCAGCGAGCCCCCTGGGACTCTCCGGAAGTGAGGAAGCAGAGAGCAGGTGCCCGGGGCCGGCTTCCCTCACTGCCGAGTTCGACCGTGTGCGTGACCGCGAGAAGGGGAGAAGCAGGCAGAACCCCGTCTCCTCAGGCGTGCAGGCACAGGGCAAGCCGGTGGCCCTGAGTCCCAACAGGCCGGTCCTCCTAGGCCTTCCCCACGCACGGCATCAGGGCGCCTGCTGTCTCGTCACTGCTGTTCCCAGGGGAGGACAGTGACACAACGTGCGGTACCACCCACATGTGGGACAACCTCGGGACCCGGCTGGGCAAGTGCATCAGCTCTGCGCCTGCCCCACGGACAGCCACCGAAGGACCCTCTGGAAAGAAGATGAGTCCGGACTGTTGTCTGAGGACCCGCTTCGCATCTTGCAGGAGACTTTAAGTGCTGGCAATCCAAGTTGCAACACTGGTGTCGACCCTTAGAAGGACCCTGGGGACCACAGCAGGAACGCCGCAGGGAAGCCTGGCCGGGCGAGTCCGCGCCTCCCAGGAGGCCCAGGGCTCGCACATGGGGGAGGTGCCCGGCCTTGCACAGAGCTCCATGCTTCCTAAACGAGCCCACAGGTTCGGAGGGTCCCCTGCAAAGACCCCAAGACGCCATTCCATGCCGACCAACGAGCTGGCGACGAGGTTCTCTCAGGAGAGAATCACGGAGCAGGGACGGAAGCAGCCACCGCGGGGCGTCCTGACAGCCTCCCAAGCCCCCCGTGAGCAGCGGAGCCGGTGCGGCTTGGCGGCCGGTGCCGACCTGGGGGCGCTGGTCGCCGTGGGAGGCCCATCTGGGACGGGGCGGCCTCGGGAACCATGGGGTTCTCAGTAAGCAGCGCTAGGGGACCCCAGTGGCCCTGTGGACGGAGATGACCTTGGCTCCGCTCCAAGCAGATTAGACAGGGAACCAGAAAGGAAGCCACAGGAGCCGATGAAACGTGATGGGGCCTCTTTGTGCACTGGGTGGGGACGGGTGTTCCAGCCTGAGGCAGAACCAGAGGCTGCGGAGGAAGATGACACAGAAGTCTAACTGTATCAGCAAATGCTTTCGCTGCTGGGCAAACCCACCGACAAAGCAGCCGCTGCGGCTTCCCACCGGCGGAGGTTTCCCATCGGCGGAGCTGCCAGAATGGGGGCCAGCGTCCTGTGCACAAAACGTCCCTTCTGAGTTGAGGGAAATGAGCTCAAACACGGGAAGACCAGGCGGGGGGTGGGGACGACACGAGCAGCTCACACACATGGTGTAAAAAGATATGTCTCCAAAGGCAAAGGAAACAAAAGTGAAAATGAACTTTTGGGACTTCATCAAGATCAAAAGCTTCTGCACAGCAAAGGAAACAGTCAAGAAAACAAAGAGACAACCCACAGAATGGGAGAAGATATTTGCAAATGACAGTACAGACAAAAGGTTGATATCCAGGATCTATAAGGAACTCCTCAAACTCAACACACACAAAACAGACAATCATATCAAAAATGGGCAGAAGACATGAACAGACACTTCTCCAGTGAAGACATACAAGTGGCTATCAGACACATGAAAAAATGTTCATCATCACTAGCCATCAGGGAAATTCAAATTAAAACCACATTGAGATATCACCTTACACCAGTTAGAACAGCCAAAATTAGCAAGACAGGAAACAACATGTGTTGGAGAGGATGTGGAGAAAGGGGAACCCTCTTCCACTGTTGGTGGGAATGCAAGTTGGTGCAGCCTCTTTGGAGAACAGTGTGGAGATTCCTCAAGAAATTAAAAAAAGAACTTCCCTATGACCCTGCCATTGCACTATTGGGTATTTATCCCAAAGATACCGATGTCGTGAAAAGAAGGGCCATCTGTACCCCAATGTTTATAGCAGCAATGGCCACGGTCGCCAAACTGTGGAAGGAACCAAGATGCCCTTCAACAGATGAATGGATAAGGAAGATGTGGTCCATATACACTATGGAGTATTATGCCTCCATCAGAAAGGACGAATACCCAAGTTTTGTAGCAATATGGACGGGACTGGAAGAGATTATGCTGAGTGAAATAAGTCAAGCAGAGAGAGTCAATTATCATACGGTTTCACTTACTGTGGAGCATAAGAAATATCATGGAGGACAAGGGGAGATGGAGAGGAGAAGGGAGTTGGGGGAAATTGGAAGGGGAGGTGAACCATGAGAGACTATGGACTCTGAAAAACAACCTGAGGGTTTTGAAGGGGCGGGGGTGGGAGGTTGGGGGAACCAGGTGGTGGGTATTATAGAGGGCACGGATTGCATGGAGCACTGGGTGTGGTGCAAAAACAATGAATTCTTTTACGCTGAAAAGAAAAAAAAAAGCGGCCCCTGGTCAGTCACAGAAAGACTCCGGAGTCTCCCGTGCTAGCAGAAGTGCCGACTGAAGGAGATCAGAGCCCCCTCCTCCCCCAACAGGCTGCAGTCACGGGGTCGGGGGTGGCAGCCGTGGGCAGCCTCCAGCTCACGGGGCAGGGTCTTCTGGCCGCTGCTGGGGGGCGGGCGGCGCTGTGTCTGCCCAGGGCGCAGGGTGGTGCCCCCAGGTCGAGGCTGAGGGAAGAACTCCCTGGTTGGGGGCGGAAGAGGGCTGGTGGGCCGGGAGAGGGGTCCGCTGCCTCGCCCAGCCCCTCCCTCAGCCAGAATCAGCCCAGAGAAGAGGTGGCGGCACAAGCCTAGAACCGTCCAGGGAACGGCCATCCGTACCCTCGCGGCCAGCAAGGACCAGCCCGATGCTGCCGGAGACAGGCCCTGGCGGCTCTGCAGGGGCTCCCGGGTGAGCCCTTGTGCCGAACTCTGGAAACCAGCTTTCTAAGATTTTGTTTACTTATTTGAGGGAGCGAGAGCCGGCAGGCACCCGGGCGGGGGGAGGGGCACAGGGAGGGGGGAGCCGACTCCCTGCTGAGCGCAGACCCTGACTGCACTCGGGGCTCGATCCCAGGACCCTGAGATGGTGACCCGAGCCGAGGGCAGACGCTTCACCGACTGAGCCACCCAGGCGCCCCGGAAAAGAACATTTTTTAAAAAAGCAATTCTTTACCGAAGTGGATTGGAGGGACCGCGGGACACCAACGCTCCCCAAACACAGACGGGCCCACGGGGCTCGCACCCGCTTCGCCCCATCCCCCCTTGGGAGGCCGCTCCGGGCCGCTCCAGGACGGAGCCCCCGCTGGTTGGAGGCCCGCTGACGAGCCCGGCCGGGGTCGCTGGGCACAGGGGCGGGGGCGGGGCCTTCAGAGCCTCTGACCCGGGGGAGCCGCGAGAGAGCCGGCCGTCCTCTCCCTGCGCGCCTGCCACGGGGGCCTGCGCCCACGGCCCTGCCCCGGGGCTGCCACCGCCCAGCCTCCTGCCTTCCCTTGTCTGTCCACGTCATTCCTTCCCGGGACACCCAGCGGCCGCCGGGACGCCTGTCTGGGAGATAGGACTCGAGGCTTGCTGCCAGTGGCCCCTGGTGGCTGGCAGACAGCAGGGTGTGAAAGGCAGAGATGCTGTGTGGGGACAGCCCGGCCCGAGGGTCCGCACACTTTTCCTTATACGTCTGCCGGAAGACGCATTTCCCGAGCTTGGGGTTTTCTGATAGGGCTGAACACAGGCTGCCGTCCAATGGGTTGTTTCCAATGACTCTGATTTGGACAGTGAGGCCCCCCTGCTCGGGGCTCCAGTGAGCCCCGGACACTGGTCGGGGACAGGCTGGCGGTGGGGGAGGCAGCTCCTAGGAGACCGGCCTCTGTCGGTGTCCTCACGACTGTGTGCACCGGAGGCCCCGGAGAGCACGGCCCTTGCAAAGCACTCGGTGCCCACTGCGGAGGGGGATGTCGCCCCCTCGGGCAAGACCCCGGGGGCAGCTTCCCCGCGGCGTAATAACAAGGCACTGCCTCCCGGACCCGCGGCATGACTGGGCACCGAGTCTGTGCAACAAAGACACGTGTGCTGTCGGGCGAGACGCTCCCACGCCATGGGATCGCGGAGAAAAAGGAGCTTTTCTAGGTGGGCGTGTCGCCCAGTGAGACGGCGTGGGAGCCAACCGTCAAAGGTCATGCTAGGACGTCTGTCCGCTCCAGCCCGTCCCTGAAGGGTATCTGTCCGAGTCAACCAAGCCTTTGTGTCGAGACCAGGGGGGCTCACCTTGCCTGCCTTCTGGGGCCCTTGACCCCTGAGTCTGTATCCCTTCATCTCCGGATGTGGACGGGAATCATTGCTCCGTCACAGAATCACTACTGGGATTGATGACGCATTTAACACGGAGAAGAGAACCTCGCGCGTGGCCGTGTCCCACAGGTTGGCCTTTATGGCTTTCACTGCAGCGGCTCGTGTTGTCAGGACCCCCCGAGCGGGCGTCTGCAGCTCTGGCTTCTCCCCAGGGCCCCGCGCTCCCCTCCACACCATCCCTGTGAGCGGACGGGCCACCAGCCGCTGCACGGGCAGAAGGAGAGCCGACAGTCTCCGCAACGTTCCCACCAGCCTCACCCCATTTCCAGTCTACGGCGGGGTCCGGCGAGAGGGTCTTCCTAGTGATCCGTCGGACACTCCCTCAGAATGAAATGCCAAGTCCTGGCTGTGCCCACCGGAACCTGCTCGGCCTCTGACCCCTTCCGCCTCTGTCCGTGCCGCCTTCCCCAGCGTGCGGCAGCCTCCGCCCCCCGGCCCCCCGGCCCCCCGGCTTGTCGCACATGCTGTGGGGTTAGCTGGCACCCCCTCCACTGCCCCTGCCCGCACCAAATGAACGCACAGGCACGAGGCTGAGCTGGACGGCCGGGTGGCTGGGCCTGGGCAGCGGTGCCTGTGGCGTGTGTGCCCGCGTGGCGCCGGGGGGCGAGCTGCGTCCTAGCACCAAGGGAACAGGCGTTTGTAACTCCGGCAGACGAGATGCCAGCCGGACTGACACCTCCTCCGAAAATCCAGCCCCTCGTGGGACACACGTCTGTCTACCCGGAGCGCTCAGCCTGGGCCCCGCCACCAGCGTCGGGGAGAAGCAGCTCTGCGAGCCAGCGGGGCAGCTTCCCTTCTTCCTGCGGCAGGTGGCGTGATTCGGGGGGTCCCTGGGAACGCCACCAAGAGCACGCGTCCTGAGTTTTCCAGAGGAAAGCCCCCCACTTCTGTGTGCCTCTCGTGGGGCCGTGCGACCCCAGTGTGGACAGCCCTCGGCGGACGGTCAGCGGAGCAGACAGGGAAGGCAGCCCCAGGGAAGTCCGCTGCCTCCTGGCCCCCTCCCTATTAGAATTTAAATGAGGGTCCTTCAGTTTGATGGATGGTTTGTGGCTGTCACTGGACCAAGGGCACAAAGGCCCTGAGTCCCCAGGGGCCCGGCTGCTCCGTCTGGCCTGACTCTGGGCGGGCAAGGCTGGCCGCGTGGGGACGGGCCCGAGCTTCAGCTGCTGTCTTGGTTGCCTTTGTCCTCCTCCAAGACCCAGGCTGGGAGCGCTCGCCCCACCGGCCTGCCGGTGACGGTCGGGGCTTGCCGGGTGCTCGGCCGGATGGCTTTTCAGGTAGAGAGACACCTGTCCGGAGTGCCCATGGCCTGCTGTCGAGAAACCACAGAGTCCCTTGGGTGTGGGGTTTGGGCCTGCATGCGGCCCAGGCTCAGATCCAAACCCAGGCTGCTGTCCCTGGAGCAAGCCTGCCCGTGTCCTGCTGGCCTTCCAGAACCTTCCGTTGGCCTCACTTCCTGCCATCTTGGTGCTTCACCCTGGGCTGTCTGGGCTGACTCCCCTGCCTGTCCCGACACCCAGCCCCCTCCTACCCACAAGCCATCTGCAGTGCCCGTCGCATCCGACCTGCTTCCTGCCCCGGGGCTGCGCCTGACTCGAGGGCTCCACGGTCCTACCCGAGGCAGTTGGAGCGAGGGTCACTCCGTCACAGTCTCCAGGCGCCCCCTCAGCCCGCCGTCGCTGCACAGGCTGCCCCTGCTGTCCCGCCAGCCAGCCCTTGCTTGTATGCCCTCACTTCCCGGGTCCCCTCTTTTCTCCCAGGAATGTCTGCTCTCCTCCGTTCCCAGGTTCAGCTGGAGGCTGGCCTCCTGCGGAAGCACCCCGGCCGTCCGCTCCCGAGTCGGCCAACATTCGCTGCAGAACTTAATTGCTCTCAGAGTGCTTGTCTGAGGGGCTGTCGTAGCTGGGGCAGAGCCAGAAGGTCCTGCGCGGTGGGGAGGGAGCGGCCAAGATGGTGCATGGCCCGCGGAACGGGTTCTGGTCGCACGGAAGCCTCTGTCCTTCCTGTCATGCCGCGGCCGGTGCCAGCTGCTCCCGTCACAGCTCCTCCCGGGCGGGCGCCACCTTCCACACTGAGGCAGAAGCCCCTTCACACTCTTCCTCACGTACCCCGGGTCCCCGGCCCGGCGCTGTGGCCGCCCGAGGGCGTCTGCGACCTGCTCCAGCCGGACACGCCGAGAAGCTTCCAGCGCTTCCCATGGGTTCCCGCGTCTCTCGAGCTGTTCAGCACTCGGCTGTCCCATTGGTATAGCAACAATCCAAAGCGCGACGGCGGGCAGAGCAATTGGAAAGAATTAAAGAGAAAAGGGTAGCAACAGAGTGTGGCAATAATAAAGTCCAGGAAAACCAGTCAGCTGTCCGAGGAAGGAGCCCTGCGTTGTCTGCGCGCGGGGATGGGTGGCACTTGGTCACGGCGGCATAGATACTGACTGTTCATTCAGATAAGTTTTCTTTATCCTGAGGGTGTGGGAGAGGACAGGTGGGTGTTGTGGCAGAGCTAGTCCTCCTGTAGTGTGACGGAAGTTAGCGGGTAACGTCCGACAGTGACCAGTTAGGAGTCAGTCGCGGACAGCAGATGATTTCCCAGCGTACGAGAATGCACTAAATGCCACCAAATCGCACGCTTGAGAATGATTAAAATGGTACATTTTGTGCTATGTATATTTTACCAGAATTTACAAATTTTGAAGAAGTAAATAGCAAATAAAATTGTGTGCGTCTGGGAAGTATTGCTGACGCCTCTGTGCACACGGCAGATGAGACCCCAGCCTTGAGGAGGCGACGTGGAGATGCAGAAATACATGTCAGGTTGTACATGATCCCGCTGGGGGTGGACAGTACAGGGGGAGTAAGGGAGGGAGGGGCTGGCGGTTCTGGTGTGTGTGGGGCGAGTGGCGCTTTAAACAGGGAGAAGTGAAGCCTCCCCTACCCTAGAGGCCCTGGGACCTGATACCGGGACACTCGTGTGCATGTTCAAGAGAGGAGGATTGCAGGGAGTGAGAACAGCATGTGCCATGGTCCTGGGGCACAGTAGGCCCAACACGCATGTGCAGCCTGCAAGTAGGCCAATGGGGCCAGGCTTAGGGGTGGCCGGGAGGTAGGCAGTGGTGAGGCCAGGAAGGTGGCAGGCGCCCAGTTGATGGGGAGTCATTTGCTCACTGGAGGGTCTGAACAGAGGGTGATGGTACTGGGTGCTTCGGCTCTGGCTGCTGGAGCATCTACCCAGGGTTGGGTCACAGCACACAAGTGAGCGAGGAGAAAGCTCCTTGGCCAGCCAGGGGAGGAGAGCTGGTGTCAGGATGTGTGCGGAGGCCGGGGCTGGTGGCTTGGGTCGGAGCGCCCCGGGGTGGAGCTGCCACCCACGGAACTGGGTGGGGAAGTTCCGCAGGAGGCCGCCTTGGGCAGGGACCGACCAGGAGTGCAGTCCTGGACACGGCAGCTTTAATATGCCTGCTGGATGCCGAGGGAGGCGTGTCACGGTGCCCGCTGGTGGATGGCCTGGACGTCGGGGACCGACAGGGACGTGGAGGTAATCACGAGCGAGAGACGCAGATGAGGCAGGAAGGCCAGAACGGGCAGGAGCTGCCCGGGACCCGGCATGGAGGGAGACAGGCGCCATGGAGGAAGCCAGGCAGTGTCACCCAGGGTTATCTGGTGCCACGGAGAAGGAGGTTGGCTGGACGGGACCTTGGGTTTGACCAGAGGAGCCAGCATGGAGGGTGTCCTGCGGCGGGGTGCGGGGGGGGCTCGGGCCAATGGGGCAGAGCATCGGAGAGCTGGGAGGTGGGTCGGAGCGGCCGGTTTGGTGTGTGGATGGACGGCGGCAGGTACGCGCCTGCTCCCAGGCGGGAGGGTCGGGGGAGGGGCTGAGAGGCAGGAAGCCTGCCGTCACGCTACTTGGAGAGCTGGGATAGGGCTTTAAAAGACTAGGGGACCCTCCTGCACAGTCCCCTCTGTGCTCCCCAGACAGAGGCAAACGGAGTACAGAAGGTCCTGTGCCCACCCCCATGCCAGCGTCTCCTCCGAGGTCCAGGCCGGAGAAGGCACGTTGTACCCAGATGACCCCGAAGGCTCCAGGCCCAGGTCCACCCCAGAGCAGGGGGCTGACAATGTCAACCTGTCCCCCTGGTGACTGGCCTGTCCCTCTGGGGAAGGGTCTATTCTGGGGCTCAGCCTCGGCTCTGGTGTTGGTGAGCTGGGCCCTCTGTGGCGGTGACCACACAGCCTTGTGGAGGGAAAGCCACGTTTGAGGCCACGGTAGCCTCCTGCCTGCCGCGGGGACGCCCTGCTTGTGGGCCTGTGTGACATCCCCCCTCCTGGTGTGAAGGGCCAGCTCCCAGCCGCCCTGCCCGCTGGACACGCCCTGCCCGTCCCGACCTCCTTGTCGCCAGCCCTCCCTCCGGAGCAGCCGCTTCCAAGCCTGGCGCCATCAGAACAAACCGCCAGTCACCCCCGAGGAGCAGGGCAGCCTTGGCCACTTCCTTTCCGGGCTCTGCCCACTGGAAGGTGTGTCCTCTGGGGCACATGGTGGCTTCGTGGCCCCCCCACCCCCGTCGCTTTCAGCACGGGACGCAGAACGGTCTGAGTTTACTCCTCCGTACCCTGGACATGGGATGCACACAGAGGGGAGACGCGTCTTAGTTTGGGCGGCTGCCCCGGAAGGGCGCAGAGGGGCCCTTCAACACCCCGCGTCACCCCGGGCACCTCTGGAGTCTGGACAGCTGAGATCCAGGTGCCCGCAGATGGGGCATCTGGGAGGACCTGCGTCCGGTTTGTAGACGGCCGTCCTCTGCTGCGTCTTCACGTGACGGAGATCGGGGGACGAACAGGTGCACAGGTGCGTGGATCTGGAGACGGTGACGGGCGGTGGCGGAGGCTCGAGGCGGGGCCCCTCCTCCCCGCGGTGTCACCGGCGAGGCCCTCCCAGGGTCCTTGGGTGCAGACATGCCTCCTCGGGTGGGCAGAAAGGGCTGCATCTGCTGGCGAGGGCGGTTCGCTGGGACCCAGCACGACCCGCTCCGGTTCTCGTGCCCTTGCTCCTCCCGAACGAACGCCCTTTGGCTGAAGAGCGACCGGAGAACCGCGACTTCTACGGCAGCTGCAACTCTGCAGCCGCGACGTAAGTCTGGGGTCCGCTTTGTACGCGTGGGTTTTTCTTACACTCGCTGAAGTTTAAGAAGGACTTTCTTGGGGCACGTGGGTGGCTCAGTGGGTTAAGCCTCTGCCTTCGGCTCAGGTCATGATCTCAGGGTCCTGGGATCGAGCCCCGCATCGGGCTCTCTGCTCAGCAGGGAGCCTGCTTCCTCCTCTCTCTCCGCCTGCCTCTCTGCCTGCTTGTGATCTCTGTCAAATAAATAAATAAAATCTTCTAAAAAAACAAAAGGAAAGAAGAAGAGGAAGGACTTTCCTGTATCTGATTCTCGTTCGCAGGCACACAGCGCAGTGCCGGGTTCCGGCGCGAATTCGGGGATTCCGCACCGACAACAGCCGGTGCTCGTCCCTCGCCCTGCGCTCCTGCCCCCGCTCACGGCCGTGCGCCTCCTGTCTCAGACCGATCAATCGATCGATCAATCAACAAGTAAAATCTTTATTTGAAAAGCCTCTCGGGCTCCACGCACGTCACCGCGAACGGCGAGCGGTCGTGCTTTCTGACGGCCGAGGGATGCCCCGGACATACGGACACACCCCGTCTTCCTGATCCATTTGCGGTCCTCTTTTCAAAAAATTGCCTGAAACCCACAAGGGGTCATTTTTTTTTTTGCAAAGGAGCCTTGGAAGCCCGCTGGTTCCCTGGCTGTGCCTCGGGCTGAGAATGGGGCTAGTCTCTTCCTCGCTGTCCCCCCAGTGCACGCAGCCGCGTCTCACAACCTTCCATTGTCACGTCCTGCTGCGAGAGCCCCTTCGTCACAGACAATTAGAGGTGATAATTTTGTTGGTAACTATATTCACAGACTATCTGTATCCCAATTTTTTAAACAAAGATTTGTTTATTTATTTGAGGGGGAAGGAGCAGAGGCGGAGGGAGAGAGAATCTCAGCTGGATCCCTACCGCGTGCGGGGCCTGGTAAAGACTTTGACCTCGACCCTGAGATCAGGACCTGAGTCAAAACCAAGAGTCGGACGCCTAACCTTCTAAGCCATCCAGGCGCCCCCGTATCCTGCTTTATACTGGTCCTAAATTCATTACTGACAGCAAACTTAACCTGATCTGATAACTAATCCCAGATTCCTAATTTTTTTAAAGATTTTATTTATTTACTTGGGAGAGAGGGAGTGAGACAGAGAGAGCATGAGAGGGGAGAGGCAGAGGGAGAAGCAGAGCAGGGAGCCCGATGCGGGACACGAACCTGGACTCCAGGATCATGACCTGAACCAAAGGCAGTGGCTTAACCAACTGAGCCCCCCAGATGCCCTTCAGATTCCTATGTTTAAGGTTCGATACTACTGGAAGTGCTGCTGGTACGTGGGAAGGTCAGAAGAGGGTAGTTGGTCAGAAAAACTGAAGTCACGATAGAAAGAGATTTATTGTAGGATATTCCGGGCTTACATAAACAGTGGGAAATTTGGAAATTGCAGGAGAGGAAGGTCGGTTTCGGAAAGGGCAGGGGGGCTGTATCTGGGACCTCAGGTGAAGCTAGAGGCTGCCCAGTGACCTCAGCCCCCTGCAGCACTCAGGGTGGGTCTCACACTGACCCTGGAAGCCGAGGAAAGCCACCGCCACCAGCTGCAAGGGCCCCTGTAGATGCCACGGCGAGGAATGGCCGCTCCTTCCCTCTGCCAAATCCTGCTCAAGTGTCCCTCACTGTCAGAACGTCCACTCAAGGGACTCTGGGAGCCCGGCTACTAGCTTTCTCTACAGAGACACAGAAGAGAATGCAGAGGGCAGAAGACGATGCTGAGCTGACGACAGGCTGGTACCGAACGTTTGTCTTCGCTTCTAAATATATGAGTACTTTTCTGCTTATCTTTGCTCTGTCGGATTCTAGTATAATTCCACTGTGGCCCGAGAACAGGCCCTACACACTTCCAGTCCTTTCCAGTTTTTAAAGACTTGTTTTATGGGCTGAGATAGGATCGGCTTTTGTAAATGATCCACGCGCTTAAAGAAAAAAAACAAAAAAGGAGCGACGCCGTCGTCAGGGCTAGCGCTCTGCACACCCGTCAGGTCACGATCGTTTTGGTCTTGTTCGTGCAGTCCGCGTGCTGGTCGGTGTCCTCTCTAACGCTGGATCGAGTGCTGCCAGTTCGACGTCAGAAGTCCCACTGCGGTTGGGGGTGAGCCTCCTGTCTTAGAAGTACTACGCATTTTTGTTTTATGTATTTTGAGGTCATTATGAGGTGCATGAAATTAAGACTCACACCTCCCTGGTGAAACAGTCCTGTGTCCATTATGAAGTGACGTCCTGTCTCTAGTCGTGCTTTGTCGCCTCGGAATTCACTCCCTTCTGGTGATGTCGTGGCCCACTTCCTGCTTCCGGTCAACGTTCCCGCGCTATCTGCTTTTCCAGCATTTGTTTTCAGTCTGTGTGACTGAGGCACGTTTCCTGTGCACATGATGGGGTTGGGTCCTGCTTACTTTTATCCGATCTGACAATCTTCCTCTTCCAGGGAGAACCTTAGTCCACTTACGTGCAGTGTAGACACAGACACCCGGAAGGGCTGGGTCCCCGCCGGTTACATGACTTCCACTGGTCCTGACTGCCCCATGTTTCTTTCTCTCCCCAATACTGATTTCTGTTGAATGGGTTGCATCTTTCCTGTTATTTCGCGGGTTTCCTTCTGTTCGTCTGTGACGTATGTAGAATGTTGCGATGACTCATCAAAGAACCAGTCACTGTCCCAGACTGGAGGGAGGGAAACACTTTGCAAGGCTGGGTGCTCTCCCGGAGGGCCACCTGCCCAGCACTGGTCCACGGTGCCCTTCCTGGCGCTGGCAGCGTCTTAGCTGGAGCAGAGCCAGAAGCCCCTTTGGTAGCCAGGACTCTTCTGGGGTTGGGGGTTGTTTCTAGAACAATGATTCCTGAGGAATTTTTGTGCGTTTTTTGGACAAATGCTTCTCTGTTTCAGTTACCAAGAGTGGGTTTTGTTGTCTGTAATTAAGAACCCTGATCAACACAGACTTCCATCCTCCATTTACATTTTTGAGTGTCCTAAGTGCCCTTTGTCAGACTACTCTACAAAGTTAATTTTATATGATCACGTAACTGATAAATAATTAATATCCTGAACATATAAATGGCTCTTACAATTCAACAACAAACAGACTGTACTACTTTTACATGGGCAGAGGACTCGAGTAGACATTTCTCCAAAGATACATGAACGGTTATCAAGCACGTGGAGAGACGCCCAACTTCACTAATGACCAGGGAAATGCAAATGAGACATCACTCACACCAATTATGACACCCACCTGATGACTGCTGTCAGAAAGACCCACACGCTAACAAGTGATGGTGACTTCATGGAAAAATTGGGATGCCATGCACCGTCGGCGGGCATGTAAGCTGGTGTGGCTGCTGTGGAGAAACAGGGGCGGTTTCAGAACCACTGTATGATCTGACTCCCAGCCCTGGGTACTTCTGCCCAAGAATGAAAGCAGGGACATGAGCGGACGCTCGCACACCCGTGTTCACAGCCACTGACCCACGGGAGCAGCCCCTGCGTCCATCGACGGACACACGGACACACTCAGTCTATCCACATACCATACTGTCCCTCAGCCCCACGGAGGGACACGCTGACACCGGCCACAGCTGGTTGGAGCCGGGGGACATGATGCGGAGTGAAATAGGGCAGACGCAGAGGGACAAATACTGCAGGATCCCACCCAGATGGGGTCCCTGGAGTCTCTGGATTCGCAGGGACAGAGAGTGGACAGAGGGCACCGGGGCCGGGGGAGGGATGGGGATCCAGGTCTCAGGGGGACGGAGAGTGGACGTTGGGTTCAGGGCTCAGGGCGTTGGTAGGGATCACTGTTTAATAGGGACCGAGTCTCAGTTTGGGAAGATGGAAAGTTCCCGAGATGAACGGTGGGGAGGATCGCACAGCATGAATGTGCTTAGTGCCCCTGAGCCACGGGCTTACAGGTGGTGACGGCAATAAATGTTATACTGTGTATATTTTACCACAATTTTAAAATATCAGTTTCTCTGGAGCGCATTCACTCGCTGGCTCTGTTTCCATCACTGGTATTTTGGTTGTGCCTCCGTCAAGCTGTGAAATCCTTTCAAAAATAAGGAAATTTAAAGCACGATTATGCGTGGAAGAAGCCAGACACAAAAGAACGTGTCCAGTTTGATTTCATTTATGTGAAATTCCAGAACGGGCGCGGCGTGTGTGGGGCGCTGGAGGGCGGAGCCGGGCTCGCCCACGGTGAACGGGGGGCCCTGCGGGGGCCCGCGGGAGTGTCCAGGGCCGCAGCCCGCCCGCCCCCAGGGAGAGTGTCGACCGCACACACACGTGCGCCCCCAAACTCCTGAAATCGAGCTCGCTGAACATCTTCCCGTTTCTCCCAGGTCGAGAAAAACGGGTGATCTAAATGACAAGTGGGCAAATCCGTGTTCGTTATTGGCTATCTTGGCCCATTCCCTTGGTAAATAATAAAATGGGGAAAATCAGTCACTCTACGGGAGGTTTGAGTCCCACGATAAACACGCTAGTGCCCTGAGATGGCGCTGTGGGGACATCCCTCTTTCCAGTGTGAATTCAACGTCCGGAGTAACACGCCATGTCCGCGTCCACGGAGCAAAGGCGTACACCACGCAGCGTGTGCCCGAGACTTCACCAGGGAACGCTGCGTCCGGGAATCGGGACATGTGCTCCGCACCGGGGACGCTCTGTGGGGCCCGCAGCCGCCACTCCGCCTCGCCTCGCCGCTGCTCACCCGCCTGACCGACTCCGGATTCTGCCCCACCGCATCCTCGCGCAGTCCCGGCGCGCCCAGCCCTCCAGTGTCACGCGGAGGACTGACTGGAAGGGACCCCCTCCTTGCCTGCAGGGCTTCTCGGCGTCCCCCACGTCCCCTTGCCGCCGCTCACCTCCTCGGCTCTCTCCCTGAGCGGCGGTGGGCTCCCTCTCCTTGGGGACGGGTCTGTCCCCCGCACGGCCGCTGGGAGGGTGAGAGGACCAGACGAGTGTGTTTTCGAGACTCAGAGCTCGGCTCAGGTACAGTCACTGGTCTCGGACCCGCAAAGGCCAAAGGAAGGAGGTGACGTGTCCCCAGTGTCTCGGGGCTTGCGCCCGAGTCGGGAGAGCAGCGGGGACCCACCCAAAATAAACCCCACAGAGGCGTGGGAGGGGCTTTTGGTGAGCAGGAACGTGTGCGCTGAGGTCCGGCCGTGGCCGAGGAGGCTCACGTGACGCGCTCGCCTTCCCGCACCCACAGCCTCTGGTCCCACCGGCGGGGACCCTCACGCGCACTCAGGCTCAGCAGTGCCCCGGCCCCAGGGCTGGTCCCCTGGGGACAGGTGGGGACTGGCAGCTAGGGGTCCCAGACACAGTGTCCTGGCCTCACGTCACGTTTCCTGCCGATCTCAGGACCCCGCTGGGTGCACGCGAGGCCCCAGGAAGCACCTGGAGGGACCCGTGGTCCAGCGGGAGTATCTGGGAGGGCTTCCAGGAGGAGCTGACACCTCCTTACCAGCCCAGTGGGAAGTCCCCATGAGTGACTTCCTGGCCAGCAGAGTGAGGGGCCCTGGGCGGACGGTGAGCAGCGGAACAGCGACAGGGCCACGGCAGCAGGACGTCCCTCTGGACCTCGAGGGGAGGGGGAGGGGGAGGCTGGGCCAAGGCTTTGGGTGCTGCGTGCCTGGGGCCCGTGAGCAGTCCGGCAGGGAAAAGCAGGTCATGTTGGGGACTGGCAGCTGGGGCAGCCGCGAGGGGACGGGGGTAGCAGATCAAGGCTGGCTGAAGACTGAGGCTGGCCACTCTTCGTGTAGCGGACCCTCGTGCTCCCCCGAGCCCTGCAGGCTGCACGCTGCTCGCCTGCCCTTAGGTCTGCATGGACTTCTGAGTGATCTCTGAGGCCAGGACATTCCTCGATCTTGGAAGCCAGACGCCAAGTGCCGAGGACCATCAGAGCGTGGAGAGGCCAGTGACAGCTGAGGACCCCCGAGAAGCTCCGAGCTGGAAATGGGCAGAGAGAGCACCAGTCAGAGGAGGGTGAGGAGCTTTGGAAGGTTCTGGATGATTCCAGAGCCTAGTCCTAGCCCTGCAGGCTCCAGCTGCGGCCCCAGGCATCAGGCATGGCCACCGGCTATGCCTGCCATGCCCTGGCTCCTGACTCGCAGGCTCGTGAGCCGAACGGTGGTTGTTGCTGCCACGGAGTTCTGGGGAGGTTTGGTGCACGGCCGTGGAGCCGCAGGTTTGAGAACAAGCCTGGGGCATGAGGGGGTGGAGAGGTGGGGGAAGGAGGGGCCTGAGCACACGGCACCCACTGGGCAGGCCCAGCGGCCCTGGGACCAAGTTGGGCTCCGGAGTGACCACAGTGACAGGGGACGGGCAGGGCTGCCTTGCACACTTGCCCCGAGGACAAGGGCACCGGGAACCCAGAGGGAGACCCATATCCAGGAAGAGAGGCCCACCCCCCAGAAAGAAGACAAAGCAGAATCCCCAAGACTTGAGCAGGTGTGAGGGCCCCAAAAGCCGATACGCAGGGGTCCTGATGTTCTCCTGCTGTGGGTTTTTCCCCACAGGACAAGCCCTGGGCCTACAGTGTGATGTATTTGGAGACTGGGCCTTTGGAGATGATTCCGGTTAAATAAGGTCACGAGGGTGGGGCCCTGGTCCCATAGGACCCCCGTCCCTGTGAAGGGCCCCAGGTCCTGCTGCCCCTGCCCCAGACCCTGTACCCCGGCCCGAGCCTGGCTGCTGTCTGCGCCCCGTCTGTGGTGTTTTGTTACCTCCCACCGCCCGTGCGTCCCTCGTTCTGGGGACGCTTCCCCGCTCCTGGCCTCCATCCTGCCCCTCGTCAGCTGCCCCAGAAACACTGCTGTGCCTGCTGCTACTCCCACGCGGGATGGTGGCCGTGAGCCCAGGCAGAGGTGCCCCGCCTGGGCTGGACCGACGTCAGGGCTTGTGGCTCGGGCCCCGGGCCCCAGCCTTGCCTCACCGCCTGCACACCCCGAAGCCGCCCAGCCTGTTCTTGTGGGGGCAGCAGTGAGGGCAGACGCTGCGGCAGACCCAGACCCCTCCCCGGCACAGAGAAAGGCCGGGACTCCCGCCCAGCAAAGCTTGTGCCTACATGGGGCCCAGAGCCCTCTCTGGAGGCTGCTGCCTGGGGACCAGCCAGGGGTCCTGGACTAGCTGTGCTGGTCTCTCCCATGTGGCCAGACCACTGGGCACTGTCCCCGGGACAGGCCCAAGAAGAGGGCGCTGCCAGGACCCCAACGCACTCCTGCCTGGGTGCCTGCCCCCCCGGGAACCACTGCCACCACCTCCCTCACACACAGGGGAGGCCAGGACAGGGGAGGGGCCCCGCCATTGTTGGGGGGGCAGATTGAAGCCGGGGCGGGGCGGAAACCTGACCTGGGTCATGTAACCACTGGACCGTCCTGGTAGACTGGCACCCGGAGTCTCCTGTTCTCAGTAACGCTGGGGAGCTGCGGGTGCACCCGGCGGCGTCCGGAGTCCCTCAGAGCCCAGAGCCTCAGCCCAAGAGGAGCCCCCCTGGCCGGCAGCCGCCCCCTGCGTCTGGACTTGATGCCACGAGCAGCCGGGCCTGCCTGGCTGTCTTCTCGTCCTCACCCTCTCAGGGGACTTGGACGCTCAGACCCGATGACCCCGGCCGCTTCCGTTTCTCCTCTCCCGTGGCTGTGTCCACCTCATCCAAAACCAAGCAAGCCCACAGGCTGGGTTCTCCCCTCTCCTCGGGCAGCTGCCCCGGCCAGCTTCTGCCTCCCCTGCTGCAGGGCCCTCGGCGGCATTCCGACTCGGGTCTGGACGGACGCCGGCGCTCAGCTGGGCCACGAAGAGGCCAGTGCCCGTGTCCCAGCCCGGGATGTGTCTTCACAGCGTAACCGTCCCTCCAGAGCACGCCACGGTCAGTGCTCAGACTGCAGCTCCACTCCGTTCCCGGCCCGCCAGACAGGTCACCCCTATGTCCTCCCGTGGCCCAGGTGGAGAGAACAGATGACCTTCTGGAAACAAGCAGAAAGCCCCAACCAGACTTAAAAAGAAGGGACCAGCTCCTTTGTGGGCAGAAGGCCTCTCTGGGCAGCTGTGGTGGTGGTGGCGAGAGTGTGGGTAACGCGGGGTCCCGCGCTGGCCCACACGCCCGCAGCCCAGTCCCCCCGCATAGGCTCTCTGACGACACCAGCTCCCAGCAGCTCTGGCTGGCGGTGGCCCGTAGGCCCCAGAGGCCCATCTGGCCTGGGCTCAGACAGCAGCCACTGAGACCAAACAGGCTGACCACCCCGCCCCTCCCCGAGACCTCCCGTGTCATTGGTCCCACGTTCCGGATGGGGATCACCAGGCTCCCCCGCCCCCACCAGCAGCTGGGCCATCTGTAGGACCTCCTGGGCAGGGCGCTCCGTCCGCGGAGTGACCTCAGCGGCGTGGCCTGTGAGCATCTTCGTGGGATCTCGTGTCCTTGTCGTGGGTCAGGCCCTCTTGGCTCCTTGTAGGCGCTCGGGCCTGGGGCCCTGGTGGAGCCTGGTGCTGTGACCGACATAGGCGACAGGGACGGGAAGCCCAGCGCTGGGGCAAGAGGCACGTGCAGGGGAGTGAGCTCCCCGGCCCCTCAGGGGGGGCGCAGAGCGGTGGGAGCCTGCATTCCTGTGCCAGTCAGTCCCTGCTGTGAAGTGGCACATAACAAAGAAACCAGAACGTGTGTGGCCCAGCCGAGCCATGCCTGGCTCTGGGGTCAGTGGCTATGGCCACGGGCTGTGGCCTGGTGTCAGCCTGCTCCCTGGGTCCCCTCTGGCGAGGCCTCCAGGGACAGGAGGGGACCCACATGTCCCCATTTGTGCCCACACTCCACGGGCAAAAGCGAGTCGTGTGGCCATGTGGCACGGACACCCGTGCCATCAGAAGGCACCTGTCCATGGAGAGGGCGTCCTGCTCTGTGATGGGGCGGAGGGACGGCCTGAGTCAGGAGCTCTATGATGGACGGGCCGTGGCCTGTCTCGGGGGGAGCTCTCTGACCCCCGTAGCCTCAGCAGACTCAGAGCGAGGCCTGTGTGAGACGAGGCAATGCGGAAACAGTGAAACACCACGGCCCAGGGCTTATGCCCCTGTGTCCCCGGTGGCCCATGCCCAGGATGCTGGAGCGGGCAGGGCGGGGTCCCCCCGAGGCCTCTCCCCTCATACGCAGACGGCCGCGTGCTCCCTGGGTCCTCACAGGTCATTCCTCTGTGCGTGTCTGTCCTGATCCCGAATTCCTGTAAGGACCCCGGTCCCCGGGGACCCCGTGGTCCCTCCAGCACCTCCTAGAGGCCCGAGCGCCAGATGCGGCCCCATCCTGGGGCACTGGGGTTTGCCTTCAACGTATAAATTTGGGGCACACGATCCAGGACACAGCAAGGAGGGGGTCAGCGATACAACAGGGCTCTGTCTCCTCCAGGCATGACCATCTCATGACTGGGGCGTGACCAGACCGCGGGGACCATCCTGAAGTCAGTATCTCAGCAAAGGCAGCAGCCTCGTCTGGAGTGGGCACCTGGCCCCACTCTGGCCAGTCCTCCTGGGGGAGAAGGCCAGCCTCCAGACCACTCTCTACCCTGGACCGCGGGTATTTCCCTCGCTCCCGCCCAACCCATTCATTCATTCATTCATTCGTTCGTTCAGAGAGGGGCAGGCAGGGACAGAGAAGCCCGGGTTGCCTTTAGGACCAGTGGCTGGAGGAGTAGGGGGACATGGACACCACGTGCTGATGGGGCTACCGGGGGGTGGGGGGTCCGGGCTGGGTCCAGCTGGGCTCTTCCCTGACAGGAGCTGTGGACCGAGGACCAGTACCGGCGAGGCCAGGAGACTGGAAGACAGTGACCCGACGCCTGCACGCGAGGGCAAGTGGCAGAAGGGGAGCCCCGGAGCCTCTGGAGCGGGTCGAGGGGGCCACGGGAGCCACGGAA
Organism: Mustela erminea; assembly: GCF_009829155.1. Classification (NCBI taxonomy): domain Eukaryota; kingdom Metazoa; phylum Chordata; class Mammalia; order Carnivora; family Mustelidae; genus Mustela; species Mustela erminea. The sequence continues at coordinate 113,141,072 of NC_045622.1, read as the reverse complement.
GCCCCAAGCACAGAGAGTGCTGGGTAGGACCCAGCCTGCTCAGAGGGGCAGCAGGTGCAGGGCGAGTGCAGAAGGAGCCGATGCCCGCGGCAAAGAGCAGCTCCGAGAGTCGCCGTCAGGGTCAGGCTGGAGGGCCGAAGGCTCCTGGAGGCAGGTTTTCCGCTGCCCCGTTGAGGCCGCCGCATGCGTGCACCAGAGCCGAGGGGCAGGGAATCCTCGGGAAGAGAGCAGGTCCGGCCAGGCTGTCTTCCCTGACCAGGGCGGCTCCAGCGCTCCCCTGTCCTCCGGGATGGGTCCTCCCCGGATGAGCCGCTGGCCACTCTCCGCTGCCCTGACCAGTGGTACCCCAGTCACCGAATTCCTGACACGTGGCACAGAGGCACTGACCCAAGAACGTGGTCTCTGGGACTTTACACGGGCCTCCAACAGCCACACCCAACCACAAAGGGTCCCCTTTAGGTGACCAAAAAGAACTCCAAATTCTAACCCGCAGTCTGAGAAACGGGGGTGGGAACCGTCTTCCCAGGGGCTGCTTCCCCAGAGCACCTGCCTTGCTGGGGCTCCCCCAGCTCCCGCCTGGAGCTTAAGCCTCCTCCTGGGCCCTGGGCAGTGCACCGGAGGACCCAGCGGGTGAGGGGGGTCTGGGGACCCAGAGATCAGGGCTCTACGGGATGGTGGGACAGGACGGTGAGCACAGGCGCCTGGGAGTGTGGGCACATGTGAGTGTGTGCACAGGAGTGAGTGTGCGTCAGAGCTCACGGCGGCGGGACCCTGCTCGCATCAGAGGCGCAAACACCAGCGCGCAGCCTCACACCCACACGATGTGACTCGGGAGATGGGTCGGCTCAAGGGACCCATCGTGCTGTGGGTCCGGAGAAAAGTGCGGACACAAATCCCTTCTTCAACCTGAGTTTCGGCGGAAACACTGATGTGCGCCGGATGCCGGGTGGAGCAGACACCTTCCAGGAACAGACTCTCCGCTGACTTACAGGAAGTTTAATTATTAACATTCATCGTAATTACGAGATATTTTTCTTCCGCTCCCATCCGAGGAAAGCTGTCTGCCCGCCCTTTGGAGACCTGTGACCCGCTTCTGGGGCGAGAGAATATCTGATGGATTCTAATTCTGAAAAACAAATAACAGTAATGATAATCATAAGAAAAACAAAATGAAAACATAAATAACTGGCCTGGTCAGCGGGCGCAGAGCTGCGGCTCCCGGGGTGCGGTGGGGCTGCCGGGGCCTCTCCGGGGACAGGAGCGTGGTTTGCACCGACAGCGGTTCCGCGGTGCATGGAGGACACAGTCCCGCGGCGCTCAGCCGTCCTCACCTCCCAAGAGGCCACCAGCCGCCCCCGGGGACTCCGCGCTCCGTGCTCCTGCGCGCCGGGTGCGGGGCCTCTGCGCGGGCTCCCAGGGCGCGGGGCGGAAAAAACACGCACTCCCCCGCCGGTGCGCCGGTGCTTCCCGCTCGGAGCCCTTCACCCCGTGAGTGCACCTGCAAGCTCGGCCTGCTTCCTCCTCCTCCACGGCGGGAGGAGGGGGCGTGGGGCTGGGCTGTCCCCGGAGGAACCGGATTAATGCTCCAAAAATATCCGGCCTGCGCAGGGCAAGCCGCTGGGAAACAATGCCCCGCTTCCACCCCTGCCCCCAGCGCCCTTGGGCTGCCTGCCCGCGCTGTCGCCCCCGCTCCCCATCCGGGGCCGAGGGGGACGGAATGAAAGCCCCTCGCTTTTAAAGAATATGACCCCCATCTTCTTTCCAGCCTATTTTTTAAACGTTTAATTGCGGCTAAAAATATAGGTAAGATTTCCCATCTTAAGCATTGTTAAGTGCACGGGCGGCTGCTGGGTAGTGGCTGTGCCTTCCTGCGGTCCTGCGGCTTGTCTCCAGCAGCCTGGGCCTTCCAGCTCTGTTTCTTATTCCGCCGCCCGCGGAAATACACACGTGGGGGTGTGCATCACGCAGCTGCCTCCCCGTCCCGGCCCATGACCTCTAATGGGCCCGGTTGCAAGGCCGTGTGCCCTTCCCCTTGACCTGGCAGGTCAGAGGTCCCTACACTCTCAAGGCTCCTCCATGGCCACCTGCTGATGGGCAGACTCCCCACCTCCCTGGGAGGGAGCTCACAGCCTCCTGGGGCCCCAGGGCAGCCGATTCCACCCTTGGTTTACTGGGCGTCTTTCTGTGCCCTGAGGCCAGATCCTCGGCTCTGGACCCTGTGCCTCTGGTCTGGACCCTGTGCCTCTGGTCTGGACCCCATGCCTCTGGCTCTCGAGCTCACCTGTCTTTCCCCAGGACAGCCCTCGCCCATCAGAGGCAGGCACAGACTCCTGAACTCTCCTCGCTTTACTGTCTCCCTCTCTAGCTCTTTCTCTTGCACCCAAAGATGGGGAAGGAGGCAGAGCCTCAGCGGCTGTGGCAGGGGACTGGAGCGGGGCGGCCAGAGGAGCTGCCGTCCTCGGCTGCAGGGTCTCGGCCTCTCCCCCATCAGGCAGAAGGAACGGAGGCATCGCCACTGGGACCCTCTGCAGAGCCACTGGGAACTGGCGTATCCTAGCACGGCAGAGCAGGGAGGGCACCTGGGGCTGGCTCTGAGGGCCTGAGCAGTGAGCTGTGTCCCAGCACCTGCTCCAGGCCCCTGCTTTTGTCAGCACTCCCTCCCCCATTCTGAGCTGAGCGGGGGAAGTGGGGACCCCGAGTGGGGACCAGCCCAGCAGCCCAGGAAGCAAATAGAGCTCTTAGGTTTGCCTCCAGGGCAAGGCGGGGAGGAGTGACACAGGTGGGCAGGGCTTGGTAGCTCTCCAAGGGTTTCATGTCCATGTTGACAATGACCGGTCAGGCTGCCAGACACCCCTCCCCCCAGCCCTTGTGTCTCTGGATGAGCTTGGTCAAGGATCTCTCTTGGTAAGTGGCCTACATCACTAAGCCAAGAATAAGTGGAAAATGACCTCAAGGACACAGGACAGGGGGCTCCTGGGCCAGAGGGAAGGCCGAGGGTGCTGTCTCTGTCCCGGCCCTGTCCCCGTCCCCTCAAGCCACTCCAGCCCCGCCCTCTCCTCCTCCCTCTCTTTTTTTAAACTTTTATTTTGTTTTATTTTTTAAGTAGGCTCCGCACCCAACATGGAGCTTGAATTCACACGACCCGACCCTGAGATCAGCAGTCATGTGCTCTGCTGACTAAGCCAGCCAGGTGTCCCTCCTCTCCTTTGTCATCTGAATTTGCCGGCCTCTCAGGTCTCCTGGGGGCCACCCCACCCTCACAGCTCCCAGACTTCTGTGTCCTCAGGTCGAGTGGGCAGCACCGCCTGTCGTGAGTGTGGGAACTAAACCACTACACGAGGTGGCCTTACAAGAAGAGATGTGGACATGAACATGCATGAGAGAGGGCGCCTGAGGACACAGGACCCGGGGAAGGTATGTGCAGACAAGGAACGAGATTGTACCTGCATTCTCAGAGGGTCCCTTGTGCACTGCAGTTACCCCATAAGAGTAGAGAGTAAAAGCCAAAGACCACCAGGGACTCTGAAATATGAATGTGCCTGTACACCGACACATCAGATAACCGGGGCGGGGGGGGGGCGGTGAAGTCCTAGAGAGACACAAAGCGCCAAAGCTGACTCAAGAAGAAACAGAAAGCCTGGATAGACCTGTAACAAGTACAGTGAGTGAGTCAGTGGTTTACAATCTTCCCACAAGGACAAACCCTTGCCCACATGGGTTCTCTGATGAATTCTACCCAAAGCTAATGAAGAATTCACACCAGCCCTTCACAAACTGCCCCAAGAAGAAGAGGTAGCCTTTCCCCACATGTTCTGTGTGGCTACAACCCTGATTCCAAACCAGACAAAGACATTACAAGAAAACTACAGACTGACATAGCTTATGAATATAGACACAAAAATCCTCAACAAAGTATTCGCAGACGGAATCCAGCAAGGCTTATAGTCCTATAAAAAAGGATCATAGACCACGACCAAGCAGGGTGCAGCCCAGCAATGTGAGGCTGGTTTAGGGTTTGAAAATCAGCTAACGTTGGGGTGCTTAAGTGGTGCAGTTAGACATCTGACTCTCTCTCATTTTTTTTAAGATTCTATTTATTTATTTATTTGACAGACAGAGATCACAAGTAGGCAGAGAGGCAGCAGAGAGAGAAGAGGAAGCAGGCTCCCTGCCGAACAGAGAGCCTGATGTGGGGCTCGATCCCAGGACCCTGAGATCATGACCTGAGCCGAAGGCAGAGGCTTTATTTAACCCACTGAGCCACCCAGGTGCCCCAACATCTGACTCTTGATTTCAGCTTGGGTCATGATCCCAGGGTCCTGGGATGGAGCCCAGCATTGGCCTCCCTGCTCAGTGAGGAGTCTGCTTCTCCCTCTCCCTCTGCCCTCCCCCACTCATGCATGCACTTTCTCTCTCAGATAAATACATCTTTTAAAAAATCAACATCAGCTAATGTAAGGCACCATATCAATAGCTTAAAAAAAAAAGCAGCATAGTGTCATCTCAATAGATGTGGAAAAAGCATTGACAAAATCCAACACCCTTTCATGACTAAAAAAAATGTAATAAACTAGGAATAGAAGTGAACTCCTTCAACCTGATAAAGGACATTTACAAACAATCCTGCAGCTAACGCCACCCTTCATAATGGGGATCGGATGCATTCTTTGTGAACAAGAACACGGTTTGGAAACAAGGAAAGGATGTGTCTCCTTGCTGGCTTGCTCCAGTACTGGAGGTTCTGGGCAGGATGATTAGGCAAGTAAAGGGAATAAAGACATGCAGATTGGGGGGAAAAGAGGTAAAACTACATTTGCTGATGGCACGAGCTTGATTACGGAAGACAGAACGAGGCAGCCTGGCCGGCATCATTTTTGTTTCTCTGTGCCAGCAAGGAAAACCTGAAGAGGAATTTAAGGAAGTAATTATATGTATTACAGCATCAAGGAGAATAAATACTTGGGAATAAATTTAACAAAAGAAGCGTCCAGTCTGTTTCAGGAAGCTGGAAAGTACTGCAGACCACGTGATGTGGAGACAGACCATGTTCGTGGATAGGAGGCCCGCGGGCACCATAGAGAAAATCCGCTCCGCTCCTTCCCTGCCCTGACGGCGCTCAGCAAGGAGGCCCTACACCGGCACACTCGGCCGAGGTAAGACCTGGCAGTCACCCGTGCTCACAGCTAACCACACCACCACGGTGGTCTTCTCTGCGTGGTTTGACCAAAAGTGATTTTTTTTTTTTTTGCTTCTATTTGTTTATATTTTTCAAAATGTCCTCTGGAAATTAAGAGATGCGCAAGTGTCCTTTTCTCAGCAGAGACTTCTCAGACCCCTGCGTCCAGCCTCCTTCTAACCCTTGGCTGTTGGCTCCTGCCGCCCCCATCCTGGGTCCCCTGTCTCCTCCGCAGGCCTTACGGTGCCCTCCGAGTCCCCCAGCCCCGCCCCGTGGCCCGTCTTGCTCTCGTGCACACGCCACCCTTGGGGCCCATCACCCCAGGCATGACTTCCCTCCCTGTGGGTGGCTTAAGGACACAAAGAGCCAGACACCCGGCAGGGCCTGGCCCTGAGGCTGGGGAGACGCTGCTCTGTGACATGTGGCGAGGGCCTGGGCACGATCCCGGGGGAAAGGCATCCGTGCGGCCACGTGGGAGGAGCTTGTGGCCTGTCGTGGGGCAGGTAGTTCATCCGTGTTGGTCTTTCTGAGCATCTGAGGCCTGACATGTCCTTCCGGGGCTTCTCCACCACGTCCCTGCCCCAGGCGCTGGCGCCCCCCACGCCACAGCCCGGTGGGGACTCACACCTCCCTTCCTGCTCCGGCCCTGCCCCCTCACCCGCACACCGAACATTCACGGGAAAGGATCCTCCAGGGTTCCCAACTGCCCCTTTCCTGGCTCCCCTAGCCTGGGCCCCGCTACACCCCCAGCCCAGCCCTCGGCCCGTCCTCTACCTGCGGCCCCGTCACAGCCCCACTGCGGTCCTGCGCTGGTGTCTGGCCACAGCTCCCACTGCCCTAAGAACCGCGGCCCACAACCGGGGTCCTGAGGCCGGGCTCCCCCCGGCTCCCCCAGAACCTGCGTCCCGACACCGGCGCCTTCTCTCTGCACCCCCAGGCCCAGAGTCCCGATGTCGGGCTCCACCTCTGCTCCCTCTCGGCACAAGGTGAGCTCCGAGGCCTCACTCTGCCCGTCCCCGCCGCCTCCATAACTCATATTCACTGCTTTTCTGCCCACCTGGGAAGTGTCACCCTCATTCTGCACACGAGGAAGCCAGGCTCCTCCTACAGGTGTCTTCCTGGGGTCTGTGCCAGCCGGGGCCCAGCTGGGGGCTTGTCCAGAGCCTGCCTCCGGGGTGCTGGCTGACCTCCTACCACACTGTGCCTTCCCGTCTCCTCTTCTTACCATTATTACCACCCACTTGCCACAGACAAAGAGTTTCGACCCACCCAGCATGAGCAGGAAGTACCTAGCAGATAGGGCTGCGCCCCGTGCGCCCCTCCCAGAGTGACCCAGCAGAGCTTCAGGGGACCAGGCTTGGGGGCACCAGGTGTGGGGAGCACTGGACAGCGGCGACTCCTCGTGGGGGAGAGGGCACATGGGGTAGCGGTGGCCTAGCCTGCTGGTGAAGACGGGTGGGTCCTGGGGTCGGGGGCATGGGCACCGAGGGTCACCGTCAGGAAGGAGGCTCTTGGTGGGCCCGTTCGGAAGTCATCAAGCAGGGTACAGGCAAGGGGTCGGGCACAGGGAGGTCCTGGCCGCAGTCCCCTTCCTGGCAGAGCTCAGGGATGGACAGCCCTGCCCAGTTCCAGATGACTGGGGGAGCGGGGGCCAGGGTGGCCCTCAGGGCCAGGACGGCACAAGAGGTCCCCCCAGCCACACGGCAATCAGCCCCTGACGGACAACGAAGAGCGCGTATGGGATTCCCCGCAGGTGGGCAGAGGCTGTCGTCTCGAGGACGGCTCCGCTCCGTTCCAGAGTGGGTCGGGCCGGCCATCATCTAAGCTAGTGATTGTGGGCTGGTGTGGGGGCAGGAGGAGGAAGGGGGGACAGCGGCCGGACCCGGGGGGCGGCGGGAGGACCCAGCGCCATCGTCCTCTGAGATGCCAGGACAGAGGTGTGGGGCAGAGGGAGGTGGGAGGCTAGGGCTCCCTCCCGGGGACCCCCGAGACCCAGAGGCAGAGCAGGGTCAGGCTAGGGGAGTGGCAACAGAGACCCTGACCAGAGCCACCCTGGTCCAGCTCTCAGGTCACAGCTGACCCCAGGGTGAGGTCGAGGGACTGGTGGGGCCCTGGCCAGAGGTAGGTCAGGTGGCTCAGTGCACCCCTGAGGGAATCAGGGGTCTGTGCACAGCGTGGGGGACACAGGGAAGCCCGGGAGAGCTGGGGCGGTGCGTGAGCAGGGCAGGGAGCCCGGAGGCAGGATGGACAAGTGCCCAAGGCGGCTGGGGTCCAGGAGGGTCCCCGAGTCCTTACATGATGCTGGGAAGCATCCTTCCCTTCTGGGCACATTGCTCTTGCAAAGGCGTGTGGGAAGCCTGTTTCCCTGTGGGTGAAGGGGTGGGGGGAGGGCTAGGAGGCCCCTTGGTTCTCTCCTGGCCCAGGAAGCCAAATACCAGCCAGGGCCTGCCCACCCGTCCGGTCAGCTGTCCGCAGGTACATCCTCCCCAGGAGTCGGCTCCGGGCGCCCAGCCTCCTTGGCCGTGAGCAGTAACCCAGCTCACTTACGCCCTCCACCCAGGACTTGTCACCTTCTGTGTGGCTGAGGGTCAGCAGTGGGGGTGGCAGCGTCCTACCGTCTTTAATGTCGGTGTCCAAGAACCTCAGGCGGCGGCGTGAATCCATGAGCCTTAGGCCTCAGGAAACCAGTGTGGACCCAGGAGATCTCATCCTGGGGGCTGGGGAGGCGCGCTGCGGGTCGGACAGGCAGAGAGGAGGCTGTGGACGCGTCCCCGGACCCAGGGCGACCACAGACAGCCTGACGCCGGCTGGACTCGACAGGGGGTGTGGGAGGCACTGAGGCACACCCTGAGCCCCTCCGGCCTGAGCCGTAGCTGTCTGCGCCCCCACGCCAGCCTCTGGCCATGGCTGCTCTGGGGCCTCGTGTCTCTCACAGAGGCCAGGTGCAGACCCACTCTTTCTGGCCCGTCCTCCTGCTGGCCTGCGTTCGGGGTGGTGGACGCCAGGACGCCCAGCCCTGGCCCAGCCCATGGGAACCCTTAGGCTGCAGTGGAGATACCGTGTCCCCCCCGATCTCCGAGCGGGGGCGTGGCCCACTGCGCTCTGCGTCCACGTCCTGCAGCCCGAGCCCGTGTCCTCCAGGAGGCCTTCTCCTGCTCACCTGCCCACAGCCGTCGGATGCAGGAAGCCCCCAGGGCTGCGGGCGTTCTCTCCCGACCTGCTCCCTTGCTCCTCAGCGTGGACGGAACTCGCTCTCTCCAGCCGGTTTCATGGAGGGGACACCCTTGGGCAGAAACACCGGGCCGTCCTGCAGGCACAGTTGGGGGCGGTGACAACTGCACAGCTGTTCAATGCCACTGTCAGGCTAGGGAGCATTCCTGGCACCCCTAAAGGCCCCTTCCTGCCCTTCTGCCAGTGGCTTCTGACCCTGCGGCCACAGTCTGCTTGCTGTGATGGCAGTCTTGCTTTTGCTGGGACGTCATATACGTGGAACCCCAGCGTGTGTCCCCCGAGTCTTCCCTCGCCCCCTGCAATGTGTCTCTGAGCTCCGTCCGTGTAGGGCGCCCCTTGTATCGTAGGATCCCACGGAGTGACCGGAGCACAGCCCATCCAGCCGGTCGCCCACTGAAGGACATCTGGGTCACCTCCACTTTCTGGCCGTTACAAATAAAGCTGCTATGCATGTTGGCACCCAGCTCTGGTGTGCACCGAAGTTTTGGTTTTCTCTTGGGCAAACGCCTCCGGGTGGGATTTGTGGATTGAGTGCTAAGTGTGCGGCATGTTAGGAGAACCTGTCAAGCCGGTTTCCAGAGGGGCCAGACCCTTTTGCCTTCCCCTCGGCACATGGAAGCCTTCCAGAGTTTTCGCCGGTGTTCCGAGGTTCAGCCAATGCCCCGGGCGTACAGCGGGTCTTGCTGTGGGGTCACCTTTCCTGTATCAGATGGTGAAGCAGGTTTTCCCCAGCTGGTCGGCCGTCCACGCCTCTCTGTGGATGAAGCGTCTGTCCAGTCTTCCCAGTGCGGTCTCCTCTCCTCGACCGGTAAGAGCTCTTCACATATTCTTGACGCACACCCTTCAGCAGGGGTAAGCTTTGAAAGCGCTTCCTCCAGCCTGTGGATTTCACTTTCTTCACGGTGCCCTCTGAAGCACAAACGTTTTTAATTTTATTGAGGTCCAATTATTATTTTTCAAAATTTCTGCTTTGTACTTTTGGAATCTTATCTTAGAGATCTTTGCTTAACCCAAGGACGCAGAAATTTTCTCCCAGGACTTTTACAGGCATCGCTCTTACGTTTCGCTGCGTGACTGTTTCTCGTTAATACTTGTGAACGTCGACTGGTTAATCCGGTCGATTTGGGCAGGGAGTGCCACGTGAGTTTCCAGGCTCCTGATCTGCGTACAGATGTCCGGTCCAACACCTTCCGTTGCAATGAGTACATTTCTCCAGGGGGTTACCTGCCTCCTTTGCTGAAAACCCGCTGCCACAAACGTAATTCTTGGTTTCCGGGCTCTGCTGTCGTGCCGTGGTTTCTAGGTCTATCTTTAAGCCAACAGCATTCTGTCCCGACGGACGCAACTTCGGAGGGAGACTCGAAGCCAGGGAGGGTGAGCGCCTGATGTGACCGCTCCTCAGCACGGCAAGGGTGTCCTCGGTCCTTTGTACTTCCTTTTGAATTTTAGGATCAGCTTGTTAATTTCCTTTAAAAAAAGAAAATAAGGAGCTACCTGTGCTTTTGCTGGAAATTGCATTGAAAATGCAGATCGATTTGGGGAGAATCGATATCTTAACATTACTGAGCGTTGGAATCCGTGAACGGGGCACACACAGCTCCATTTACTTAGGCCATTGTTTTGGTCTGATCTCAGTAGTATCTCGTAGTTCTGTGAACAGATTTCACACATATTTTGTTAAATTTACCTCCAAGTATCTCAAGGGTTTTGATTCTATTTGTACAGGGTATTGTTTTTATGACTTCAGGTTCTCATTGTCCATTGTTAGGATATAGAAGCAGCACTGGTTTTCTGTTGTTGTTGTTGTTGTTGTTCTTGTTTTTTTTTTTTTTTTAAAGATTTTATTCATTTGAGAGAGAGAGAGTGAGAGAGCGTGTACAAGCAGCGGGAGCGGCAGGCAGAAGGAGAAGCAGGCTCCCCACTGAGCAGGGAGCCCGATGCGGGGCTCGATCCCAGGACTCTGGGACCATGACCTGAGCCGAAGGCAGAGGCTTTAACCCACTGAGCCACCCAGGTGCCCCGGAAGCAGGGCTGTTATACCCTGGCCTTGTAGCCCATGTGACTCTGCCAAACACTTGGCAGTTCTGTTCGTGTTTTATAGCTCAGGGTTTTCTATGGACAATAATGTCACTTGTGAATTGAGATGGTCTTAATTGTTCCTTTCCAAGCATGTCAAAGTATAAGCAGGGCTTGGGGGTTTGCTCTCCTTGACTTATTACCTGGAATAAAGTGATGCTGGGGCACGTTCTCGCCTCACCCCGACCTGGTCCCTCACCACTGGGGTGACTCCTCTTTCCCTTTCTTCATCAGATTGGAGGACGCTGGTCCTGGTTTCCCCAGATTTGTTGTTTGTTGACTCGTGAACGGGTGCTGAGTAACACGGCCAGCTCTATCCCTCAGCCTAAGGCGTTAGACCAACCTTACGCTCCCGGAATAAGCCCCGCCTGGCCGTGCGCGACACTCTTCTTTGCACAAGCTGAGATCGGCTTGCTAAGACTCTGTGAGGGAGTCCTGTGTCTGCGCTGCGGAGCCACACTGGCCTTGGACCTGCGTTTCCTACCTTCTCCGCGTCCGGATCTGGTACTGGGATGGTCTCACGAGAGGCGTCGGAAGCGGCCCGCTCCTCCGTGCTCTGAAAGCCCTCTGCAGTGTCTGCGCTGTTTCTTCTTCAAGTGTTGGGGGCGGTCCTCCCCCCAGATCCCTCACCTGCCCAAGACCAGCACTGGACTGGGCCAACGGAAGCCTGGCCAGAGGAGTCGTGTTCTTGACCCCCACAAAGATGGGAAGATGAGGGGTTCTGCTGGGAATGTGTTGAGTTTGAGAATTTGTGCAACAGCCACAAGGAGAGGTGCAGAAGGCCCCAGGGCCATGGAGCTGGGGCGGGGCTGGCGATGGGTTGAGGTGGTGGCCTGGAGGACACAGAGTGGCACGTGCAGGGGTCCCACACAGAGCCCTGCGAGACCTTGGTGGGTGGGTGGGGTGGGGCTCCACAGAGAAGCCTGAGAAATGGCCCCTGAGGGCAGACCCCAGGAGCCAGGGGCAGGGTGGGGTGGGGAAGGGAAGTGGGAGTCTTGACAGGCGGGAGTGTCAGATGTGAGTGGTAACAGGGCCCAGTGCTGCTGAGGCCGCAAGGTGAGTCCTGACAGGGACTCTGCAGGACATCTGGGACAAGGACTGCAGGTTGGGGGCTCAGGAGACTGTGGTGACTCTGTTCCACAACGGGCAGGTGCCCCTTGGGGACAGTCCTGGGTAAGCCCCCCACCTCTGCCTACAGAGGACCCTCTGCATCCGGCACACTGGTCTGTGTCCAGGCGGAGCTGGCCACGGGGCCATTTTAGTCCAAGGTCCCAAACGCTCCTTAAATCCACACAGCTCCGCGCCTGGAGCTGAGCCTTTGACGCTGTGTTTCAGGCTGTGAGACCCCCCCACCCCCCCACCCCCGGGCAAGAGCCCCCTTCCCCCGGCCAGGGCCCCGACTAGGGCTGCACACCTCTGGAGGCCCCGGTGTCCCCTGGACCAGCTGGGAAAGGGGAGGGCGCGTGGGAACAGCTCCGCCAGCCCCCCAGTCCGGGCGGGCGCTGGAAAGGTCCGGAGTTCGCAGCGTCCCCAGAGCCCTCCCCGCAAGGTGGGCAGGAGCGGGGGCTGGTCCCGATGGACTGGGGGCCGCTGGTGGTGCCCGGCGGGGAGCGCGCAGCACACGGGCCGCGGGCGTGCCCAGCGCCTCGGCCCGGGGGCCTGGCGGCGGCCCCGAGGTTGCGGCCCCGGCGCCCGCAGGGTCCTGGGCTCCCGGCTCCGGCTCCCCCGCCCCCACCCTCTGCCGCGCCAGCGTCTTTGCGAGAGAATCGGGGCCTCCACGTCCGGCGGCCTCTGCTGGACGCCTCTGCGGAGCCGTCGGGGCCAGTGCGCCCCGGCCCCGCCGCGGAGCCGCGGAAGGCCGCCCGCGCAGAGGCCCGGGAGCCGCCGGGGTCGGGGGGTGGGGCGCTGCTGTGTGACTCTGGGTGAGTTCCTTGCCCGCGCTGTGCTGGACGCCGTGGACACCCCGGCGAACGGAGCGGGGGCCAGCGCCCCGGGCGCGGCCGCGGGAGGCGCAAGGTCTCGGCTCGGCCGCTCCCCGCCCGCGGCGCCGCCCCTCCCGGGACAGGGGACGGGGCCAGAGACTCCTTCCGACCGCGGTGATCGGGGCCAGCAGGGACGGCGCGGCGGGGCCGGGAGGGGCCGGGGGCACGGGGGGCACCGGGGGCCCCGCCGCAGCACCAACCCGGGAAGAGCCTCCGGGTCCTCGGCTCCGCGGCGGGAGCGCGGCAGGCGGGGCGGGGTCCGGGCGCGGGCGGGGCGAGGGCCGGGGGGAGGACGGCGGAGCTGGAGACCCCCAGGCCCGGCCCCGCCCCGCCCTCGCCCCGCCCCGGCCCCGCCCCTGCGCGTCTGCCTCGCCCGGCCCCCTCCCGGCCTCGCCTCACAGAGTCCAGCTCTGACGAGAGCTTCAAGCGGCGGGGCGGGCCGAAAGGCGGAGAGAAGAGCCAGGGCGCCGCTGACTGGTTGATGGTGCTGATTGGCGGGCGCAGGAGCCACTCGCCGCCACCGCCTCAGGCGGCTGTGCTCGTTCGGGCTCGGCTCGGCTCGGCTCGGCCGCTAAGCTCGGCTCGGCTCGGCTCGGCCCGGCCGCTCGGCTCGGCTCGGCTCGGCTCGGCTCGGCTCGGCCGCTCGGCTCGGCTCGGCTCAGCTCGGCGGCTCGGCTCGGCCCGGCGCCTCGGCTCGGCTGGGCTGCGCGGCCGCGGACTGACGGACGGGCGTGCGCGGGGGGCGCGGGACGCGGGGCGCGGGCCTCGGCGGCGGCGGCGGCGGCGGAAGCCTGGTGCCCCCGCCCGCCGGGTCCTCTCCGAGAGCGGAGGCAGCGCCGCGGGCCGGGCCGCAGCGGAGCCGGGCGCGGGGGGCGGCGGCGCGGGGAGGCGCGCGGGGCGCGGAGCGAGCGCGGCCCGCCGGGGCGCCGCGGACCCGGCCCAGCGCACGGACGCGCGGACGGACGGACGGACGGACGGACGCGGACGGACGCGGCCCCTCCCTGCCGCCGCCGCCCGCCCGCCCGGGGCTCCCACGTCGCCGGCGCCGGGCCCGGGAGCGATGACATCGACGGGGAAGGACGGCGCGGCGCAGCACGCGCAGTATGTGGGGCCCTACCGGCTGGAGAAGACGCTGGGCAAGGGGCAGACAGGTGCGTGCGGGGCCGGGCGCCGGGGGGCCGTGCCGGGGCTTTCGGGGAGGCCCGGGGCCCGGGGCGAGCGGGAGCACCGAGGGCGGCCCGGGACCCGGCGTAGGGAACCAGCGACCGCGGCACGGGGGGGGGGGGGCGCAGGGGACCGCGGACACCGATGGAGAACGGGGGCCGGAGCGACCGGGGCGCCGGGGGACGGGGGCTTCGGGGAGACCAGGGGTCCGTGGGGACCGGGGACACCGAGGGGGCCCGGGGACACGTGTGTGTGGGGGGGACCAGGGGACCGGGGACATCGAAGGGGACTGGGGGCATGGATGGGGACCGGGCGCCGGGAAGGGCCGGGGGGCGCCGGGGAGCAGGGGCGCACAGGGCCGCGACCGGGGAGGCCGTGCTGACTGCGCGCCTAGCGGGGGAGGGGGGCGCCCGGAAGGAGGTCGTCCCGAGCGGGGAGCTGTAGGCCCGGCCCGCGGCTCCGGCCGGCGGCCGCGAACAATGGGCGGCTGGGCGCCGGGTCCCGCCGCGGATCCCGCAGGCCGCGCGGCTGCGGTCGGCCGGGCGCGGCCCAAGGACACGCGGCGCGGACGGGGGCGCACGGGCCGGGCCGGACCGGGCCAGCGCCCCTCGGCTCCGGCTGCAGGTGCGCGGCCCCCGCCGCATTGTGCGCCGGAGCGACCCGGCCCATTGTGCCGCGGGAGGAGGGGGCCGAGCGGGCGCCCATCTGCCGTCTGCCGCGGCCGCGCTAATAGGCGTGCTGCCCGAGCAGCTGCGCCCCGGGCCGCGCGCCCCCGGCCGCGACCCCCAACTCCCGGCGGCGGCGGCGGCGGCGGCGGTAGTGGTGGCGGCGGTGGGCAAGCAAGCAGGCAGGCGGGCAGGGAGGCGGCCTTACGCGTCTTGGGGCCCAACCAGGCCACCTTGGCCAGGCTCGGCCCTTCCTCCACGGTGGGAGTGGGAGAGTACCCAGGCGCCCGGGAGGGCTGGACAGCGCCTTGCACTCCTCTAGCCGCTGTTTGGCCTGTCTGCGACACTGCACTCCCTCAGGGGAGGGACCGGAAGGCTGGTGCCGGGCCCTGTTCGGGATCCCGGATCATACATCTCCAAATCCCAGCCTGTGGGAGGAGGCAGGGCCCTCGCCGGTCCCGGGTGTCTTTCTGGGGATCAGGCTAGCGCCCAGCCGAGCACCATCCCCGCATCCAGCCGGCCAGGCGTTCACAGAGTGGCTTTGTGGGAGGCTCAGCCATTTTCTTTCTTCATCAGGATGGGCCTCTCCTGGCAGTCCAGAGGTCCGATTGGCACTGACTGCTTCTCCCTGTGTCTCTGGAAGTTCCTTGGACGCAGGGCTGGCAGAGGAGAGGAGGAGGGTGCAGCAGAGCTGGTGCCACCCTGCCGGTGCAGGGTGGGGGTCCAGGAGGGAGCTGCTCTGGCCCGGAGGCTGCAGGCCCTTCCCAAGGCCCTTGGGTGGCGCGGAGTTGCAGCTAGGAGGTGGTGTGAGGGAGCAAAGTGGGCCAGGCCCTGGGCTCTCCAGGGAGGGCAGCGGCTGGGATGGAACTAAGGCGAAGTGCCTAGGAAGGGACCTGGCAGGGGCAGTGGGAGCTGCCCCTCTCCCACTCTGGGGGGACAGCCTCTGTGCCCACCACGGAGATCCCAAGGGGCCTCTGGCAGTGGGGCAGCACTGTTGGGAGAGGGGATGGTGTGGCCCGGGGAGGTGGTGGCAAGTAGCCGGTGTTCGTCTGAGTTCAAAACATGCATGTTTCCTGCAAGGGACAACTGTGGTTGGTGAAGTCCTCAGTGGGGGAGGGACCTGGGGTAGCAGAATGTGGGAAGCAGTGAAATAATCTAATTATTGTACCAATAAAATGTGATTATAAGGAAGCGTCGTCGTGTGAGTGGTGACAGCAAAGAGTTATACGTGGGCCGTGCTCGCCCGTCTCCATGGCGGGGGCTGGTCTCATACTCGCCATCGAGCTGTCTGTTGTACAGGTAATTACGGGAGGTTTCCACTGTAATTAACAGTAACGAATACAAAAGGATGTGCTGTGCGTGTGTGTCAACAACACGTTGCCCTGTGATGTTTAGAAGCAGCTCCCAGGGGCGCACAAAGTGAGCGGCCTTCCTCCTCGGGTCCCTCTCCCCTTCGAGGGGAGTCGCTGCTGGCCTAGTGGAACCCCCCCGGGGGGGGCTGTTCATCCCGCGTTCCTTCTGGCTTCATCGAGTGCCGGCAGCCCAGGAGGGCTGGGGGAGACTGTCCTCTCGGTGCTGTCTCACTGTCCCTTCTGTGGAAGGGTCACCTGGAGTTTGGTGGTTGGACGGGAGTCCTTGGGGTGTGGGTGCTCTGGGCCTGGCCCCGGGGCTTGCTGGCTGGTCTTCAGCATCAAATGCCAAGAGAGTTGCAGTTTCCTAGGCCTGTCCTTTTGCTCCGGAGATAAACGTGTGACCTTATCTGGGGCTAGGCTTTCTGCCAGGAGACCTCAGCGGAAGAATGAAGGACTGTAGTTCCAAGTGCCGCCCCCCCGGGCCCCCCCGCCAGCCCGCTGCGGACGACAGCGTGCCCGGGTTCTCCCTGCTCTGCCCGAGTCCTGCGAAGGGGAAGCTGCGCTTGGGGAGGGAGTCAGCCGGGCGGCTGCTGGTCCTCTCAGCCCTGCACATCCGGACTCAGGTGGGGTGGGGAGTGCTGCCCAGGGCGGAGCTGGTGGCAAGCCTGGTCCAGCGTTTTTACCGCAGCTTTCCCGTGGCCCGCAGCTCTTGGTTCGTGCTGGGCTCTGCAGGCGGGCTCTGTCCTTCGTGTGGGTGTCAGGCCACCTCTCCAGGCTGCTGTGGCTGTGGTTTCCAGCGCATCTTCCTTCCGCCTGGGCATCTCCGCACAGCTGTCCTTAACGTTCTGGGGGCGCCTGGGTCGGCAGCCCCTGGCAGGTCTCTGTCCCAGCCAGTGTCGTGTTTTCCACGGGGGGTTGGGTTTTCAGGACCTTCGGGGAGACAGGTGTCACTGCCAAGGCTGTCCATCCGGTCCCTGATCCAGGAAAGGCGTCTTCACCTGGGGACAGAGGACCTGTGGAGGGTGCTGGCGGGTCCCAAGTGGGTCCTGGTAGGCGTGCAGAGCCGGGGGGGTGGGTGGGTGTGCACTGTAGTGCTCTGGGCCGTTCAGGCCGGGGAGCAGAGCAGGGCCTGCCCAGAGCCCAGCCTGACAGATGTGGCTGCGGCTCAGCAACCAGAAGGCGGGGGACCCCGCTGGAGGAGGTGAACAGTGGGCTCTGGGTGTGGTTTCCGGAGCGGTGGTGCCCAGTAAGATGCGGGGCTCTCGGAAACCCTCTGTCTGCGGGTGGGAACCGAGGAGGCTGTGGCTGGGGCCTGGTGTTCAGATGAAGGGTCCGTCCAGCTCACAAGAGACGTGGGGCAGGGGGCACCCTGCAGCTCACCTGGCTGCGCTGGGAGACTGGTGTGGGGGGGCGAGAGGGGGCTGGGTCGGCTCCTGGAGGTCCTCGAGGGACCCTCGGAGAATTCCCATGGGGTGCCGCTGTCAGGTAGGCTGGAGAGGAGTTCTGGGGTGGGGGAAGCTGGCCACGATGGGACAGCTGAGGGAGGGGAGACAGGTAGACCCGCAGGTGCCCCGTGGCCCCGAGCTGGAGCAGCTGGGCAGGCCCGAGGCAGGAGGGGGAGGGGAGGTGCCGGGGGCACCAAGGATGTGTTTGGTTTTAGAAAGTTGAGCAGAAGACAGCTTGGGAGCCAGCAAGAGGCTGCGGGGTGGGGTGGGGTGCCCTGGGGATGGGGGACGGGGGTGGGCTGGCTGGAGTCGGCCCCAGGGTGCTGTTGGGAGCTGAGGCCCAGAGAAGGGGATGCAGCCAGAGCAAAAGGAAGGTAGACGGGGCGGAGAGGGGCTGGGCCTCTGCTGGCCGTGTGTGGACGACCTCCTGTGTCTGGGGGCCTCTCCCCCCGCCCCGTGAGCCTCCGCCCTCGGTGCAGCAGGCGGGCCTCTGTCTGTCTAACCCGTCTCTGAGCCAGGACGCAGGCTCTGAACCGAGTGCTCTGCTCAAGGACAGCAGCTCCCCAGGGGTGGAGGGAAAGCCCCGCCTGCTCACGGCACAGGCTCGGCTTCAGTGTTCCACTAGCAGGGCCCTGTTCTCCAGTAGCTGTGCTCCGAGCCCCGGCGCCTGTCTCCCTCGGGCCCCTGGAGCTGCCGGAAAGGCCTGTGTCCTGCCAGCCACTGAGCAGCACAGGCGCTCCCCAGCCCCCCTCCCACAGTGCATGCTGTCCCCCGGAAGCCCCGGGCTGGGACTGAGAGCTGTCCCTGCGGGGGTTGTCCCTGCCAGTGGAGGGGAGCTCAGCTTGGAGGTTTCTGGGGTCACGCCTTAAAGGACAGGCTGTTTTCTGAAGGTAAAGATGGGAGGGTCCAGGGGGTGGGCTGAGGCCTAGGACCCTGGTCTCAAAAGTGTCCCCTGCCCACTATGGTCGGCCACAGCTCCGAGTAGCCCCGAGTTTTCATAGGTCCCACCTGCCGGGGAGCTGTGTGTAGCCGAAAGGACGTGCCAGGCGGAGGGCTCGGCCCGGGCAGCAGGGCGAAGAGGAAGCCAGGTGCTGCTGGGCTCGGCTCCAGGCGCCGAGGCCAGTACCCCCGCCGCCAGCCAGGGCTCCCAGGGTGAGGTGGGAAGAGCGTGTCCTGCGCCCAGGGGCCTGGTTGTCTCTAGAGCTGTCTGGGAACGGGGTGCTCCCACCTGCAAGGGTGGAGACCAGAGCAGGTCATCACGGAAGGCTCTGGCTGGGGGGGGCAGCCACCCAGGACTGTTTTGGGGGAGAGGAGCCACACAGTGAGGTGCTCCAGGTCCTGCCCCCGAGCCCAGCCTGCCTGAGCGTGGCCAGGGGCATCCTGACCCTGTCTGGGGTCTGAGAGGCTTGGCCACGCCTGGTGAAGTGTGTGGGACGGGGGCCTCCGGGGCTGGCTCCTTGGGCTCCCCTGCCCCCCCACTCCCACCGGGGTCTCCAGAAGGACCCTGTGGGGCCAGGACAGGGGTTGGCGCAGAAAACCAGCCTGACTTGGGCCCCACCCAGGGGCGCAGGTCTCCGGCTGATCGAGTCCTGGTTTTCACAGGTGCTGGTGGGTGACCTCAGGGCCTGAATGCGCGCCGCCTGCGCCCTGGCCACGCCGCCCGTGATGGGAGGGAGGGTCTGGGACTGCTGCGGCCGGGGCGGTTAGGGCACCTTCGCGGTGGCCTGCTGCTCTGGTTTGGAGAACACCTGTGCCTTCAAGGCCATGGGACCCCGAACTGGCTTTTTCAGGGGTCGTGGGTGGGTGAGGCTGCTCTGCTGCCTGCACCCTGGCCGGGGCTGTGCTGGGGGAGGAGGCGGTTGGCCGCTGGGGTCACCTTGCCTTTGCCCACTGGGCTGTGGCTGTGCCTGGGGCTCCCTGGGCTCCAGAGCCCCCCTCTGCTTTGCCTACCTCTGGTGGACAGTGTCCCTGGGGCCTGGGAGGGCTCGCCCTCTATGGGGTCCCTGGCCGGACGGCGAGTATGTCCCTGGGGCCTGGGGGGGCCGCACGCCTCCCGGGGTTCTCATGGCGTCCGAGGGGTCTTGCCACCGGCCTCGGGCCCCACGTGTTCCCCACATCGGCTTTTCCCTCCGGGTATGCAGGGTGGGCCCAGAGGACTTTGTGGCCACCTCAGAGCTTAATGGGGTGGGTCTGTGCTAGAGGCCTAGGCCAGGGGCTGGCCAGACTCGGCTGCTCAGCCCCCTGCCCCTGAGCCGGGTTCCTGCAGCTTCTGTGGGGCTCGTGCTGGGAGTGGTGTCCGTGGGAGGGTACATCTGCGGCAGGCAGGGTCTGGCGGGACAGCGGGTCCACGGCTGTCAGGTCCCATCTGGGCTCTCAGAGGACAGGAGGGACCCCTGGGTTCCCTGGGGCCCTGCAGGAAGCCCTGTCTGGTGTGGGGAGGGCTGGTGTCTCCTGACAGCCACTCTGGTGGAGCCCTTCCGGGAGCGGGGCCCCGTCAGCCCCAGGCTTGGGGTGAGCCTCCCTGAGCCTGGCTACGGGTGTCCAAGCTGGCTGAGGCCTTGCCCCAGGGGTGCCGGCTAGCTGAGCAGGGCTGCCCCTGGCCGGCTGTCTCGGACGCTGGACAAGATGGAGGCTGGGCCGGGCCTGCGGCTGCAGGGACAAAGCCCGGATTGTGTCGGGCCCCACCCCGAGAGGTGGCCCAGGCCGTGCTCTGCAGCCTCTGAGGGGCCAGTGTTCTGGACCCAGGCAGCAACCCCACCCCCCGGCCAGTGCTCCCAAAGGCCCCGCGGCATCCAAGAGCAGCGCTTCTCTTCCGGGCGGTCTCTTCGCTGTGCCCTGGGGCAGCGGGGTCCCTCCGGGTGTGTTTGGAGGGGACACGGAAGCATAGAACACCGCATGAGATCCTGGGGACACACACCCTGGCTGGGGGCGAGCTTGTGAGGACAGAGCCACACCCCCCGGTGCCTGCCACATCCTTGTCCGCGCAGAGGCCTGGGAGCGACCCCACTTGAGCCTGACCACAGGGCACAGAAGATTCCCAGGGCCTCCTGGTTCTGGTTTGGGGACTGGTGGAGGGGCTGAGGGTCCCCGGGACTAGGGCCTCAACAGCCCACGCGTGATGGAGGCACCTTCCACCCACTGCTGCCCACTCTGGGCTCAGGCAGGGGGAGACTGTGTGCCCTGGAGGGCAGGGCTGGCCCCGGGGCGGAGGTGGGAGGGCAGCCTAAACCGCGATTATGCGGCTGAGTGGTGCAGCGGGCGCTGGGGATACGTCAGCCTCGGAGCCGTGGGCCGTCTGTGGGGGCGGCGGGAGGCTGCCTGGCCAGGAATGTGGCATCTGCGAGGGCCGGTTTGGCCCGGGTACCTCCTGGGGAGCTGCTGGCTTGGGCCAAGGGTCAGGGTGGGAGGGGCCTGGGGCCTCTGTGCTGGGGGTGGCCGCCTGGGCACCTGGCAGGTCCCTCCCTGTGGCCAGCGAGAGGAGGCGACCAGCTGGGGAGCCCCTGCTTGGCCTGGCCCGGCTGCGAGCTCTCCTGAGCCCTGGCTGGCTCTCTCCCTGACTAGGGGCCTCCCAAGGGGGGCCAAGACATGGACAGAGACGGCCACGGGGTGAGGCAGGGCTGGGGTGGGGAGGCGGCCCTGAGGCAGGGTAGCTTAAGGCCCCTAATTCTCTCTGAGACATGGGGGTCACCAGCAGACTGGGCCCCTGTGTCCCGCTTCCCCGGTGGTACTATTGCTCTCAAGCTGGAGGCCAGGGCACAGGTGGGCAGGGGTCGTCGGGAGCCCAGGTCTGCAGAGGCCAGATGAAGCCCCCTCGCTGGGGTGGGGAGCCCGGGGCCTGGGTATAGCCTGGGCAGTTTTCCTGCTGGGTATGGACA
Source organism: Mustela erminea (assembly GCF_009829155.1). Taxonomy (NCBI): domain Eukaryota; kingdom Metazoa; phylum Chordata; class Mammalia; order Carnivora; family Mustelidae; genus Mustela; species Mustela erminea. Next base: position 113,120,106 of record NC_045622.1, on the reverse strand, counting down.
GCATCAAGGCGTGAGCCCTTGATGCCTGCGGTGAGGGACAAAGTGGAACTTTCCAGGCTCTTTGCTCTTCACAGGGGCAGTTTCCATGTGTTTGGGGAGCCCCAGGTCCCCTGGGACCATGGAGATGTGTGCGGTCGCTGACCTGTAGGCGTGACCCTGAGGCCTCTGCCCTGTCCCTACCTCCTGTGTCCTCTCTTGGCATGTGGCGTGTGGGAGCCTGGAAGGGGCTGGGCCGGCCGCCCCCTGCCGGAGTCAGCCGGAAGGTGTGGGGTGTGTGACTGTCTGGGGTCTCCAGGGTCAGCCCAGACCCCCCAGGGCCGGGCCCCCACCGGGCCGTCAGTGAAGAGCTCAGATTGTGGGTGGTCTCTGCGACCCATTGGAGAGGGTCCCGTCCCTACGCTGTTTCTCAGATCTCCTCACGTGTGACGCTGGTGAGGGACACGGCTACCCTAGGGCTCGGCAGGGGCCCAGTATGGCTGCTGTACCCAGTATACCCCTCGGGCCATGTGCCGGCCACGGTGCGTGAAGGAGCCCCCGGCCTGGGCAGGGGCCTGCGGGGAGCCACGAGGACAGGTGAGTTGTCTCAATGACTCATGTCCTGGGCGGGTGTGATGTTCTGAGTTCTCATCGGGGGCCGAGTGGGCATTGATGCAAGGCCGGCGGGGCCAGCGGTGCTGGGCTGCGGGGTCGGGGAGCAGGGGACACAGTCGCGGGGCCTCAGGGTGGTGGCTGCCTCACCCCGAAGGCTCTGGGCCGGTGAAGAGCTCGTCCTGTCCCTTCCCCCACCCTGCAGCGCCCTGCTGCCCTGGGACGCCTCCTTCAACATGCTTCGCTGCTGGCCGGCCGGCGGCTTCCTCTGCCCTGCCCCCGCCACCCCCCCGGATGGGGCCCTGCCTGTCTGCTGGGGGCTTCATGGGAACCGGCTTCCCCCCTTCTTCCACACAGGGGCATTTTCAGACACCGAAGAGCACCCAGACCCCGAGAGCCCACCCCAGCCCCGGCAACAGGAGAGCGATCTCGCCCCCTCCCCCCAGCCTGCCTTATTTGGAGGCGAGTCCCAGCCATAGTTTAGATATTTTGGTGTGGGTGTCTGACAGAGACTCTAGGAAAGCACAGTGCCAGGTCACCCCGTGCAGCCAGCACCAGGTCCCTAAACTGGCAGAAGTCAGCCAGATGCTAGATCCTTCATAAGAAGTGACCGTTTCCTGGAGGCTGAGTCTCCACCACGGGCTGGGTCTCTGCCCGGGGTGCCTGGAGGCCGGCGGGGCCCGGGGCCAGACGCTGCTGCCAGGGGTCCTCAAGCTGGGCATCACCCCGAGGCCTGGGACCGTGAGGGTCTGAGTTCCTGAGCTCCCCCGGGATGCAGCTGCTGGTAGGGGGGCGCACGGTGTGAGGCTGTGTCCTGTCCCGGCGCAGCGAGGTCGGTGTAGCGGCCTGTGGTCCGCACCGTCTAGACCACGGACCCTCCGGGCTGGGAGCCAGGTGTGGGGCACGGCAGAACACAGGCTCGGGGCTGCCTAGGGGCCATAGCCCTGCCCCGTCCCGAAGCTCTGGTGACTGCTGTGTGCACAGAGGTGCAGGCCCGGCGGGGCTGGGCATGTGGAGGAGTGGGGGTCGTGCAGGGTCATGCAGGTGGGGCCGGCCTCCGGTTCTCCCCTGGTCCCGCCTCCCAAGACCCCATGACCATAGCAGCGTGGCAGAGGGAGGCTCCATCGGCGTGTGGACCCCACTGCCCCTCCTTGTATCCCGCTGGCCCTTGGCTCCACACCAGCCTCAGGCCCTGGCTACGGTGGTCGTCTCCCTGAGAGCCGGCTCACTGTGGCCTGGAAAGGCAGGCGGACAGCAGTGCGTGTCGTGGCCGGAGCTTGGGCCGGGGGGCCGCAGCCCTGCCCACCCTGGGCCCACGGGCCGGCTCCGTCCTCACCGAGCGGCTCAGCCAGCACGCCGGGCCTGGGCCTTCCGCATGTGACCTCATGCAGAACCAGTGGACTCCTGGCACCCCCTACACTGTGTGTGTTCTTGGGCTTCCTGCCTGGGGCTAGGCCTGCTTGAGGAGGCCGTGCCCGCTCCCGCCGTGGTCAGGGCTCGCTCCCGCCGTGGTCAGGCCTGTGCAGGTGCGTTCCCCAGATGGGCGTGTGCGTCTTGCTGAACCGTCTGACCAGGATCACGGTCACCTGAAAGCCTCCCTCTTTACGCCTATGCCCTCTGCCCCTCTGTAAAGGCAGGGGCCCCCGGGAGCCTTGTGCTCTGGTGCCAGCTCCCTGTGAGCCCTGTCCCTGGAGCATGGCCTGCCGGCCAGCAGGGCCATCAGGAACTGGCACGGGGATGGGGGTGGTGCGTGGGACAACCTGGGAGCCCTGCACTCTGCCCCGGAGTGCCCCTCACTGGTTCCTGCCAGCAGCCGGCAGCCCCCCTTACCCTGCCCCCTGCTTCCTGAGTCTCCAGGGGGCGCAGCCACAAGGCCTCAGGTCATGCCCCCATTTCTCCTGCACCCTCCTGGGTGGGGGGCCTTGCTGGCTGCACCCTGACTCTGGGGTCTTCAGGGCTGAGAGAAAACTGCCCTGGGCGGGGTCCTGGTTGTGGCCGGGGCCAAGGGGCTGCTCTCTGTCCGCGGTGCCGGCCTGCGGGTGAGGAGCTGTCCAGCAGCGCCGTGCTGAAGTCTGCAGCTTCCGCTCCCGGGGAGGGAGGCTGCGGCGGGCGCGTCCTCAGACCTCTGCCGCTGCGGGAAGGTGTCTGGCCAGCCAGCGCCTGCGTTTTAGCCCGGCTGTGGGGCCACTTCTGTGCTGACAAGGGGCAGGAGGAGGAAGGTGCTGGGGGGCTAGGTGTGCTTAGTGGCAGCTCCCAGGGGAGCCCCCAGCCCCTGTCGCTGCTCTCCCTGCAGAAGGAGCTGGGGGCCAGACCTCCTGGGGCTGCCACGGACTCTGGGCAAGGGGAGGCTGAGGCCCCAGAGTCACGACCGTCATTGCTGCCTGTCCTCCAAGGCTGGGGCCATGAGGGAGACTTCCCTCGCCCTGGGGTTGATTCGAGGTGACTTCCCTGGGCAGCCCCTGGTCCCCCTGTGGTATTTGCCTTGTATCTCCAGAGGCAGGAAACTTCCCCTCCGGTCCCCTTGGAGATGTGTTTGGGGGGGAGTGGCGAGGGCACAGAGCAACCTGGGGGACTTGACCCGTTGCCTGGCCCAGTGCCCTGGAGGCTGCAGGTGGCCGACACTGTCGGAACTCCTTGGGGAGGAAGGCTGGTCCCCACTGGCCAGTCCCCTGTGGCAACCCTTTGGGACCCCTTGTTTCAGGGGTCCTGTGGCCTGAGCGTGGTTGACGTGCAGGGGTTTATGCAGGACATTGAGCCCTCAGTGGATGGCCTTGGGGTGGTCGAAGGGGCTGGGCTGTGGGTTAGAAGTGTGCCTGCTCGAGCCCTCACCTTGGGGGGACAGAGATGTGGGGGGTGGAGGCGTCGAGTATCACCCTGTGCCCCTGTCTCCCCGGCCCATGGCGCTCCGTGCGCAGTCTGCTCTTGCCACCCTCTCCCTGGGGCTGGGCACTGGGGCAGGGGATAGAATTCAGGAAGCCAGGCCCTCAACCCCAGGACCACCATCCTGGGCTAGCTGGGGGTGGGCGTGGGTCTCTCCCACGAGAGCCGAGAAGACAGGAGGGAGCGTCTCCTGTTGCTGGACGGCTGCTGGGCTTGGTGCAGAGCGAGGGGCTGGTGCTGGCTTATCTCTAAAGAGGCGGAGGGCTTGTCTCAGATTGGAGGTCTGCTGACTCTAAACCCCAAATCCCAGGGGATTTATAACTAATCATAAAGTGGCACAGATAGAACACCCTCCAGCAGACGCCATGGAGGCATCTGCACACACGGGCGGTGTGGTCCCGGCTGGCACAACAGACGCATGAGGCTTGGCAGAGGCTGGAGGGGAACCCCCAGGTGGCACCTGGTGGCCTGGGGTCTTCAGGGGAGCACCTGTCGGAGTCTGGCTGGGGGAGGGGCTGTGGTGTGCATTGTCCTCTGCATCCCCAGAGAGCTGCTGTCCTGGGCGCTGCCCAGGGAGGTAGAGACAGGCCAGATCCATGCCCCAGCCGGTTCCTCTGCCTGCGGGGTGCTCAGACCCTATTCTGCAGCTTGCCTTTGGTCAGTTAGCCCTGGGGCCTCTGACCTTGGGGCTCTGTGTCCTAGCAGCCCCTCTGCACCGCACTGCCCTCACGTCTGCTGGAGAGGGCTGGGGAGCCCGGTTGGGTCACGTGGGGGGCCAGTCATGGTATCCCCATGTTCAGAGACCCAGAAGGGTGGCCGCTCCTCACCCCAGGCCATGCCATCCTTGGTCCATGGATCAGTGTGGGGATTACCTCCTCGTCGGGCTGCTGCCGCCCCCTTTGGGAGCCAGGCTGGGGGGTGCAGATGACCAGGGGGATCGGACAGAAGGCCAAGTCCAGGGGAGGGCTGGGGACCAGGGCTGAGCCTGTTAGCCCTGCAGGCCCCTTCACTGCTCCTTCTGTCCAGGCATCTGCCGCATCCCGAGTCCACCTGGCTGGGGGCCCGTAGGTGACAGTCCCAGGGGACAGGCACAGCCCTGGTGGCCCCTGGCAGGGTCCCCCCATCTGCCTCTGCAGCAGGACTTCAAGAGGGGGCAGTAGGTCACTCTATCGAGGGACACCCTTAACCTTAGTGTCTGCGTGACTGGCCCTTCTGGAGCCTGGAAGAGGCCCCTGGGGAAGCCAGGCCCCCGAGAGGCGCTGGCAGCTGTGGGCACGCAATCCAGGCCCCGTCTGGCCGGCTCTACCCTTCCATGCTGGTCTCAGCAGCTTACTGCTGTGGGGCATCCTGCTGGCCAGCACCACCACCCCCCGCCGCCAGCCCACTCGCAGGGGCACTTGTTTTATTTTTTTTTAATTTACTTATTTTAATTCAATTTAATTTTATTATTTCGGGACACTTCTTTTAGATGACTAGTGGCCTCTGCCTTGGGAGCCCTGTAGCCCCCAGAAACAGGATGGGCATGTGGTGGCGGGGGCATCAGCTCTAGGCAGGCTCAGGCCAGGTGCTGACTGGGCGTTTGGGGAGCAAGGGGCCCTGAGCTTCTCCTCGGCTTGTCGGGGGCCCATCCACAGGTCAGCAGAGACAGAGCCTGGGAGCCCCAGGCCAGCAGGGTGATGGCAGGTCTGGTGTGTGTGGCCTTAGGACGGGTGGCCTCCACTTGGGTACAGGCCTTCCTCACCCTGGCCCGTGTCCAGAAGGTCTGCTCTGAGACTGGTTTGCAGGTTCCCGAGGGCAGAGGGCACATGTGTGAGTATCAGTACTTTCCCCGGCCCAGGCCCCGGGCAGTGGGTGCTCCTGGGGGTGGGGGAGGCTGGTGGGGCTGGGCCTGGCTCGGGGTTCAGGTCACTGGGTGTTAGCAGGTCAGGGCAGTGGTCCAGGGCCACCAAGCAGGGGCCTTGGGCCCGGGAGCAGCAGGCCTGAGCTTGGGCGCCGGCAGGCCGTGGCCGTCAGAGGAGGGGCTGCTCGTTTTCTGGGATCTTGAACCCATCGCCAGCCCCCGAGGGTCGGTGCTGAGGGGAGAGGAGGTGTCAGAGGTGACTGCGGACAGCTCCAGGCAGGGGACCGGGGCAGGGGTTTGGGAGGATGAAAGGGACCCCTGTGGCAGGGGGGTCTTGGCCTCTCCCCCCACCCTGCCCGCGCCCGGTAAGCAGATTCCATTAGTAGCCCGCGCCGGAGATTACGTCCTCCTGGCGCTCCTGGCTCCCACCCCAGCGGGGTGGCGGGGGGGCATGGGGCCATGGCACTGTTCTCCCCTGCTGCGGGGATCGGGCGCAGGGTGTGTGGCCCGCCCTCTGTGTGTCTGGGAGCATGACCCCCCAAGGGACACGAGCATGTCTGGCTTTGCCCCCATGGAGGTCATTCCCTGGCAGAGGGGCTGAGAAGTACCCCCGACCGCTGTGCCTCACCCAAGCCCAGTACCAGGCTGCCTGGGCAGCCTTGGCCAGACCAGGAATGACCCACTTGTTGCCCCCCTGCCTCCAGCCCCGGTGCCTTCACATCTGGGTCATGTACGACACTGGCCAGGGTCCCTGAGCCCAGGCACCCTGCCCCAGCACCCGCCTCAGCCCCTAACTCCCCTGGCTTAGGTGGTCCCTACAGTCGGGGTGTCTGTGCCTTGGTATGGACTGGGGCCTGGGCCTGCCCTGCCACACCCAGCGGGCTCTGGGCACTGGGTTCCCTGCCCTGGCTTCCTTTTCTAGGAAGAGCCTCCCTGTCCTGCCGGGCCGCAGAGCCAGCACTGCTCTCCCCGGGAGAAGTCTGGGCAGAGGGCCTAACTCAGTGACCGCCCCCGGCAGGGAGAGGGCACAAGCTTGCGGGCCCCTGGGAGGGCGGACACAAAACCATCCTAGTGATTGGGGAAACCAAGTCAGAGTGTTTTAAGTGCTGACCAGGTTGGTGGTTTCGTTGGTTTGTTTGTTCTCAGCGCTAAACCCCACACCGACGGAGTTCTGAGCAGCCCCGTGTTGTCTGCTCCCCTGCAGAGATGGCCTTGGTTTCCTGTGAAGGCCCCACAGACTTGTCCTACCTGGGGGACGGCAGGCCTTGCTGCCCCACGGGGCTCCGTCTGCCCTACTGCTTCTTCCCCTCCAGCCTGCTCAGCTATGGGAGCCTGTGCGTCTCTGAGGCTGACCCGGGCAGCCCTCCTGGGCATGCTGGGCTAAGGGGAGTCTGGGGGTGCCTGGTGGCCCCAGGCAGGGGACTACGCCTTCATCTGCCGGACTCCAGGCTGGCTGGCAGATGCAGGGGCCCTCAGCAGCATGTGGCTTCCCTGTGTCCTGTGTCAGCAGGCTGGCGGCTGGGCCATGGGTGCTCCTGGGAGCTGGGGAGCAGGCACGGATGGAGGGTGTCCGGCCTCTGGCGTCTGCTCTCTCGCGGCTCCGGCCCCATTGAGAAGGCCCCGCGGCTTCTAGGAAGTGTTTGCACCCCTGCCTTGGCTTCTGGGTGGCCCTGGGCCTGGCTCTGTGCCGGAGGGTCCCTCATGCCTAGCAGGTGTGTGTGGAGTTGGACAGGGTTGGGCCTGGCCCCCAGAGGCCGTGGGTGTCTGTCTGTGTTTGCGGTGGCAGGTGGTGGCTCCGTCGGGCTTCCCAGGGTGGGCAAGCCCATTGCTGTGCCGGGGGCCTGGCGGGACGGGTGCTGGCAGCTGTGGAGACAGTACGGAGGGAAGGCCTTTGTGCTCTGCTGGACAGGTAGGTTGAGGTCTGTGTCTGCTGCTGGGACCCCGGGGACCCGGATTGCCAGCTGCTCCTCTCTCCGGGCAACCCCCGGTCTTTCCCCTGCCGGGCGCTTGGGCGCAGACTCAGGCAGTCTGCCGGCTGTCCCTCCACAGCTCCCTGGGGCACTGGACAGCTGCTGGCCACGCCATGGCGTCCACTCTGCGGGTGTGACCCTGGCCCCCTGGGGTCTCGCCTCGCTGCACGTGGGGCTCCCCAGCCCTCTTCCCTCCGCGGCAGCCCCCAGGCCCTCGCCCTCTGCCGGATGCTCCCCGCAATCCCACCCCCTTCCCGAGGCTCCTCAGCACCGCACCTTTCCCTCCGGCATATGGGCATTGGCAGGTGACCCTGTCATTAGCCCCAGTCCTGAGGCTTCTAAACTAGGGCACCAGCTTGAACAACAACAAAAAAACAAAAAACAGAACTTGCCAAGGTTGAATTTCTGAATAGCTACTGGGCTTAATCAAAATATTTCACTGGGCTAATTTTACAGTATTGAATTGAAAAACTAGTTAGCCAAAGTCTCTTGCCCTCAGCTGCCCCTGTGGGAACTGGATTCATGGTGCAGAGTGGGCGGAGGCTCCGGGTGGGGGGCAGGGGGGACCTGCAGGGGTGGGGCCAGCCGTCTGCTGGGCAATTTCCCGGGCTAGCCCCAGGACTACTGGCTCCACAGCCTTCAGTGCCCCAGGCCAGGCTGCGGGGTCCCCTTGGGCATCCTGCCCCAGCCTGCATGTGGCCAGGGGGCATTGGGACCCAGGTTGGGGGGCACCTCCTCACTGTCCCCCGACTCCCCCAGGCAGAGGGGCCCCTGTGGTTCTCAGGTTGGGTCTTCAGGTTCCCGAGCACCTGGGGCTCATGCCCGTAGGGCGCAGAGCTGGGCACTCTGTCGGTGGTCATCCCTCGGGGGTGCTAGCTGGGTGCGTGGGCCCTGCTGGGTCTGCCGGAGCCCCTGCTCTGGCTGTCAGCCAGGGGCAGGCGGCTGAGGGAGGAGCGGCTGCCCCCTGCCCGGCTCCCGGTGAGGAGGCCATCTGGGGCTCCTCGTCCTGGAGGAATGGTCAAGGGGGTCGGGGGGAGGCGGTGCCTGTTGCATCACACAGCCCTGTGAATCTTGATGCCTCTGTGGTTACCATGGCAACCACCCAGCGCCAAGCTTGTGACTCTGGGGGAGAGGGAATCCCTGCTTCCTCCCAGCCAGCAGTCCTCCGGAGCGGGCTCCTGCCCTTCCCGCCAGTCTGGGGATCTGTGGCAGCCCCCGGCCTCTGGTTACCTCCGCAGCCGTACTCCTGGGAGAAGAGACCGGCCCCCTGGCCCCCTGGCCCCCGCCCCTTCTGTGGCCCTGAGCACGTCCCCGCTTGCAGTGGGACCGAGTCCAGACAGACCTGGGGCACGGGTCCCTGGGCAGCAGCCCTCGGAGGGCGGATGCAGTATCACGGGGGGGCGCACTCGATGTCTGCCCTGTCCACCACCAGGGAGGTGGCCGGTGCAGGGGGTCCCTGGGTAGAAAGGGCCAGACCGACCCGGGAGTGCTGGCATCCTCTTGCTCCCGCAGTCCCCGGAGCAGCATGGAGCCCGGCTGCCTCCCCCGCTCCCGGGCCCTGAGCCTGAGTGTGGAGAGCTGTGGCCAGGCCGGGAGCGGTCCTCCAGGATGGCCTCCGGCGCTGCGCAGGTCGGCCCGCAGCCGCTGTCTGGGCGGCTGTGTGACGAGCCGCTGATCTCACCCTTGGCGCTCTCGAACGACGTGGCCTCGGCGGCTTCTGACGGAGCCGGTCGGGGGCCGCTTCCCCAGTGCAGCGGGCCTTTCCTCCGTGGTCGGGGGAGCAGGGATGCCCGTGCCCGCAGTGCTCCCCTGCACACACCAGGCGGCCGCTGCAGGGGCCGAGGGCTCTTACGGGGGCGTGTGGACCCTGGGGGGTCCCCATGGCTGGCTGACCGTGCAGATGGGTCTCGGTGTGCGCCTAGAGAGAGGCCGCATGGTTCCTGGCCCTGGAGCCGCCGCGAGCCGCTGCCGAGGGCAGCCCGGGGGAGAGGCGGGCTTCGGCGGTAGCCCGGACGAGCCTGAGGGCAGCCTCCATCCCGCACGCCGGGCGCTCGCCTGAGTCTGCGGCTCGTGGGCCTTCGGGCAGGTCGAGGAACCCGAGCGGGGCCTTGTGGAGAAAGGCGCCCGCCCGCGTGCCGTCGGCCTGCCAGGGGTGTGAGAACACACCAGGGCGCCCGCAGGCCGCTGCTGCTCTGGGCCGCCTCCACCCTGCACCCGCCCCGCGCCCTCGGGCCCCTGTAGCTGCCCTGGACAGCAGAGCCTGGGGGCCGCCGTGATTCTGGGCCGTGTCCTTGGCCGGCCCGGGTTCGGCTGCGGCTGGCTCACCTGCGGGGCGCACCCACGCGCTAGCCGGGACCCTCCTGAGCCGCCTCAGCAGAGTCTCCGCATCCCTCAGGGTGGGCCGTCGGGGAGGGGCTGGCCCCCCCGGGTGCTTCTGGGCTTGAGCACTGGGGGGCAGGAGGGGCAGGGACCAGACAGGCCACCAGCCATTCCCCAGTGCAAGACGGGCGGGCGCTGCCCGGGGCAGGGTGTTCCGGGGCGGGGCTTGGGGGGGCACCGAGTGGGTGGTGGAGCGGGTGTTCGTGAGCTGAAGCCAGGCCCGCGTGCTGGGGGCGGGGAGGCCGGGTGTCCGCTGGGTGCTGCCCGGCCGAGGAGCCCGGACAGCAGGGGGCGGGGTGGGGGGGGAGCCTTCGGGCCGCCTGCCTTTTCCGCTCTCGTTGCCATGGCAACAGATGGCGGTTTGGCAGGAGAGAGGAGGGGAGGGCTTTGTATGAGGTTTGGAGACCAGCCGGGGTCCTTCAGGGTTTGGAGACCAGCCGGGGGTCCTTCAGGGCTGCGGTGGGAGCGCCCGCCACCAGGCTGAGCAGGCTCCCCAACCTGGCCTCCAGAGTGGCCCGACTGCCCCGGGGGGCGGAGGTAACCCCACTGGCAGCCTCACCCCTGCTCACCGTGGGGCCCTCTGGCCTGCTTCTCCCTGTTTCGCCCTCGCTCCTGGGCCAGAGCCCCCACCTGGACCTCCCAGCCCGAGTCAGCGGGCAGAGTCGGGGCGGGGAGGGGCCTGCAGCTGCCCCGTGGGCAGGGCTCTCCCCCCGGCCCTGGACAGGCTTCTGACCCCACGACCCCAGCCAGCTCTGGGGACACGCCCTTTCCCCTGCCTGTGCTCCTCTGCTGCTGAGAGGCGGGGCCCGGGCCCCCCTGGGAAACCACCTGGGCCCCCTGGAGCCCGCACCCCCAGCTCTCAAAGCCAGGCTGGCCCTGACCCCAGAGGCACCTTCCACCCGCGGGCTCAGCCCAGACCGCCTTATTCCCCACACGAGGGTGAGTCCGTGCGGGCGCGTGTGGGTCCGAGTGGGACAGAGCCACCCATGGGAAGGGCTCCGTGTCTCCCCTGGGCCACGCGGGCCCCAGCTGTCAGGTTCCCAGGTGGGAAGGTGTGCACCTGAGCCGAGTCCTTGGGCCTGCCACTGCCCACCCCGTGGCTGAGGAGGCCGCTGGCCGCCCGCTGAGGCTGGGGTCCCCTGGCTGGGCCACTTCAGGGGCGGGCTCTCCCACCCGATTCAGTGTCAGAGGCCCTGTCCTGCACACCCCCACCACCCCACTAGCTCCTCCCCAGAACTAGCTGTGGGTGGGGCTTGCGGGCAGGAGCTCTCTCTTCCCTGGGGTTTATCCCTTGGCCCCTCCCCTGCCCCCACCCAGAGGTCCCCCCATGGCTCTTGGGCTCGTGGGAGCAGCTTCTATGCCTTCTGCCCTGTGGGCCTTGTTGGGAAGGACCAGGGCACGTTGCAGACCTCAGGGCTGGGAGAGAAGCCAGGGTCAGAGGGGGCCGGTGGCATCCCAGGACCTGTCCTGGAGCTGCTGTGCTGACCCCAGCAGCCCATGGCCCCCCTGGGGGCATATGACCCATCAGCTGTGCCCGGCAATGTCCCCCCCCACCCCCACCGCAGCCTTCAGCCTGATGCCTCCGAAGGCTCCCTTGGGACCTCCAAGGACGGACCCATGCCCCTGGTCTGTGCCTCAGCCTGGCTGCCCTCTCATCCGCCCAGGGGACCCCGCCCCTGCCCACCTGCTGTTACCGGCCCTGCAGGCCCAGTGCTGACCCTTGGGGGCGCTCCAAGGGCGCTTCCCCAGGACTGGATTTCTCCATCAGGGGCCCTGAGCAGGCGGCTGTGGGAGACTGGCCGCTGTGGGGGGCCTCGGGCCTGGGCAGTCCCCTGGTGGCAGAGGGTTCAGAAGGCCCAGGCTGCGGGCCGGCTTCTCGATCCTTCCTTAGGAAGGAGGCGTTCGGTGATGGGAAGCACGTCACACTTGGACCGCGGAGCGCATGCGTGTGTATGTGGGTGTGAGTGTGCTTCTCCGGCCCCTCCCGCGCTCCCTGCCCGGCACTAACCAGAGGGAGTGCAGTGGGCGGTTGGAGGGGCAGAGCTGGCGTGTGTGGTGGGCTTGCCTCCCCATGCCCGGCCCCTGCAGCTGCCCTCCCCTTTGGGGTGAGGAGGGTCCCTCCGGGGACATGGCCTCAGAGCAGAGAAGCTGACCTATTCCCGGGGGCAGGGAGGGTCCCAGGAAAGCCACTGGTGGGGGCCTTCGGCTGCTGGCTCTGGGGGAGCTCCCCTGTTCCCCTGCCCTCATGACCCTGTGGGGTCTCTGTCTACTTCCAAGGCTGGGGTCCTGGCCCCGGGCGGATGCAGCCTCCCTCCCCTCTGGCTGAGGGCCTGGGGTAGGAGCACACAGGCCTCTGAGAGCAGGTGGGAAGCAGGAAGAAGGCCTTGGGTCAGCCCTGGGAGCAGCTTCCTGTCCCTTTTCTGAGGGGTCGTTTTCAGAGTTGGAGCTATACCTGCCGTGCTTGCTCCCCTGAGAAGCCGTTGGGCGGCAAAGAGGTGTCCGCTGCTCCTGGCACTGGACAAGCAGACAGATTTCAGAGCCGGTTTGGTAAAATGCTCGCTTTTTTTTTGTTGGACTTAATTTGACTGTTTCCAGTCTAAGAAAAGTATTCCTGGGAGGCGGGGGAGGGGCAGCCCGAGCAGACGAAGTTGGGGTGAGCCCACTGAGTGAGGCGACATGGGCGCCGGCCAGGCTGGGCTGGGGCCCAGGGGCCTGTGCAGGGCTGTGGGTTTGGCCGCACCCGCCCTCGGGGTCCCCCAAAGGCCGCCCAGGGCAGGAGGGGAGCGGACCTGGAGCGCCGGGGCTTGTGGAGCTGGGGCTGAGCCCTGGCTTGGCTTCCCACGCGGTTGCTGTGCCCTGCCCCCGTGTATCCCAGAGCTTACGGGAGCCTGGAGAAGGGGTCCTGAGCTCAGCTCCACAGCTGGAGGGACGAGCTGCCACCCACCCGCACCGCACCAGTGACGCGTGCTGTCTTTGGTGACACTGGTGGTCCAGGGGCCGGTGAACCTGGCAGTGGCTCTGGCCCCCCTGGGAAAGGGCAGGGATGCTCTGCTGGGCGTACTGGCTGCCGGCCCCGGCCTGGGTGGCCTGCAGTGAGATGGAGGTGGCCCTTGGAGTGGCTCAAGGACCAAGGCCAGGGGCGGCCCCGGTCAGCGCTGCAGGGCATGGGACTGGGGCCACCCCTGGGGTCGAGGCTTATCCGCAGAGCTTGGCACGGGAGTGGGGCTGCCCACCACGGCTTTGTCCGGATGCCCGTGGGGACGTGTGGGGAGCTGGCTGCAGCCCCACCGCACCCCCCCGGAGAAGGGACCCCTCCCAGGACCAGCACCTTTGTCCCACCCTGATGCCCAGAGTGGGCCGCCTAGGCCGTCCTTTGTATGGCCAGTGGGTGACTATTGAGTGCTGACCAGCGACGACTGCTTTCTCTTCATCTGGGCTTTAGTTCTCTTTTTTTTTCTTTTAATAAATTTTTTTTTTAAGATTTTTTTTTTTATTTGACAGAGGGAGAGAGATCATAAGTAAGCAGGCAGGCAGGCAGAGAGAGAGGGGGAAGCAGGCTCCCCACTGAGCAGAGAGCCCGATGTGGGGCTCGATCCCAGGACCCTGAGATCGTGACCCGAGTCCAAGGCAGAGGCTCAACCCACTGAGCCACCCAGATGCCCCCTGGGCTTTAGTTTTAGAACAACTAATGATTGTCAATTTGAAAAGAAGAATTTACTTCCATTTTCAAACAGTAAAATACCCCACGTAGGAACTGAGATTTGTACTGATCAAGAAAGTTGTGCCTGCAGTTCACCATGTGTCATTGGTTAAAGTTTTAAAGCGGAGCACAGTTCTGGGATTGGGGGGCCACGTGGGTCACCTGGTCACCTGCTGCCTGGTCACCCGCCCTGCCGCCCCCCTCCTGGTTGCACAGAGGCACCAGAACTCCTGGTCCCGGGGCCACCGTTGCTCTCAGGACTTCTGTGACTTAGCATTTACAGATCTGTGCAAGTCAGGAGTTCTGAAGTCCGTGGCCGGCGGGCACCCAGAACAAGATGGACAGAGTTCATTACTGGCCCCTGTGGCAACCCCGGGGCCCTTAGCACATGGGGTCCCTCCCCATGGCTGGGGGGGGCAACCTGGGGGGAGGAGCCGCTGGGAGGCCAGGCGGCAGGTGCAGGGAGTTCTCCTGGGAGGACTGCTTCCTGCCTGGGGTGGCCCAGAACTGTGTCCCGCATCGGTGTGGGACCGTCCCCTGTGCCTGCCGGGCTTTCTACAGGGCCTGAGAGCTCGCCGCTGGTCTCGCCAGCCCTAGAGACCCTGCGCTGGCTCTTCTTTATTCTGTACCAAGGCGCTGCCCGAGTGGCCGATCACACGTGGTCCGCACGGGCGCTGCGGCCCCTCCGCGGAGCGCTGACTTGTGTGATTCTCAGCTCCGGACGGGAGTGTGACGCGCGGAGGGGAGCGGTTGGGGGCGGAGGGAGGATCTCCGACGTCTGCACACGCGCCACACACCTTACCGGCTCCGACCCGGTCCTCTCCTGGGGGTCACAAGCGCGCGCCGGGGCCAGTCGCGGGCTGCGGGCTCCGCTTCGAGTGGTACGGCTGTGCGACAGCCCACGTGCAGCCCCCACGGCCACTCCCTGAGCCGTTCCCAGTCTTGGTGCTCCCGGAGGGGGCTCATCCCCGCATCCGGACTGGCACTCGAGGCAAAGCCCAGCGTCCCCTGCACCCCCGTGTCCCCGTGCTCGGCAGCGCGGCGCGTCCCCGGCGCCCTGGCGGGGTTTGGGTTTGTGACCAACACATTGGCCTGGCTCCAAGCGGCAGCAGCGTCTCTTCCTCCTGTCCCCGTGCCCCAGATCACACCCCGGTCTGTGCTTTAGCCGCTCCGCGTTGTCTGGCGGCCGTAGCTTGACTCTCAGAACGGACGTCACAAGGAGGGTCTCGTGATTGTCGACGTGGGGATGTCGCTCAGTGCTGGGCAGGGTCGCAGGCCCTAATTCTCTCCCTTGTCCGGCGGGATCGATGGGGCCACTGGGAGGAGGCCGCGCCTGTGCGCCTGCCCGAGGCCGGGCTGTTAGGATTTGGGAAAATCCGAGTTTTCAAAGTCCTTTGAGTGGATTCTCTTTCCTGATATCCCACGAATGTTTACATTTGTGACGCATTCCTTGTGCCACACAACTTGCTTGGAGTCCTTTGATTTTTCTAGAGTTACTAGTTGCCTTTTTTAAAAAAGTTGCACTATTTATCAGAAACTCACGTAAGCGTGTGTGAGAGAGAGTAAGAGAGAGACAAGCAGGAGGACGGGGACGGGCAGGGAAGGACGCGGACATTCATCTCCAGTTCTCCGTCTTCCTGGCGGCCCCCGAGAGTCCCTGACGTCCTTCAGGCGCCGTGTTTCTCTGCAGCAGCTGCCCTCAGGGCTGCGTGCGCGGCTCCGCTCGGTCCCGCTCTTGGTTCCGGCTCTGGTCATGAGCTCGGCCTTGTGAGGCTGGGCCCGCGTCAGGCTCCGGCTGTGGAGTCTGCTCAGGACTCTCTCTCTCTCTCTAGAAGCCACCTTCAGGGGGTTGCCCAGGAGCCCCCTCTGGGTGGGCTCCATTACGTCCTCCTCCTCTGCCGCTCACTTTGTCAGGTGACCTCCTCGGAGAAGGTACGTGGGCGAGCGGGCTTCTGTCGCGCAGCTGAGAGGACCCTCTCTGTGCACCCGGGCCCCCACGGGCAGTCCTTCGCCCCCGGCGCTTTGAGCGACTTTGGCTCCATTAACTCCTGACCTCAGGGGGACGGAGGAAAGGTGCCCGTCTGGCTCACCTGCCTTTCTCGTCTCCCCCGTGTACATTAAAGCTCTTGAGCCCACATCTGTCTCTCTTGACCCTGCCACCCTACGGAGTGACCTGTGCGGTACCACACCAGGGTCCCTTCTCAGCCCTTCCTCAACGAGCACGTGGCGCAGTTGGACGTTCTGTATTCCGCTCTGCACTTCACTGATGAAAATCCACATTTGTCCTGTCCCCACCCCACGCCCCCCCAGTGTGCCCAGCGGCTCCTCCTCGTCCAGGAGCACCCGGGTCAGCCCTCCCGCTCTCCGTCCGTGCTCGTCCTGGGGCATCCTGTCCTTGCCCGTGTGCTGAGGGTTGGCAGGGCCCGTCTTCCTCACCCTTTTGCTTACAACCTAGTGTGTCCTTTGATTTAAAGTGTGTCTCTCGTAAACAACATGCGGTCAGCCCCTGGGCTCCCCCCCCACGCAACAGTCTGTTATTACCGTAGCGTTTGGCCATTTACGTTTTGCGTAGATGTTCTATGTAGCTGCGGACACGGTGTGATTCGAGCGTGCCCTCCTCCCGTTTGTCCCGTCTTGCTACACGTGTTCCTCTTTCCCTGTCTTATTTTATGTCAAACGTGTCTTTTTTAAAGTTACTTTAATCTCTTTTTCATTCATATTTTTGCTATACGTCTTTCCACTTAGAATCTCATGAGGGGTTACTCGATGGATGTGATTCTCAGAATCTCGGGCCAGAGATCCCATGGGGAGGTCCTTACAAATGTCTTTATATCCCCTTACTTTTGAGGGCTATTTTTGCTGGATCTGGAGTTCGCACTGAGGTAGTGACCAAGCCACTGACTCCTGGCCGCAAGAAGACGGGCACGGCTGGCACTCCCCCGGGTGTGCTGTGCCTCCTTGTCGCTGGCTAGTTTTCAGATTTTTCTCTCTCTCTTTCCATTGTATCATGGTAGCAGGGGTGCGCTTGGCGTGGCGCTCCGTGTTTCTGTTCCGCTTTCACTTCGGTGAGCTTCCTGGATCTGTGGGCTGATCTATGTAATACCGTTAGGGGAAGATCATGGCTGTTATCTCTTAAAATATGTCTTCTGCTCTGTTTTCTTTCTCTCCTCTTTCCCTGGGGCTCCTGTTACAATGAGACTTTCTGTTGTCCCACAGGCCTCTGATGTGCTGTTATGCTTGGTTTTTCCTTCTTTGGCTTTCTCTGTTTCAGTCTGGGCACTTTCTGTTGCCCTGTCTTAGAGTTCATGAATCCTTTCTTTTGTGTCTGGTCTGCTCACAAGCCCATCCGGTGAGTTCTTTTAGTCTGTCCTTTACTGTGATTAAAAAATACATTTATGAGGGAAGAGGAGGGGGAGAGAGGAGAAAAAAAAATGTGTATTTATAATATTATCTTGAAATCCTTTTCTGAAAACTCTAATATTTGGGTTAGCGGTAGCCTGCTTCTAATGGCTGTTTTTTCTCTTGAGAATAGGTCACACTTTTCTGCTTCTTTATGGATGGCATCCTTCTTATTGTATGCTGGACACTGTCTATTTAAGAAGACAGTTCAACTGCAGTAGGGAGGGTTTGGGGCTTTTCCAGAATGGGCTCCACTTTTCCTCTCAGGCATTTAGGGCAGGGCGGGTCAGTTTAATCTGGGCAGGGCTCTGGCTGGGTTAAGACTGAGTGGTCACTTCTGGGAGTTTCTGGTCAGCTCTAGCTAAGTATATGGAGGGTGTGAACCCCACAGTGTGGACGTTGCTTCTTTTTATTCCCTGTTGTTTCGAATGCCTGTCACTCGTAGAAGCCCCGTGAATCCTCGCCGAGTCAGTGAGTGACTGAGGCAGTGAAACAAGCTCCTAGGATCTCACTGGCAAGGCTGTGCCCACATGTGGCTCTGCTTGCGTTCCGTGGCCGGGCAGGACTGTGGGGCCTTTCCCTGGGACGGTCTATGCCCACTGGGCCTGGGGTCTTGGGGACTTCTGCTGCCCACTCTCAGCTTCTTCCTTTGGTCAGCTGCCAGCTTCCCGGGTTATCAGCACCTCCTGGTCCACCATCCTTCCGGCCTCTGGGCAGACCCGCTGGCACTCTTCCATGGTGTGGTTCTTTCAGCTGCTGTTTTTTCCAGCAATGACTGTCGTTGATTTCCCAGAGCTCTTTCTTGTTTTCTAATCCTTCGTGTAGACTTCTTGTTTTATAGATGTAGCAACTTATTAAATCTGCGTCAATGCGGTAATCCGTAAAAGCCTTTCTGACTGCCTGTTTCTCCCAGGTCAGTTCTGTTTCTCCGTCTTGGACTCCCTCTGGTAACATCCAGTTGGCTGTTACCTACATGGAGGGGCCTGGGTGGGTGGTGAGGCTCCTTGTGTGAGAAGGAGGGATGTTTTCTTAACCGGGTCCCTCCGGGAGGGTACTCCTGCGTGCAGAGTGTGGTCAGTCTGAGGGGGGTGCGCCGCAGGGCGGGGACTGGGCAGTGAGACTGCCGGGAGAAGGAAGACTTGCTCAGGGCAGGCTTGTGGCCCCTAAAGTACAGGATTTTGTCCCAGTTTGTCCCAGTCTGTGTCCCGTTCTGGGCATGGAGAAGGGGGCGCCAGCCTGGGTTGCTCCCACATCTGCATCCTCAGTAAGTGGCACATCTGTCTCCGCAGCTCTACCCTCAGGCCTGCCCTGCGGTCCCTGGCTAAACCTGACACCTGGCACTTCTCTTGGGTCCCCTGGCAACTGGAGGCCCCATCCTTGCCCTGTCCCCCACACCTGCCCCCTGCCTTCTGTTTTTGGAGTGTTTCGAGATCTCCTTTCCACCACCATTTTTTAACCCAGAAGGTGGCACTGACAGCAGACAAACACAACGGACGCAGGTCTCTTGGACCGCAGGCTCTGGCAGCCTCGCCAGACACCTGTCCGCAGCGGGGCCTCTTCCCCACGCCCCCCCCCCCCCGCCCAGCATCTGCCGGGCTCCCTCTTTTCTCCAGAACTGCACCCAGCTCTGCCTCCTCTTCCAGCACCTGGGCCAGCGAAGTCCTCTGGGGGCCCATCTTCCTCCCTCCAGTCTCCTTGTCTCATTTGTCATGTGTCCCCAGTGGCAACACCTTTTGAATGGCACCTTATTGTGGCTTGCTGAGGAAATGCCTCTGGTGCTTCCTGAACACATGTCTGCCTCTGGGTGGGGTGGGGAGTGTCTTTGTCACTGAGCCTGGGTCTGGGGGCTTGACATGTCTGTGCTGTCTGGCAGAAGCCCAGCGTCTCCGCCCTTCTCAGCTCTGAACTTGGGAGGTCACATGGGGTGGGAGGGTCTGCGGTCCCAGGAGGGCCACACCCTCAACCCTCCAGCTGGGTCCTGGCAAACCAGTTCCTAATCCTGGGGTCCCAGTGGGTGGTCCCTGGCCACCCCCTCCAGGTGGGCGAAGAACCAAGAGGGAGCTTTTTTGGAGGAGGGGCACATGCAGTCCTCTTCGGATCTTCAGCTGGCTCTGTGCCCCAACCGTGCCAAGCCTCTGAAGGCTGACTTTGGGCTTTGGCGAGAGTGTGCCTGGCTCGACTGACTGGTCTCCAGCACAGAGAACCCCTGGCTGCCTGCATAGCTGAGCCATCCCGGCGCCAGGCCCAGACTGCTTCTGGGAGGGGCAGGGATCAGGGACAGGAGGCTCAGGACCGGCCACCTGGGGGGCCCTCATGCCGTCTTTACTTAGCACAGGCAGGAGAGGGTGTGAGGACACCCTCAAGGCTGAAGGGGCCACCGAAGCACCCACCCCACGAGGGGCGCAGGAGCCAGGTTTCAAAGCCGGTGCCCTGGCTCCGTGGCCCTTGCCCGCCGCCCGGGGCCCCCTCCTGCTCCACCTGCCAGGGCTTTTGGGCAGAAGAGCCCCGCTGTCGCGAGGGGACTGGAACCGGAACGGGGGAGGCGGGAAGGCGGGCGCGGGCGTGGGCGGAGGGCCGGCCTCTCCTCCCCTGGGTCAAGGGCAGCAGCGGGCGGGGCTCCGGTCCACGGAGCCGAGGGGGTGGCAGGCCCCCGCGTCGTGTTTGGGTGCTGTGGGTGGGAGGGCGGAGAGCTCCGCAGAGGCAGCAGCGGCTTCGGCGGGTGTGAAATATTCCAGGCCTTAATTAATTTAATTTGAGAGGTTCCTTTTCAGAGCGCGAACAGTTGTCTCCCAAGAGACGCGCGCCGCCCCCCGCGCCTGTGGGCGAAGGACACCGCGGAGTCTATATTGAGAGGAGCCGGCTGGGGCCCGCGCTCCCGCCCTGCCCCCTCCGGGCCCCCCATCGGGCCTCCTTTCCAACCTGGAAGAGCGTGCGTGGGGGCGGACCGGGACCGGCCGCGTGATGGCGGGTGCGGGGGTGTCGCGGGGAGCGGCGGCCGGCCCAGAAGCGGGGCGCGCGGGCCGATGCGGGCGGATGGGCGCCGCGCAGGTTGGGGGTGGGGCATGCGATCCGGGCCTCCCCGCCGCCCCAAACAGAGGAGGGGGTGGGGAAGCTCTGAGCCCCCAGAGGAGGCTGAGAGAACCAAGACGCCAGCCCCGCACCCCCTCCCTAGAGCTGGGGCAGGGGGCCCGCAGGCGGGAAAGGAGTTCGGGTGGGCGCACGGGAGGACCGCAGGCCCGGACGCCGCTGCTGCGGGGCGGGAGGCCACGAGTGCTCTTTGATGTCTGGACAACTTCAAAGGGGCCGCCCTCCCGGTCTGCGAGTCCGTGGAGCCCCTGGCGGTGCAGGGCTGGGGAGGGCGGGCTGGCGGCCCAACGTCTGCCAAGGCGGTGCGTTTGAAGCGAGTCGGCTGGGTCCAGGTGCCCCGGGCTAAGACCTGAGGCAACTGGGCGGGCAGAGGGTCTCCTGAAACCTGGGAACCAAACCCGCCCCCGCAGGCGCAGCTTCTGCCCTCTGCCTGCCCAGGATCGACCCTGGAAGCCAGATGTGAGTGTGGGCGGCCCTGGACCAGCCCCTGGAGAGGGGACAGGGGGGTGCTGAGGGCTTGGGGTGGGTGGCCCCCACCCTCTTCCTGGGCTCAGGTCTGATGACTGGATGTCCTTTTAGGGTGCGGGGGACAAGGGGTGCTGCCAGCAGGAGGGTGCGCGTGTGGCCCTTTATCCAAGGGAGTAAACACAGGGTGAGGGATCTAAGGTTGGATCTTCAGTCCCTGACCTTCCCCAGCCTGCCCACAAGCACCTCAGTCCGGGAGGAGGGGGAGGCTGGTGGGAATGGCGGTCAAGCAGCTGGTGAGGGACCCGTCCTGTGGCGGGAGGCAGCTGGGGTGGGGTGGAGGGGCCGCGGCTCAGCACGGCCCTGCCCGCATCTTTCACACGTGCCTGTGTGAACTCTCTCCCAGCACAGCTTCCCTGGGAGCACGAGTAACCCCCTCCCCCCTGCCTGGCCTGAAGAGGGGTCAACCCAGACCTGGTGGGACTTCCAGGCGGGGGGACTGCTCGTGGGGCCTGCACACTGATGTCATCACCCTGGAGGCCAGAGGGACCTTGCGTTCTCCCTGAGCATGGGGCTCGGAGCCTCTGGAGACTGGAGAGCAGGCAGCCGCTCCGCCCCCGGCTCCATCCTCATCCCACGCCGCTCCTGGGGGATTTTGTGAGCCAGCCCTGTGCCCCGCCGGGTCCTGGCCTCCTCAACTCTCCCCGGCTGCAGGTTGCCGCAAGCCGGGTGCTCTTCCCAGAGGGATGGGGGCTTGCTCCTCCCCACCCTGTGGAAGGAGGCGTTGTAGCCGCTGAGGGCTTACCCACACCCTGCGCCCGGTGCCCGGGACCTCGGGTGGGATCTCCTGAGATCGCTGCTGGCGCCACCCTAGTTGTCCCGAGAGCTCTATGTTCCCTGGTTTCCTGGGTTTAGAGGTTACCACAGGGCTGCGACCCCCAGAATGCGGTGCAGGCAGGCCTTGGCTCCAGGCTCAGAAAGGAGCAGGGGTGTGGCTGGAGGAGCTGCCCAGGGAGCGCTGACACCCCAGGGCACCCTGGCTCTGGTGTCCCGTGTCCCCCGCCCCCCCATCTGCCAGGTAGCCCTGAGCAGTCAGCTGTGAGTCAGGGCTGCGTTGAGCCCCGTCCATGGTGCTGAAGGGACCGGGCAGTGGCTGGGGGAGGGGCCCTGGGAACCTGGGTTCATTCCCATTAGTGTCTCCGTGGTTCATCCTGTGTCTTTGCCCAGCACCCGCCTACTAACTAAGCCTGTTGTGAGGTGGTGCTGGGGGTGGGGCTTGTGGCTGCACCTGCTGGGGAGGCCTAGGCATGGGTAGGCTTCACCCTGACCCCTTGGGCAGTGGCAGGAGAATGGGCCCTGGGATCAGGCAGGCCCGGCCTGTCTCCTCTTCTGAGAATGGAAGTGGACCATTGTAAGGATCAAGGCTTAAGAGGAGGATCCTTGGAAGCTTCCTTTCTGGGCAGTGGTCTGGCTGGAGCGGGCGGCCACATCCAGGCCTGACCATCCCTCAGAGCATGCCCTACCCCAGGGCCTTAGCACGGCCTTAGGTGACTAGATGCAGCTCATTGGGTGCCTCCCCACAGGGCTGTGCCTGGTGCAGGCAGAGCCGCTTAGGGAGGAAGCAGAATCCGCCCCCCCCACCCAGCCCCGCAGCAAATCCTGTCCTTAAATCCCTGGAGCCCTGCTGGGTTGAGAGACTGGGGGTGGGGGTGGGGCAGGCAGCAGGGCAGTTGGCTGAGTGTGGGCGTGCGGGGGGAGGGGCTCTGGTCACGGTGAGGGATCTGGAGCCCTGTGCTTAGCTGGGGTTGTGGCAGCAGGTGCAGAAAGCCCTTCTGAGTCACATCTCGTTTGAGAGGAAAGGAAACTCGAGGTAAACACTCCCATGAGTGCAGCAGGTCCTGCGCTGGGCTCCTGGGGCCGCTATGCCCCGGAAGGACGACGTCTCTTTCTCTGGGTTGTAGGGGCACATTCCAGGCTCCCGGTGTGCTGGCCACCCCGCGGAGCCCCGTCCCACGTTTGCCTTCATGTCCCCGCGACACTTCTCTGTGCCTCTAGTAAGAGCCCTGTCACTGCATTTAGGGGCTGCCCAAAACCCCGAGAATGCTCGTATCGAGATCTACAAATTTACTTCTGCAAAGGCTCCCCCCACCGAATTAAGGTCGCATTCATGGGGTCCAGGTATTAGGACATGGATGTGTCTCCTCGCGGCCACCACCCGTCCTTGCACAGTCTGTGTGTGGTCCCCAGGGGTCCCCACGTTGTCCTCGTTTGCACCGCAGTTTCCTGCCCGCGGGCTCAGGGGGGCTTCGGTTGGTGCCAGGAGCCCTCGGTGGTCACCTGGAAAGTCCCCTGTGATGCTCTTGAAAGTCTCACTGTGGCACCCCCAGGGCCCCCCACTGCCTCCGCGGGTGCCCCCGGCCCTGAATGAGGCTGAGTGTGGGGGTGAAGAGGGCATGGGGGAGAACCAGGAGGGCATGAAGGGCACCTTCACCTTGCCCCTGTCGGCGGCCTCCTGCCCAGCCTCGGGATTCCCTGCCTGCCCAGGCACACCGTGGAAGGGGCTCTGGGTCAGGCTAAGAGATAGGGCCAGTGTGAGGAGTTCCCTTTCCTCGGGGGACACCCAGTGGCAGGAACATCCCCGGCGCTGAAGGGAGAGGGGACAGACACCCCCAGGGACCAGGCGGCACTGTGTCCCAGCAGGAGCGGGACGGCCAGGTATCATCTGCTCCTCCCCCACCAGCGTCCATGCACCTGAGCGCCCCCCCCCAACCATGCACCCCACCCATGCACCACCTCCTGCCCGGGGCCCGGGGGCATTTGTTCTCAGACCCAGGGTCGGGAGCTGCCCAGCAGGCTGGGGGTCGAGACAGGCTAGCGGGGTGCCTCTCGCCATGGGAGGCCACCAGCAGGTCTCTGGGGCTGCCCACAGCAGACAGGGATGCAGAGAAAGAGGCAGACCAGACCTGCCCCCTTGTGTCCCCCGCCCCCTCCCCCGTCCCAGAGTCTGAGGGAGAGAGCTCCAGGGTGTCCAGAAGGGCCTGGGTGGGACAGGCTGTTCTCCGCACTTGCACAGGTGAGGTGAGGACACTGAGACTGTGTCTGGGCGCACCCGCCCGGGCTGCCCGGCTGTCCCTGCCTCTGGGAGGCCACCCCGCCAGTTGGTTCAGCTCCTAGCGAATGCCGGGCCGGCATCCACCTGGACCCAGGGGGTGGGAAGGCAGCGTCTTCATGTCCTGTGACCTAACAACGTCTCCCCAAAACTTGGGGGCCTGAGACTGCGAACATTGTCTCATGGCTCCCGAGGGTGAGGAATTGGGCAGCCAAGCTGGGCGGCCATGCCTGGGCTCCTCCCAGGCTCCCAGGGTGGGTCAGGCTGCACTGGCTGCAGGCCTGGTTCTTGGCCACAGGACGAGGCAGCAGGCTCCTCAGAGCAGGGATCCCAGGGAGCGGACCCCAAAAGCTCTGGTTACCACCCAGCCTGCAGGATGGCTGGTTGTTCCGCCACATCTCATGGCACACAGGCCGGCCTGGTGCGGTACGGGTGGGGCCACGTGGCTGGGAGGCTTCCAGGAGGGGGGGTCCCTAGGGGTCCTCTGGGAGGCTGTTGCAGTCCGGAGAGGCCAGTGACAGCGTGGCAGGAAGAGGCCGCAGGGGGCCCTGCAGACAGCCACTGGCCTGCACATGCGGCCTGTGCTCACCGCCTCTGCCCTCGAGCTGCTCCCAAGACCTGGGGGCGGGGCCTCTGCAGTCCCCACCTGAGTCCTGCTGTCCTCTGGGCTCAGTTCCATCTTCAGCTTCTCTGGGAAGCCCCCTGGGCCAGCTGGCTGTGGGGCCCACGGTCTCTGGCTGCCCACGCAGGTCCTGGGGGGAACACTGTGCCTGGGCCTTGCCGTTCTGGTTCCGCCTCCACACCTGGGCATGTGGGTCCTGGCCGTGGCATGGAGAGCTGCTCCATGTGAGGCCGGTGGCCAGGGCAGGACCACCTGCGATGTCTGTGGCTTACCCCAGTGCGGCTGCCGGGCTGGCTCTTGGGAGCAGAGCCTGGGAAGTTCAGGTCGCAGAGAAGGTCCAGGGCAGTGGCGGGGTGGGGGCTGCGCGGAGCAGGGGTCCAGGCGGCTCCCAAGAGGAGTCTGTGTGCTGATGTTGGGGGTGGGTGTTCCCAGTCCCTTTCCCCCTGCAATCCCATGTGCCCCTGCCTGCCCTCTCCCACCTTCTCCCGCTGCCCTGCTGTGGGCAGCCCAGCCCCGGGGAGCTAGGGCAGGCTCAGGGCCACCAGCCCTGCTGACTCATTTTCCCAACAACTGGTGTGGTGCCCCTTCCTCCCTCCTCCCAGGAGAGCCCAGACAGGAGGGGTGACAGGGCCTGTCCACTCCGGCAAGACTGTCATGTCCGCTGTGCCGGGCCCTGGAGCACCCCCCCTTACGTGCCTACAAATGGGGCCCCACAGTGACACTGGCCATGGAGGCAGAAAATGGGTCCCCTTGGGCTACGCTTGTGGTATTGGGAGCCGCTGCAGGGGCCCCAGAGGTGCGGCAGCTCATGACGGAGGAGGGACGATCTCCCATCCCCGGTGTTAGTGACCCTCGGCAAGGTCCCATGAGGGCCAGCGGCTGGACACTGTTTTCTCCTGAGATGCAGACAGAGCGTCACGCTGCCCTGCCCTTCCGTCCTGGCCCAGCAGAAGCATCCCCCTCCCCCCATCACAAGTCTCCCTTCCCAGAACCTGCAGTGGGAGCCCTCCCCCGGTCCCCTAAGTCCAAGGACCCGCTGACACAGCATGGGGGGGCCGATGTGAGCACACAGGCGGGGCCCTGCGAGGGCGCCCCAGGCTCAGTCAGCACCGTGGACAGTGGCCGTCCTTTTCCTGACCAGGCTCCTCCCCAGGGGACTCTGCTGCGTCCGGACCACAGCTCACTTACCCTCGAGCCTGCCCGCGTCCCACATCCGCTGCCCTCGGGGGCCTTCCTCACGGGCCCTGTGCGGGACACCAACTCCCACCCCCTCCCTGAATTCCCACCCTCTTCTGGGCGGGGGCAGCAGGTGGGCCTCTGGCAGAAACTCCTGGCCTCCTCGAGGGTGGGACCGTGCGGGCCGGAGAGGGCAGGGGCGATCGAAGGCCCGGGAGTCTGGACAGTAACCGACTGTGGGCAGCGGCCTTCCCAGGTCCCCACCTATGCAGGTGTTCCGTGATTTGGAGGAGAAATGGCAAAAACAGCCACTTCTCCCTTTGCTTCCCGCAGCCTCGAGCAGGAGCTGCAGGTGCCCTGTGTGCGTCCCTTTGCGGACTCTCTGGGGCCGGTGGTGTTCCCAGGTGCCTGCAGAGGCTGTGGCATTCATGTGGCCCCGGTCCACAGCCAGCTGGAGTGCGGTGGGGACAGGCGCAGCTGGCCGCGCACCTCGCAGGCTCCGGGCTCCTCTCTGCGGAGGGCCCTCGACACCCGGCCCGTGGCGGACACTCAGACTGTGGCTCTCCCTGATGGGACACCGTCACCTGCGCCCAGACCCCTGTCCAGACCAAAGGGAATTCGGGTCCTACTCTGGGGGGTCCCAGGACGCAGGGTGCTCCAGCAGGGGTTTTTTCTGAAGGGCCACGGCCAAGAAGGAGGGGAAGGTCAAGGACGAACCCCAGGAGGCCTCCACTCAGGACTGGCCCTGTAGCATCTGGGTCCCCGCTGCTCTGGGGCTGCCCTGCGCGGGGCTCGTTCAGCACGTCTCTTCCCCTGGGCAGCGGCTGGTGGTGCGGCCGCCGCATTCCCTGGCGTCCCACGGTGCCTGGCGTGGCGCTCGGTGGCGACACCAACGGAGCGACTTTCTGCTTCTGGACAGCATCCTGTCCCTTGGACGCCCGTTTATATTCCTTTTCTGGAAGCAGGATGACATTTCTCCCCACACGTCTGCGATTCCCGCCTCCCGAGGACCCGTGTGCACGGCTGTGTGAGGTGCGTCTGTGGGCGCGTCCTCCTGGCCGTGTGCCCACTACCCTGGTGCCCGAGCCACGGTTCCCGAAGTCCTTCTTGTCCAAAGACGCCCTGTCCCTCCCATTGGTCGGTGCGGGAACGGCCCGCAGAGCCGGCCCAGGGCTGTGCCCACCTGTGGTCGGGAATGGAGCCCGGCCTTTGGGCCTGGGGGGTCTCTGGGGCTCCTGTGCCAGCCGTCTCCGGCCTGTAGCTCTCTCCTCTGGGGGGGTGTCTGGCTGCCTCGTCCGGCGTCTGTCCCGGGCCCTTCCGGACTTGGAGGAGCTTGTCTTCCATGGGGTGGCCGCGTTTGCTGCTTGTCTCCCTGGCACCCCCGTCCCGTCAGCCTTGTCCCGGGGACCTGTCAGGCACGAGTTTTGCTTCTAACTCTGGCTGGTTCCTGTGGTCTGGGGGGCCGGGCTGGGGGCAGGGAGTCCTGGGCCTCCAGCCCTGAATTACAGACAGATGCCAGCAGCGCCCTCCTGCGGGGCTCTCTGTGCTCTTCCTGCTGCCCTGGAATCACAGGGCCCGGAGCAGATCAAAGACAGCTGGCAAGAGCCCTGGGGTCTGCAGGCCTCCCGGGGTCTGCGGGCCTCCCTGGGGTGGGAGCCGGGGGTGCGGGGGCTCGGTGGGCACACCGTGCCGAAGCCCAGGAGCCCATCTGTCGTTCCCTGAGTGTGCACACGACCCCTGGGCATCGCCCACGAAGGCCCACGCCCCCCCTCCTGCCCTCTGGGCGAGCACGGCGTCCTCCCTCGGCCAAGCTCCCCAAGCACACAGAGAGGCTGGCCAGCAGGCCCACCCACCCCAGCACGGGGCAGGGGCAAGAAGCCATGCTGGGAAGGGCAGCTGGGACCATGTTCCATGGAGGGACACAGAGGCCACGTAAAATTACGGACGTGTGGTCTGTGAAGGGAAGGTGTTTTCTGCACACATGACAAGGAATTCATTTCCCATAAAAATCGAGGGGCTCTTGCAGGTTGGTAAGAATCCCCCCGACCCAGGCGAAACCCAGCAGCCGGTGAGCATGACAAAGGGGTCAAGGTCACGGTTAAAGCAGCAACAGTGGGGGAGGCCGTGTCACCCCAGCACCACGGGGTGCGCATGCAGTCAGGGTCCCGACTTTGATGGAGTCTGGCTAACACAGCACGGTGCCCCTCAGTGTCCACAGGAAGGGCGTCCCAAGGTCGGGGTGCGATGCCAAGGTGAATGGGGTCCCCTGGCTCCCCTTGGGCCCCCAAGTGCTGGAGTGGGTCCAGCCATCGCGAGAGCTTTCACGTGCCTGCCTAGGAATGAAAGTCGCCCTGGGGAATGTCGCAGTCGGGGCCCAGGCTCGGGATGGAGATGGGTGTTCCTAGGCCGCAGGCCACAGAGCCGTCCACCCAGAGGTCTGGAGGGTGCTGGCAGCGGCCCGGGCGGCAGGAGGGGTGGGGCTGTGGTGGCCCCAGAGGGCCCTCCTGGCCGGCGAGGGGAGGCAGGAGAGGTGGAGGCGTGGGGCCGGCGGTCAGAACTGGAGCAGGGTGTTGGGCTCGGGCCCTGGAAGAGGGGCCACGAGAAAGAGTGAATTTGTGTTCTGCCCCGTGGGGGGCGGCCAGGGGTGGGGCGCGTGGGGCGTGGAAGGCTGGGGTGCTGCTGTCCGGGGAGCAGCCTTGGGCCCGTCCTGCTGTCCTGGAGACGGCAGTGACCAGACTCGGGGCTCCTCTGTCCAGAGACGTGCAGGCTGAAGGGAGGCTGGGGGTCGGGTGGCAGAGGCCGCGCATCCTGGGGGGAGGGGGCGCTAAGGGGGCGGGGTGGCCCTGAGCCCAAAGTCACCCTGCCTCCCCCACTGGGGATGGCTGGGCAGTGGCTGAAGTCCTGGCATGGGGGGACTCTGGGTTCCATGACCTCCAGAGCACGGGGGACTCAAGGAGGTCAGAGGGCTGGTTCCGAGGCGGGGGCTGTGCTGTGGGGCAGGGACACCGCAGGACCGACTTGTCCTGGCAGGGATCAAGGAGCGTGGGCTGGCAGACGGGGGCTGGGGGCGTCCAGCAGGAGGTGCACTGGGCCGATGGGGGTCGGGGCAGGGCTCAGAGCCCAAGTGAGGGGCCGGGGCGGGGCTGGGGTGGGGGTGTCGGTGGGAAGCAGGGAGGGCCGTGCGGGTTGGGTCCTGGCTGGGGTCTCAGGGGCTTCTCTACCCCGCAGGCCTGGTGAAGCTGGGGATCCACTGTGTCACGTGCCAGAAGGTGGCTATTAAAATCGTCAACCGAGAGAAGCTCAGCGAGTCTGTGCTGATGAAGGTGAGCCGGGGTGTCGGGAAGCCGGGCCAGCGGGTCCCCCGGACGCTGTGCCCACCCGCTGGGGCCTTGGCTTCCACGGCTTGACTCAGGAGGGGCCCCTGCCTCTGAGCGGGGAAAGAGAATGGGCGGGTTCCCGGGACCGAGCAGCCCCTCACCTGGTGGAGTCTGGGCCCCTTTGGT
Organism: Mustela erminea; assembly: GCF_009829155.1. Classification (NCBI taxonomy): domain Eukaryota; kingdom Metazoa; phylum Chordata; class Mammalia; order Carnivora; family Mustelidae; genus Mustela; species Mustela erminea. Next base: position 113,091,388 of record NC_045622.1, on the reverse strand, counting down.
TCCGGATGCTCAGCAGGAAGGGCCTCAGTTCCCCCACCTGCCCGCGCGCCTGTGGGGGAGGAGCCGTCAGACCTGGCCGGCAGGGGGCATGCTGGGGGCGGGGCCCTGTCTCCACACCGGCCCCTGCCTCGAGGACTGTGCCTCCCACTGTGCCTCCCACACGCTCCCAGACATCCCCCGAGGGGGCGGGTGGGGCCCGCGTGCCAGGAGGGCGGTGACCGGCCCGGCCGCCTGCGGCTTGGAGGCTGCTGACGAGGAAGAGGACCTCGTCGGAGGGCGGGGGGGTCTCGTGTGGGCCCCACTGGGGAACCCTGAGGGCCACGCGTGGTGCAGTTGCAAGGGGAGGTGCTGCTTGCTTGGATGGGAGCAGGTCGACCCTGACCTTGCCTTGACAGCACCCGGGCCTCGTGTCCTCAACTGAGGACAGTGTTCTAGATGCCCGAAAGCGCTCCAAGCCAGAGAGTCGAGAGCTCCATGGCTGGGGCCTGGGGGTCCAACTGGGTCGCACTCTGCGGGAGGCCTGGCAGGGCCTGGGTGGAAGCACCGGGAGGCAGCCCCCTCGTGGGATGCCCCTGGGGGGGATGGGCCAGTCCACAGAGGTGCGGGCCCCATCGCTAGGCCGGCCCTCCTCCAAGCCTCCTGCTGCCCCCGTGACGCCGTCGAGGCATCCAGGGGGCATGGTCCGCTCGAGCCCCATGTCTCCCCACCAGCCAGAGACCCGTGGAGGGCAGGGCAGCGGGTGCTGGTGTCCCCCACAGCGCGGCCCCGGGGCTGCGGGTCAGGGGGGATGGGGCGGTGGGTGCGGGGAGCTGGGCAGCAAGCCCGCCCCCAGCCGGACCCCTTCTCCCGAGCAGGTGGAGAGGGAGATCGCCATCCTGAAGCTCATCGAACACCCCCACGTCCTAAAGCTACACGATGTTTATGAAAACAAAAAATATTTGTAGGTATTGCCGGGTCTGGAGAGCCGGGGTGGGGCCTCGGGGAGGGCACAGGCAGCCCCCTGGGGAGGGGGCCCCGGTGAGCAGGGAGCTCTCGGGAGGCTTCCACGCTCAGCGCTCCTGGCCCAGACCTCCTGGCCGAGCCATCGGCTTGAACCACCCAGGGGGTAGGGCTTCCTGGAGGCGGAGGCTGGCAGCCAGGGTCAAGCAGCAGGAGGCCCTTGGCCCCAGCGAGCTAATGCCACAAGCCCCGAGACTCTGCCGGGGCTCCTGGGGACTCTCCCATTCCCACTGAGCTCCCCGTCTGCTCATCCACGCGGCTGAGACCCCAGGCCGGCCGATGGCTCACCAGGCCCCTCGCCTGACCCGCTGTCCCGCCCTCCCCGGGATGCCCGGCTCCCATGCTGCTGAGCGCGGCTGACCTCAGAGGCCAGCGGAAATCTCGTGTCCCAGGCACACCTGGGTGGGAAAGCGGAGCACCCCCCCCCCGCCCCGATCGCCAGCTGTGTGGCCTCCCTGAGCTCACCTGGGCTGTGGGTGGCGGTACCCTGCCAGGGTCACAACAAGGGGGCGCCCAGCCCTGTCACTCCCGCTTGTGTGACCACAGGAGGCCCAGCCTGTGATGCCCAAGCCCTCGGGCGTGTTGGCCCTGAGTGGAGAAACGAGCAGGGGAGGGCTCAGCATCAAGCCCCAGCCCCGGGGAGGCCTGGGAGCCCGCTGGCCCAGGTGGCCGTCCGCAGCCCACTTGTCCTGGGCAATGGGGTTGGGGCACGAAGCTGGCCACAGAGGGCAGCCCCGGGGGAGCAGGGAGACTCGGGCACACGGGTCGAGGACGGGCCTTCGGTCCAAACCGCGGGCGCTCCGACAAGGGACTCACTCTCTGGGCCCCGTCGGCGGTGTCCCTGCTGTGCTAGCTGGGACCCCAGTGTTTGCGGGTGACAGGAGCCGGCTGGTCAGTACAAGTGTGAGGTGCTGGGTGGCAGGTCCCGGTCCTGGGGTCCCTGATGCTGTGGGCAGGAGGAACCCTGCCCCCTGAGACACGCTCCCGCACGACCCCCCACCGTCGGCCTGACTGGGGTCCCCTTGCAGTGTGCAGTGGCGTCCCATGAGTTTGGGGCCGGTGATGTTGGCCGCCTCCACACACAGCAGCAGATGCATCGCGTCTCACTACTGCGGGGATCCTCGTGAGGACAGACCTGGGGCGGGGGGTGACAGGCAGAGCCTCTGGCCCCAAGGAGGCCACCTAGGTGGGGGGGGGGGTCAGGAAGCCAGGGAGGGCCTGGTCAGCAGCCCAGTGCGGGGCGGGGAGGCACAGCCCAGGCAAAGGCCTGGTGACAGGGACACCACGCCCAGCACGAGGGGGATCGGGTGGCCCAGCTGGGACCTGGGGGTCCCTGCATGCTCCCTAGGACCCCCCAAGCCCAAGGCCGCCTGGGGAGCCTGCAGCTGGAGGGCAGTCGGGGGTCCCTGCCAGTGAGGCCAGCCCATGGCTTGTGCTTTGGTCGGACCCTCCCACTCAGGAGCAGGGTGGGACCCCCCGGATGGCCCCTTCGGCCTGAATCCCACCCGGTGCCCTGTCCACCTTTCCAGCCCCTGCACGCAGGCCCCCTGTACCCCCACCCCCACCGACCCCTCCCTTCCTGCACGCCCTGCTCTGGAGACGCCCCCTTCCCAGCACCTCCGCGGGGTCCTGCAGGTGTCCTCGCGTGCACGTCTCGGGCCGTGCTGTGCCCCCTGCCTCGGCGTCCCCCCCTCCCTGTAGCCGCCATCGCCCTGCGGCCCCCGTCAGCAGGCCGGACACGGAATGCCCTGCCCCCACCGTGGCCCTGGGCCCCCCTGCCAGTGACACGATGCGGCAGAGGGGAAGGCACGAAGGGGTGGCAGAGGGGAGTGGTGGGCCTCAAGGCCACTGGCCCACCGTACCCCGTCACAGCCCTTCTGGTGGCCCAGCCCCCAGCTCCTGCTCCAGTCCAGGCCACTAGGCTCTGGGGAGCTGAGACGGGGTAGTCGCACCCCCGCCACCGGCCAGCTGGGCCATGCCCACCTTTCCCGTCTGCTTTCCGAGGCCTGGTGTGAGGGCCACCCCTAGGGACCCCGGGCCCTGCCCTGTTCCAGCCCCTTGCTCACCCCATTTAGAGGTCCGGACTACTGGCCAGGCCTCCCTGAGGGCCCGAGTGTCTGAATCAGGGCCCCGCTCTGGGAGCCCGAGCTGGGTTAGCCTGGGAGGGCCTGGAACGGTCACGCGCGGGGGTCGTCCGCCACAGTGCCCCTCAGCCAGGGGCCCGGGGTGGCCCTGAGCCTGGAATTCTGCACAGCAGAGGGCTCCCCGCATGGCGGTGCCCGAAGCAGGCCTGCCAGGAGGTGGGGGGAGGGGGCTTGTGCTGAGGGTGATCGAGGCTGGGACAGGTGGGGGGTGGCGCTGGGGCGGGGTGCCGGCCTGCGGCCTCTGGCCAGTGCCGCCGTGGCTGAGTGGCCCCAGGGCAGGTGGGTCGGACCTCGTGCAGCCCCCGACGCCCACCTGTGCCCCGCAGATACCTGGTGCTAGAACACGTGTCTGGCGGGGAGCTCTTCGACTACCTTGTCAAGAAGGGGAGGCTGACCCCCAAAGAGGCCCGGAAGTTCTTCCGGCAGATCATCTCCGCGCTGGACTTCTGTCACAGCCACTCTATATGGTGCGTGCCCCGACCCCCGCCGGGTGTCCCCAGCCCCGGCAGGGTGCGCCTCCGTTCCCCACGAGGGACACCCTCATCCCCCACCAGGTCCCCCTACCCCCAGGTCCCCCCACTCCCTGCAGGTACCCCCACCCCCATCAGATAACCGCCCACCAGGTACCTCTGCCCCACCCTTGCGCCCCTCCTCTGCGCCTGGAGCGGGGGGCACGCGTTCTGTTGACCCACCCCCTCCGGGAGCGTCTGGAAGCTTCTGCTAGGTGTCCGCCCCAGGCTCCAGGAGCCCCTCCTCAGGCTTCTCGGGGGTCTTGGGGCCAGGCCACTCTGGATTGGGGGTCCCAGGTCGGCCCTGGCGCAGAGCATTAATGGTGGGGCGGCCCCAGGGAGTAGAGCAAAGCCGGCCCTGGGGCGGGGAGCATGTGGTGTGACCCCAGAGGGTCCCTGTGTCTCCGTTCCCGAGACCACAGCCACCAGGATGGTGACTTCCCATTGGCTGCCTGTGACATCACCAGGCTGGGCTGCCATTGGCCCCACACTGTGCCGATGGGCTTCTGGGGAGGGGCGGCAGCTGGGGGACTGCTCAGCCTCAACCCGGCCGCCTTCCAGCCACAGGGATCTGAAGCCGGAAAACCTCCTGCTGGACGAGAAGAACAACATCCGGGTCGCCGACTTCGGGATGGCGTCGCTGCAGGTTGGCGACAGTCTGCTGGAGACCAGCTGCGGGTGAGTGTCTGACCCCGAGGCCCCCGCGCGCCCTGTCCACGCTGCCCGTGGTCGCGGCTGCCCCGCCGGGACGGCCTGGAGCTCCAGGGCCTCTGGCTGTGCTCCCAGATTTCGCTGCCAAGGGCGATGCCGTGAAGGGACCACCTGGTGACCCTTCAGGCCAGCCCCCCCCCCGCTCCCCGGCCCGGGGAGGCGGGTCCTATCCCAGCGGCTGCCCACGCGCTCTGCGCGCTCAGCCGTGTGCTGCTTCCCGGGACGCTTCTCTCCTTTGACCGCCTGGAGTGTGGCGGAGCCCACAGCCTCCTGTGCCTCAGTCTCCCCTAGAAGCACGCAGTGGGGATTAGGTTGTGAGGGGCTCGGCCCTACCTTGAGCCTCCTGTCGGGCACCTCCTGCAGGCAGAGTGTGCCTCCGGCGTCTCCACTGGTCCTGGGGGGCAGCCCAGAGTGCGGGCGGGCTGGGGTGACCAGGGCCCACAGCCGGTCCGACCCCCGGGCCTGACGGCTGCTTTTGCCCGCAGATCCCCCCACTACGCCTGCCCCGAGGTGATCCGGGTGAGTAGCCGCCGCCCCGTCCCCCACCTCGTCACCGTCTATCCAGGGGGTTCGCCGCCGGAGCCTCGCAGCCCCCCATGCCCGGGCCCCGTCCGACCCCCGCCCCCGGCCCACCCCCCGCGCCCGGGGCCGCAGCGTCCCAGCGAGGCCGGCCGCTCACCGAGCCCCCCGCTGCCGCCCGCAGGGGGAGAAGTACGACGGCCGCAAGGCGGACGTGTGGAGCTGCGGCGTCATCCTCTTCGCCCTGCTGGTGGTGAGCCCCCCGCCCCCGCCCCGCCGCGCGCCCCGCGCGCCCCTCCCGCGGTGACCGCCGTCCCCTGCCCGCAGGGGGCTCTGCCCTTCGACGACGACAACCTGCGGCAGCTGCTGGAGAAGGTGAAGCGCGGCGTGTTCCACATGCCCCACTTCATCCCGCCCGACTGCCAGAGCCTGCTGCGCGGCATGATCGAGGTGGACGCCGCCCGGCGCCTCACGGTGCGTGCCGCGGCCTCCCGCTCCCTCCGACGCCGCCCCGCCCCCCGCGCGGGGCCCTGCCTGGGCTCCGTCCCCTCCGGGGGCAGGACGGGCGCACGCCGGGGGCCTCCCCCCTCCCCGTGCCCCTGCGGGGCGTGCGCGGTGCGCGAGCACTGGGTCAGCAGGCACGGTGTGCGCGTGCACGGGTGTGGGCAGGGCTGCTGTGCCTGGCAGGGGAGCACCGGCTAATGCCGGCCCCCGTGTCCTGGGCTCTCCGGGGCCTGGTCAGTGTGAAGGGCTCCGCGCAACCCCTGCTCCTGGCAGGTGGGCTGGGGAGGGTCCAGGGAAGCTGGTTCTCAAAGAAGCCCCCAGCTGGCCACCTCCTGCCTCCCTGGGGCTCAGTCACTGCCAGGAGGCCCGGTCCCCAGAGCATGCCGGCAAGACTCGTCTGGCTGTTCTCTCTGGGACAAGGGCGGCCCAGGGCCCAAGAGGCCACCCTCCCCCCGCCTCCCCAGCCAAGCTGTCCCCCGGGGAGCCGGGCAGAGAGCAGGGCCGGCCCCCAGCCTCCTGCTCACACCTGCACCCAGCCCCTTCCTGTGCACAGGAGGGCCGCCCTGGCCGCTTCCCCTGCCGTCCTGCCCTCCTCCCTTGACCTCCGTCCCAGAGCCCTGAGACCCCCGAGGCCACTCTGCTTTCGTGCTCAGTCCCTCTGCCGCCCAGGCCCCCCGCCTGCAGCCCCTCCGGCCCTGCCCACCTTCCTTCTCTCTCTCTGCGTCAGCATTTTCTCTTCCATCGGGGGTAGGCAGGGCCGGGGTGCTGGCCCGGAGCCTCCGGGAACACAGCCCCTCCCCACACTCTTCCCGGCCTGCACCCACATTGTCCCCATGCCCTGTCCCTGTCCCGCAGCCCCTTCCTCCCCTGCTGTCCTCTCTTGCACACTCCTGAGCTCCGTGCTCCCCACCCCGCCTCCTAACGTGGGCTCCTCGGTCCCTCCTCGTACTAACTCCCTGTTTCTCTTTCCTTGTAGCTAGAGCACATTCAGAAACACATATGGTATATGTAAGTAGCTCCTCCTCCCACACCACCTGCTTTGCCTGTCACCCGTCACTGTGGCCTGGAGGGCCTGCTAGGGAAGGCGGGGGGTGACCCAGCCCAGCGCAGGCCTGGCCCAAGCCTCAGCCGCTCCTGGCTCTCCAGGGTCCCGGGCCGGCCTGCGCTGGGCTCGGGCAGGACGCAGGAGGCGTGCAGGGGCTGGGCACAGGGAGAGCAGTAAGACTCGGAGCCCAGGAAGGGGTGGGCCCCGCCGTCCCGGCACCTCGGGGTGGGGGCGGAGGAGGCCCAGGCTGCGGAAGAGGTGGGGAGTGACCCCGCGGTGCCTGTCGTCCGCAGAGGGGGCAAGAACGAGCCGGAGCCAGAGCAGCCCATCCCCCGCAAGGTGCAGATCCGCTCGCTGCCCAGCCTGGAGGACATCGACCCCGACGTGCTGGACAGCATGCACTCGCTGGGCTGCTTCCGGGACCGCAACAAGCTTCTGCAGGACCTGCTGTCCGAGGAGTACGTCGGCGCTGGGGCGGCGCGGCCGCGGGGCGGGGCCCCCTCCGGGAACGGGCTTACCCATCCCTCTCGCTGCCTCCCCTCCCCACCCCACAGGGAGAACCAGGAGAAGATGATTTATTTCCTTCTCCTGGACCGGAAAGAAAGGTACCCGAGCCACGAGGACGAGGACCTGCCCCCCAGAAATGAAATAGGTACACGGTGGCAGGGCGGTCTGGCCCCATGCTGCCCCTCTCAGGCCCAGGCCGGGCCCTGACCCCTGTCTGCACACAGACCCTCCCCGGAAGCGTGTGGACTCCCCGATGCTGAACCGGCACGGCAAGCGGCGGCCTGAACGCAAGTCCATGGAGGTGCTCAGCGTGACGGACGGCGGCTCCCCGGTGCCCGCGCGGAGGGCCATCGAGATGGCCCAGCATGGCCAGAGGTGCGTGCCTTCCAGGAGCTTCCAGTGCTCTGCCTCCTGGTGGCCTTGCGGGCTGGGCTGGGCCTGGCCTGGCTCATCTCTGCCCCCTGGCCTTGGGGCTGCGCTAAGGCCACTGGGTGGGGCCCGACGATGCTGTGCCGGGCTGCTTGGGCTGGACTGCACTGAGCTGAACTGGGCTGGGCTGGACTGAGCCACTGGGCTGGACTAATCTGGTCTGGGGTGGGCTGAGCTGGACGGGGCTGGGCTGGACTGAGCTGGTATGGGTTAGACTGGGCTGGGCTGAGCTGGGCTGAACTGGGCTAGGCTGGGCTGAGCTGGACTGGGCTGTGCTCTGTTGGCCTGGGTTGTACGGGGCTGGTTGGGCTGGACTGGAGTGGACTGGACTTGGCTACAGTGGGGTCAGGCCGTGTTCAGAGCCACCCGGAAGGCCTGTCCCCACGTGATGCTGGCCCTGTGTTTGGGTCCCCTGTGGCAGTGTGGGGGTCAAGGACAAGGAAGGAGCCTGGACACCAGCAGGTCTGGGCTGTGCCAGCAGCGCCCCCTGGAGGAAGGAAGGGTGACCTGGTCCTGCAGAGCCTCGGCTCATTCTGGCTGGCCAGGCGGGGCCCTTGGCCAGTCCTCATCCTGGCCCTGGGCAGGGCCTGCGCGGGGAGGGACCCCGTGTTCCTGTCTAGGTGGGGGCTTGCGCCCTAGCCCTGGGACGTGGAGACCCCGCTGTGCGGGTCCCAGCTCTGAGGCTGCCCCTGGTCAGCTCAGGGTTGAGCGCTGGGGACAGCCGGGCCTCTCAAGGTATTTGCCAGCAAACGGCCACCATCGGGATAAAACTGGGCTGGTGGTTCTCAGCTCCCTTGGTGGTCCCAAGCCTCCCCTGGGGAAACAGGCTGGCTGTAGACCACCACGGCCCCTGCCCGTGGGATCTGGCACTGGAGGGGCTGGTGAGGGTGGTGGGGGCGAAGGTCTCTGCTAGCTGAGCCGCTGCCCTGACTGTGCCTCGGGTCCTGCCTGTTGTGGGCGCCCTTGTCCCCAGCAGGCCCCCAGGGCGAGAGGCTGCCTCTCCGCAGCCCACCTTTCCTGAGCCTCGCCCTGCTCTCCCGGTCGACCTCCCAGTGCGGCTGCGTGCCAACGGGGGGCCCACCGCATCTCGGCCACCCCACGTCTCTCCCTCCTCGTCCGCCTAGATCAGGGGCCGGGCACGGGAGGCCGCCAAGCCCAGTGTCTGCTCCGCCTTCCGGGCCTGGCCACCTTGGGGCCAGAGGAGCTGGGACAGGGTCCGCTGTGGACCATCCTGGCAGTCCCTGGCGAGTCCCTTCCTGCCGGCTGCCCCTGCACAGCCCTGCCGCCCCAGGCCCTGCTTCTTCTTCCGGCTTGGCCGCTTGACCCTGGGCCACAGCGGGCCGCTGGCCGGGGCTGGAGGGGTCCTCGGACTGGTGGTGGGTGCTGGGCACCTCCAAGGCCTGGCCAGGCCCCCCGCCAGCAGGTCACCAGGGTGGGGCGCGCCGTGGCCCCGGCACTCTCCTGCCCGACCTGCCCTCGTGTCCGCGTGCCTGGCCTCGGGCCGGGTAGGCCATGCCCAGCTCGTGTGGGGCTGCGCGGAGGCCCAGCCTCCCGGGCCGCTGAGTGGGGCTGCCTCAGTAACTCTGTTTTCTCACTTTGTTCCTGCTGTAGTAAAGCAGTGTTCAGTAAAAGCCTGGATATCGCTGAAGCCCACCCCCAATTCAGCAAAGAAGACAGGTATACACCCTGCCCGCCCATCCCCCACCCCCCAGCCCCAAGGACGACGCTGGGCCTGGTGGCAGGGCCGGGCCTGAGGCCCTGAGGAGGCGTGGGCTGCTGGGGCAAGGCCCGTGGCCAGCCTGACCGGGTGGGGAGACCCGCTGCGCTCTCCCTGCCCGGGGACCCCCGAGTGTCTGCGAGCTGCGAGGCCTCCTCTGCGTGGCTGCCCTCCCCTCCCCCACGCCGTGCTGCCCACAGGGGTCGGCAGGCCAGGGCGCGGCAGGCTCCCCAGGAGGCGGCAGGAAGCATGACGGTTTCTTGGGTCTCTGCATGGGGCCCGGCGTTCCCGAGCCCCCAGCCCTGTCCCTGCAGGACCCGCTGCCCGTGGGTGACGGTGGCCGGGCCTCACCTGTTTTCCCGCCTGCTCCCGTGCCTCTCCGTGCCCCTGCCTGCGCCCTGCTGGCCTCTCGCCGCCCACCTGCCCTGGCTGCTCTGCGCGCGGGCCCCTCCTTTCTGTCCCTGGCAGGTGCGGCCTGGTCAGACAGGACTGTGTGGAGGCGGCTCCCCAGCCCCCCCTTCCACTGCTGCTTTTCTGGTTTCCTTGTGCCGAGCGACGGGTGCATGGCTGGCTCAGGAGCAGGCAGGCCCCAGGCGCTGGGCCTTGCTCTTGGCGGCTGCCCGGCTGGCCTGTGGCTGCTGGGGTGGGCAGCAGCCGGGACCGATGGCCCCCAGTCCCTTCCAGCGTCTGAAAGCTTTGGACCCAGGCCTGGCTCTGGGCACTGTCCTGGCTGTGCGCAGGCGGGGCGGGTGGGGGGGCCTGGGACCAAGGTCAGCGCCACACCCTGGCTCCGTGGCTGCGTTAGGTGGTGCATTTGGAGGGTCCCTGCCATGGGGCCCCGGCCCGCAGATGCCGGAGCCCTGGTCGGAGTGGGCTCAGCGCCTCCCTGAGGCCCAGGGACTGGGCCGGGGTGTGAGTGGGTGGGCGCGGGCCCCCTTGGGGCTGGGCTGCCTGGGGCGGGCCTTCACTCTTCCTCTTCTCTCCTGGGGCTGCCTTGCCCCCCCGCCCCGCCCCATTTCCTTCCTCGAAGGGTGGCAGGTGCCAGCACCCAGGGCTGAGCGAGCATGGTGGGCCTTTCCTGAGGCCGTGTGGTGCGGTAGAGGGAGGCTCCTGCCTCGCAGGCGGCCTGGTTCCTGCCCCGCCAGGTCTGCGGGCCCAGTGGGGCCAGTGGTGGACCAGGCTCGTGGTCCCCGCCAGTGCTCACCCCAGCCTGGCCTGGCCCCAGCCCTCGGGGTGCCAGTGACGAGAGGGCTATGGGCTGGCATGCTGTGGGCAGCTCTGGGCCGGGCAGGTGGGCTGTGGGCATGGAGGACTGAGCCAGTGCCCACCCGGTGGCCCACACGCTAGGACGGGAGACTCTGTCGAGCACAGGACTCAGGGCCTGTGACAATTCAGCTTTGGGGGTTCTGGCCGGGTTCAGAGCACCAGAAGCTGGAGAGTGGACCTGACACAGGGGCTGGACGCAGCTCCCAGGAAGTACCTGTCTCCCCTCGTCCCTCCGTCCACCCAAGCCCCAGACAACACCCGTGCTGAGGGCTCCCTGGTGCCATCCCGGCCTGGGCCTCCCGCCTGGAGGAGACGAGCCTGAGACGGGCATCGAGCCACCCCACTGGGCTCTGACGGGGCCCTCCCCCGTCCTGGGAGAGGCGGGGCGGGGACAGCAGGACAGCCCTGCGTGTGGCCAGGTGTGCGCAGGCCAGGGCGGCCTCAAGGCTCTCGGCCGGGGCTCCCGGCCTCTCGGAGGGTCGGCCCGGGGGAGAGAAGCCGGGAGCTGCGGCCCCCCTGGCTGACCTGCCTGCACCGGTGTCCACAGGTCCAGGTCCATCAGTGGCGCTTCCTCGGGCCTGTCCACCAGCCCGCTGAGCAGCCCCCGGGTGAGCCCCCGCCCCGACCCCCAGCTCCCAGAGGCCCAGCGTGCACCGGCGGGGGGGGCAGGGAGGCTCCCAGAGCCCAGGCTGGGCCCGTGCCCCCCCACCTGCTGCCGGGCCCCGTGGTTGCTTCTGCTGTGGCTAACTGCACGTTCTTTTGTTTTGTTTGTTTGTTTTCTCGTCTGTTATTTGTTTTCTTTTATGGCAAATGCTCCCACCCCCCACGCCCGCCTGTCCCCGCCGGTCCTGCCTTGGGGTCCTGCTTGAACATTTCTTTCGGGTCCTCCTGGTGCTGTGTGTGTGCATGCGGTGGGGGGGGGGCGGGGGCGCTCGCATGGCGGACCCTTGGGGACCCTCGCGCTCTGCCCCCTGCCCTCCGCACCACCCTGTAGCCGGTTAGAAAGTTTGCCCTGCCCCCCCCAGCCCCCGAGAGCCCCTTCGTGGCCTGCCCCCTGGCCACGTCCGCGGAGCCGGAAGCTTGCCGGAGCGTCTCTCGGCCCGGACACGTCCTCCCTCTGCCGGCCGCCTCACGGCCCGACCCCAAGACCCAGACCTTGCCGAGCAAGGCCAAGCTGACCGACAAGCCGCTGCAGGGCACCAAGTCCAACCCGCTCCCAGCCGGCACCCAGGCCCGACACCCTGTCCCAGGGGGCCCAGGCCCCCAGCTTGCCCTGCCCCCGGGCCCGCCGGCCCTGCCGGCCTCCACCCGGCTCCTGGCCGCCGGGACTGAGCCAAACACCAAATCTGTCCCCACCATACAGGTGACCCCTCACCCCTCTCCAAGGGGTAGTCCCCTCCCCACCCCTAAGGGGACGCCCGTGCATACGCCCAAGGAGAGCCCGGCCGGCACGCCGAACCCCACGCCCCCGTCCAGCCCCAGCGTCGGAGGGGTGCCCTGGAGGACGCGGCTCAACTCCATCAAGAACAGCTTCCTGGGGTCGCCCCGCTTCCACCGCCGGAAACTGCAGGGTCAGTGGAGGGACGAGGGGTTGCCACTCTGCGCTGGGCCCCGGGCAGTAGTCTGTGTCCTCTAGGCCAGCACAGGCCCAGGCGGGGCCTCCAGATGGTGGCTCGCTCCCAGGCTTGCCCGCTGCACATCGGGGCCTGGTGGCCGTGGCCTCGGGGCCCCTCCCAGCTCCGGGGCTTCTCTTCAGCCCAGTGGTCACTTGAGGCCAGGCTCCTGGAGCCCTGGGAGGACATCCAGAGGCCAGAGTCCAGGCGGGTGGGCTGAGGGCCGTCCGCAGGCCTGTGGGACGGGGTTGTGGGGGGAGCCCGTTGCCGAGTGCCAGCTGCCAAAGCTCCATGGGCACTGCCAGGCCATCCGGGCCTGCGGCACAGCCAATGGGTGGGCGCGGGGGACCAGTGCCATCTGTCGGGGGACAGCAGGGACAGCTGGAGGCCAGAGCAGGCCTGGCCTGATTATAGCACCAGAGGCTGGGGCAGCCCCCTGGCCCTGGGCTCTGGCAGGGGCAGGAGCCCGTGGGCGTGTGGGACCGCGGGCACAGCGTTGGGGCGGGGGCGACAAGAGCGCGGCGGTCATGTCTTTTGTCCTTCCCACGTGCACAGTTCCGACACCCGAGGAGATGTCCAACCTGACCCCGGAGTCGTCTCCAGAGTAAGTGGCGGCTGCCCAAGGTTGATGGGGAGCCCCTGGCCGCCATCCCGGTGCCCAGACACCGAGGTGGCCGGGGGTCTGCGCTGGAGCCTCCCACACGGCAGGCCAGGGGGCCCTCAAGGGCTGCAGGGCGAAGCACCCCAGCCTCTCCAGGTCGTCCCTCCTCTCTCCCTGTGCCCCTGGGCTTGCCCAGGTCCCCCTCTACCTCCCGCCTGGGACGCCTCCTCTCCAGCACCCACAGCTCTGTCTCGGACACCCGGAATGCCAGGTTAGGGAGCAGGACTCTCAGTGCAGAGGGAGCTGGCTGGCCCCTCCTGGCTGGGCTCAAGCCACAGCCTGGGGCTGGCAGGAGGCAAGGGACGGCACGGCCATGCCTCGGCGGGGCTGGGGCTTGCCCGCTGAAGGCTCCGGCCTGCACGCTGGGGGAGCCGTGGGGACCAGAACCGCAGCCTCATGGCACCGGTGCTCACCCTGCTCTGGACACGGGCTCAGCCCCAGTACGGGGAGCCCGAGGAGGACCGGCCTGTGGGGTTTGCAGCCGGGCAGCCTCCAAGGAGGCCTGTGCTGGACACAACGGAGGCGGAATGTAGCCAGAAACTTGGGGGCTCGCGGGGACGGAGCGTCTCAAGGTGAAAACTTGGCGCCAGCCGAAGAGGACAAGCAAGAGCCGTGGACTGGCGTGGCGGGAGCTCGTGTCCAGGGGAGGGTGGCGTTGTTCAAGGCCAGGAGCAGCCAGGCGCTCTGCAGACCTTCGCCAAGAGGAGGGAGCTGCCGTGGGAGGCGGTGGGCGAGCAGAGCCACAGCTCAGCCCACAGCCAGTCTGGACCGAGAGGACTCGCTGGAGCAGCCCTGCCTGCTCTCCTCGCCGCGGCAGCGGCCTTGGTCCTGCAGCCCCGGGAAGACGATGCACACAGGAACCTGCTGCGGACGCGGGGCAGGGCTGGCGAGGGCACAGGCAGCCTCCGCAGAGGCCACAGTCTCGTCACCAGGCAGAAGTGCCACCACGTGGCTTGCTCTGCGTGAGGCCTGGGGATGCGGGCTGACTCTGGGCCGCAGCGTGTCGGGGTTAGGGAACCCATCCCACCGTTAGTGCCCCTCGGCCGAAACGTCCTGCTGTTGTCCCGGCGCTCGCAGACACCCTTGTAACGGGACTGTTGGGCGTTCAGGCTGGTTAGACCCCACGGCACCTGACGCGAGTCGGTGGCCCACAGCGTCCCTCCTTCCCCCTCCAGTCCCTCTGGAGGCCTCGCCGCCCCCACCCCCAGGGGTCCTGGCCAGCGCCCACTGCCTGGCGGCTGTGGCCGATGGGACGGAGCAGGTGCGCCGTGGCCCCAGAGGCCTGTGCAGCTAGTGCTTCGGCACCGCCTCCTACGGAGGGCGCGCTCGCCCGCGGCGTGTCGGGGTCCGCAGGGAAGCTCCCGGGACAGCGCGTGTGCATGAGTGTGCAGGTCTGGGGGCTGGCAGGTCTGAGACCGCAGATTCAGCAGGTGCAGGTTCCGGTTTGGGTGACGTCACAGCCCTGAGTGTGACATGTGCAGGTGGGGAATTCACGCCGTGGCGTTGAGCAGCACTTGGGGAAGCTGCAGCCTTTGCTCCGGAGGCCTTCACCTGCTTGGACGAGGCCCACCACGCCAGGAGAGTGGTCTGCTTTACTCCGAGATGCCCAGCAGCTGCCTGGATGGCCCAGCCCACACTGAAGTTGGTTGGCACTGCCTCTCTGGCTCCTTCAGGCTTCTTCCGGGCACGGGACTGCCTGTTCCACCTGGTGCCAAACTGCCAGCTCCCACACTGCAAACAAGTCGTGTTTTTGGTGCTGTTCTTTGTCAAGGGAGGAGAAGCAGGAACCCTGTATGCGGGTCCCAGAACTGCCCCTCTGCGTACTTGCTGGGCTGCAGGTGCTGGGCACGGCGGGGAGCAGCTGGACCTAGAGCGCACAGTGGGCAGGAAGGCAGGATGTGGGGGAGAAGACAGGAGGTCTGGCAGGACATGCCTGCCGTCATCCCCTCCGCGCTGTGGTTGGCCCGGGATCCCTGGGCCGAGAAGGGGCCAGCGGTGGAATCGGGCACGGAAAGGGAAATCACGTGCTTGGGAAAGCCACCGAGAGGTGCCGGAGAATCTGCCTTTACAGTTCCCCCTGCCAGCGCTGATGCCCATGCCGGGGCAAGATGATGGGCCGCGGCCCTGCTTGTGCCTCGTGGGCCGAATGGGTGTGTTCCATCGGCGGAGCCGCGGGACAGCAGTCAGGACACGTTGGCCCTGCCACCTGGCAGATGGCTCCGGGCTCAGCAGCTCTGACACCACACACTCCATGTCTCAGGTTCTGTGGGTCAGGCCCCAGGCCGGCCCAGGAGGTCCCTCCACCTTACAGAGTCCGTGGGCTGTGGTCATCTCCAGGCTCAGCTGGGTCAGGACCTGTGGCCAAGCTCCTGTAGTCGTCGGTGGGATTCAGGGCCTGTTGGCTTCTGGACCAAGGGCCGCTCCATCACCATGCAGTGGAGACCTGCTAGCAAGCAGGAGACATGGCCTTGAGTGCCATGTTCTTGGAGGTGACATCTGTCACTCATTCTGCTTAGAAGAAAGTACTGGCCTGTCCTCGCTTCAGGGAGGGGTGTGCAGGATCACGGGGCCATCTGAGGGTACCCATGCTAGTGTGCACGGCAGTGGGGGGGTTGCAGACAGCGCAGGTCAGATGCAGAGCTGGACAGGGTAACAAGGCCGGACGGAAGACAGGGCAGGAAGTGGAGCCCTGGGCACCAGTGAGGGAGGGGCTGTGCGCAGGAGGGTATACCGCTGACCTGCCCAGCACAGCACTGGGCTTTGGAACAGCCTTTGTGTCCCAGACTGACCTGGGCTGGGCAGCAGGCAGCTGAGTAGCCCCTGGTCCTCGAGGACGGGGTGGCTGGGGGGAGCCGAGGCTATCCCACCAGATGGGAGGGGCACGTAGCATCCCGAGCCCTCAGGCCCCACTGTCCATGCAGGGTCTCTCCTGTTCACTTGTCCTTATGGGTGCAGAGCTCCCCCACCAGCCCCGACCCCGTACCCTGGCCTTCCGCATTGCCCCCGCCCCCCATACAGTCCCAGGGTCAGGAGACACCTTCTTCCAGGTGGCTGCAGGACTGCTGCAAATTGCCCCAAAGCTTGGTGGCTGAAACAGAGAGGAGTAGGCCTGGGTGTCAGGGTGTGCTCTGCTGTCCTTTCTGGTGGGCACTGCCCAGGCCCAGGCAGGCCTGGGGGTACGGGGCCAGGCCGAGACCGTGGGATTAGCATTAGGACTGTAGGGTCAGGGCGGCAGGAGTCGGGGCAGTAAGCTGGCCCTGCCCGGGAGGCTTGGCTGACAGCACACCCTGACGCGAGCTGCCCTCTGCCCCCTCCCCCTCCCGCAGGCTCGCCAAGAAGTCCTGGTTCGGGAACTTTATCAACCTGGAGAAGGAGGAGCAGATCTTTGTGGTCATCAAGGACAAAGCCCTGAGCTCCATCAAAGCAGACATCGTGCACGCCTTCCTGTCGGTGAGCCTCCCGCCGGGCTGGGGACACCCGTCCCACATGGACACTGGCTGGAGCCAGACAGTCGCGGCACGGCCCCGGGCTGGGGAGGGAGGCCGGCTGTCATCGTGAGCAGCCCCGGCTGCGGGAGCAGCAGGTTGGGTGGGGACAGCTCACTGAGACAGGGAGTGAAGCACAGGCTGCTCACGGGGGCGGGGACCGGGGCCTGGACACAGAGGGACCTCTGCCGAGTCTGTCCCAGGGCCTGTCTCTGGCTCCCATGCGCGCTCCCCACCCCCCACTGGCTGCCGCCTTCTAGAGCCCCTCTGGCTCCACAGAGGCCAGGCTGTGCTCGGGCCCTGGGGGTGCTCCATTCGCGTCTGTGAGACCCTGAGCACGAGGAACAGAAAGCCCCGAATGTCTGCTTCCAGCGTCCTGCAGGGGGCCCGGCCCGGCGTGGGGTCCCCCGGGGATTCCCCCCCGCCCCCCCCGTTCAGGGCTGGGACCTGTCATGGGTTTCTTCAGCCTGGTGTGGCCTCAGCTCAGGTTCCCCAAGGGCTGGGGGCCCACGTGCCATGGCGGCCTGCTCTCTCCGTAGGGCCCCTGGTCCGGGCCGCCCCCTCCATCCCCCCGGCATGCGCCGGGCCTTCCAACTGCGAGGCCAGCACAGCACTCCTGGGCTGCAGAGCCCTGGCTGGGGTGACCCCTCCAGGGCCAGACGGCCTCCTGACTTGGTTTCAAGGGCATTTCCCCTGGCTGCTCCTATGCCAAGTGCTCAGGGGCCTCTCTGCCCATCCTGGGAGCGGCCCCTTTCCCGAGCCCACAGAGCAGTGGGTGCCAACCTCCGCAATGGCCGTGGGGCCCCTGCCTCGGAGGCCCTCACCCTGGTCCTGGCTGCTGCGTCGTGGGGTCTCCTTGACCCTGTCTCCCCCAGCCCGCTCCTCTTCCACTCTGCTCCCACGTCCCCAACCCGCACCCAAGCCGAGAGGCAGAGGTCCGGGCCCGGCCTGCGGCGGGTGCGGTGGTGCGGGCGGGTGCCCCGCACACCCCCGCCGCCCTCCAGCCCCCGCCCCCGCCCAACCACGCCGCCCTCCCGCCTGCAGATCCCCAGCCTCAGCCACAGCGTCATCTCCCAGACGAGCTTCCGGGCGGAGTATAAGGCGACGGGGGGCCCGGCCGTGTTCCAGAAGCCGGTCAAATTCCAAGTGGACATCACCTACACCGAGGGCGGGGCGGCGCACAAGGAGAACGGCATCTACTCCGTCACATTCACGCTCCTGTCAGGTGAGCCGTGGGCCGGGCGCGGGCTCCGGGCACCAGCCCTGTCCCGGCCGTGACGCCCTGTTTCCCCCAGGCCCCAGCCGCCGCTTCAAGAGGGTCGTGGAGACCATTCAGACCCAGTTACTGAGCACACATGACCAGCCCTCCGCCCAGCACTTGTCAGGTGAGCGGGGGCTCAGCTCGGGCCGCCCTGCGGGCTGGTGAGCAGGGTTGTGGCCCCTCTGATGTGGCCCCCCCAGGGGGCAGGGCCCTCCCCGGCGCAGTGGGCCGGCCCATCTCTGCACACCCAGGGAGGTAGGGCCCAGCACACCACACTGAAAGGCGCCTCTTGTCCACTGTAGAACCCCCCCCGCCAGCGCCAGGACTAAGCTGGGGTGCTGGGCTTAAGGGCCAGAAGGTGGCCACCAGCTACGAGAGTAGCCTCTGACGCTGGCAGGTAAGGTGTCTGGCCCCGCCACAGGGGCAGGGAGGGGGCTGCGGGCAGGTCCTCTGGCGAGAGCCAGACTGGCCCCTAGAAGGGCACCCCGTGCCCGCTCACACATCCAGCGGCCACTCCTGGGCCTGGAGAGGCCGCATAGGGCCCAGCACCTAGGCTGAGCAGCCAGTCATGGGCAGCCTGGCCCCGGGCCAGTGAGGGCAGGAGAGCAGTGGCCAAGGTCCTGCCTGGGAGCCAGCCGCCCTCGGGGCTCCCCCAGTGGTACCCTGCGAGGCTGTGGGCCCAGCGCTGGCTGACACACGGTGGGGCTGCCTGCTGCCCGCCTTCCCGGCGACAGGCCTGTGATGGTCTGGCCATGAGTTCCTAAAGGAGGGGCTCCCCAGCCGGGCCTATAGGGGGTCACACAGGGAAAGGGTCGGCCCAGGCCTGGACGTGCTGGGGCTCCGAGGGCCCGAGAGGGCCCACACCGCTCAGCATCTGACGGGGATTGGGCTACGTGCCCCCTGTGGGGGGGGGTGGTGGGCCTGTGCCTGGGCCGGGCAGGCACGTGCATGCGTCACTGTCCGTTAGCGAGGCCGTGGCGGCTGTCGGAATGTTGGGAAGGCACGGCTTGCCGGGAGGCCCGTGTCAGGGTCAGGGTCAGGGGCCCGGAGCACCCCATCCAGCCCGAGCCCCGTCTCTCTGAGCATCCCCGGCAGCTGGCTGGCGCCTCCGTGGGCCCCTCGTCCAGCCTGGCCCCCCCGTCCCTCACCCCCGCCATCCTCATTTCATTGTGTGTGTTACCCTGTTCTCTCCCGACATGTGCCTCGTCACCCCATGGGTAGGGCAGGGCAGGGCTGGCCCAGCAGCCTGGCCCCGGGAGCCGGGTTGGCATATGAGGCAGGCCGTGGGGCAGGGGTGGCTCCCTGAGCTTTGAAGGCGCCCATCTCAGAGCAGAGTAGGGGTGACAGAGGGAAACTGAGGCCAGGGAAGGACAGAGCTTGTCCAGTGAGGTGAGCAAAGGTCAGTGCCTGTTGCGCTGTCCAGCGGATGCCTGGGCCTGCAGCCACTGTCTGGGGGTCACAGTCTCTCTGCCCCTGGCTGGGCCATGGACAGTAACCTAAGAGGGGTCATCCTGCCCCTTAGCAGGCGTACCTCGTGCCAAGTCCCAGGCGCAGCAGTGAACGAGCTGGACACCACCCTTCCCCTGGGCTCTGCCCCGGTCCTAACCCCGTGCCAAAGCAGGGGCCTCTGTTAGCCCTGTCCCTGCAAACTCCTGGGTACCCAATCTGGGCCTCAAGCCCATCTCCCCTGCCCTCCTTCAGGGGCCTTAGACCTGGGAAGCCTAATCCAGGACGCCAGCCCATGCCCTGGCCCCCTCCCCAGGCCTTCTGAGGGTCTCCTTGGACTCTGGCCTTTCCCAGCACCCTCCTCCCCCCCCGGCCCCCCTGCTCTGGGTGCCCTCCTCTGGCGAGCTCAGTCCTAGAGCCGCTGGGAGCAGGGGGCAGAAGTGGGGGCCGCTCAGCTACCAGGGAAAGACATCTGGTGGCTGCTCCAACAGGGACAGGAGGCCAAGAGGTCACCTCCCACTCAGCGGGGGCCCCTGTGAGGGCCTTGAGGGAGAAGCCCCCAGCCTAGTCCCTGCTGGGGGCTAGGGTCAGAGACGGGAGACGGTCAGAGAAGGGCGAGTCCACTCGAGCTGAGGGCAGGTGGGAGCTGTGCAGCTGCCGGAGCCGCACAGTGGCAGAGGGAGGACACACAGGTGGCCAGGGCCTGACATTCTCGGCACCAGAACCTATGTCTGGGGCCCAGGGGAGGACAGAGGGAATGGAGGACCAGGCAGGCCCAGGACACCCGAGGGCAGGGCAAGGCCTGTGTTCTGGCTCTGGTGGCAGGACTTTTCCTCTGCCCTGAGAAGGCCCCCACTCAGTGCCCACGTTCTGGGCAGACCGCACCCCAGGCTCCACCCCCGGCCCCCCCCGCCCCCCCCCCCCCCCCCCCCCCGCCCTGCTCTGGGCTCCACCTCTCCCGGCGTTGCCCCTCCCTCTGGTGGGCCGGCCCCAGCAAACCCCCTACTCGGCTATGGCCCCGCCCCACGCCGGGCCCCGCCCCTCCCTGGGGGCCTGGCCAGAGGCTGAGGGCAGCGCCTGGCCAGGAGTCCAAGCGGGAAGACTTTTTCACACGTCTCCCTCCCTCCTTTCTCCATTCTGTGCTTCAGACACCACTAACTGTATGGAAATGATGACGGGGAGGCTTTCCAAATGTGGTAAGAACCCCCCACGCTCACCTGGGACCCCCCAGCCTATACCCCCACCTGCAGCCTGCTCCTGGCAGGGTGCTGCCCCCACCACCCTTAGGGCCATCCTGGGGTTCCTGTGTATACGCGGGGTCCAGACGTGCACACTCGTGCCTACCCAGTCCCCCACCTCTGCGAGGAGCAGCCTCGGTCACCCACCGCCCTAGGGCAGCCACAGGCCCTGCCCTAGGATCCAAGCAGGCCAGGAAGGAACCCCAAGGCTCAGAGCAGTAAAGGGTCCTCGTGCCCCAGAGCTGGCAAGGGTCCTGCGTGTGGGCTCTGGCCTGGGGTCTGGGTGGACTGCAGCTCTTGAGCAGGAGGCTGGTGTAACGCTCTCCGTGCCCTGGAGGGGGGTGACGGCGTGCGGTGCGAGCGCACCGCCGCTGGGGCCGCGGGAGTCAGGTCTGAGGATCAGAGCAGAGCAGAGGCCGCAGGACAGCGAGAACAGGCCCACCCAGGTGGGGGTGGTCAGACCATGTCTGCCCTCTTCCTCTTGCGCTCAGGACAGGCCCTCTGGGATCAGGGCTCCACTCTGGCTGCCTGCCCCCGGCCCTCCCACACCCAAGCCCTCCACGCCTGTCCACCCATCCGTCCATCTGTCTGTCTGCTGCTGACCTCTGTGTCCATGCGGTGCTGCCCGGGCTGGCCAGGGGCGGGGCTCCAAGGCTCCGGGGAGGAGCGTGGCGGGCGCGCTGGCTGCAGCCTCCCCGGCCCAGGGACGGCTCCCCGGCCGCACGCACGGAGCCGGCCTGGGGGGCCCAGGCTCCTGCTCAGCCCCGCGGCGTGCGGGCGCGGTGGTTCCTCCTCCGCCGCGGGGTCCGCCGAGGGACGGGCCGGCCCGGCCTGCCCGGCCTGCCCGGGGTGGGGGAGGGGAGGGGCCCGGCCCGGGGAGGGAGGAGGAGCGGGGGGGGGGTCCCTCCGCGCGCCCGCCCCGCCCGCCGCCCGCCGCCCGCCCGGCCGGCCGCGCCTCGCTGGTGGGCCCGGCCCCGGCGGCGACCGCGGGTTCACGCGTGTGTTCTCTCTCCCCTCCCCCCTCTTCTGTTTCTCTCCTTCTGTTCTGTGCACCCAGGCAGCCCATTGAGTAGCTTCTTTGACGTAATTAAACAACTTTTTTCAGACGAGAAGAACGGGCAGGCGGCCCCGGCCCCCAGCACGGCCGCCAAGCGGAGTGCCCACGGCCCCCTCGGTGACGCCGCGGCCGCCGGCCCGGGCCCTGGAGGGGACGCCGCGTGCCCGCCGGCCCCGGACCCGGCCCGGACGGCGCCGCCCGCCGCCCGCCGCGAGCAGCCTTAGCCCCGTAGCCGCTGCCCCCGCCGGCCGCCCGGGGAGGAGAGGAAAGGGGGCACGGGGGCCACCGCCCGCGCCGCCGCGCCCGCGCTTCCTCTCTCCCGCTGTCTCTGTCTCTGCCTGTCTCTGACGCGGCCACTGTTTCCGCTCTGATACCAGGAACTGTCCCGAAAACCTAACATGTCACCTCCACGAGGCCGTCCTCGGGGCTCCGCGCCGGACACCGGCTGACCGAAGGCAGCTGCCGCGGACCCGCCCTCCCTCGTCTCCTGCTGCCGCCGCCGCCCCGCCCCCCCGCGCCGAGGCCCCGCCCCTCCGCGCGCCGGCCCCGCCCCCGCGGCGAGGCCCCGCCCCCTCCGCGCGCCGGCCCCGCCCCCGCGGCGAGGCCCCGCCCCCCTCCGCGCGCCGGCCGGCGTGGCGGCTCCGCCCGGGCTCGGCTCCGGACCCGCGGGGAACACCGCCCCTCCCCCCCCGCCCCTCCGCCGCGCGGCAGGCCCAGGCCGGCGTCCGCCCCGCCCCACCCCGCCCCCGCCCCGCCGCCGCCCCTCCCGCCGCTCGCTCGCGTCCGCCGCCCCCGCCCCCCGCTCGCCCGGGGCTGCCGCGTGCGCTCGCGCTTGGCGACCCTTCCCGGCCCGGTGGACACGGACGCTGGAGGCCCCGGAGCCGCCGGCCTGCGCCACGGCCGGCCGAGACCAGTGTTATTTATTTGCTGCGTTAACTTATTGAGTCCCTTACTCCTCCGTCCAGGGAAGGGGCAGCGGCCGTCGGTCTGTCTGCGTGTCTGGGGCGGGGTGGGGGCCGCGGCGCCCGGAGGCTGGAGCCGGCAGAGCGCCCAAGGGGGGCGGCGGCGGGGGCAGGCCGGCGGGGGCAGCGCCCGCGAGCTACTGTAAACTTTAAAGAATTCCTGCAAGATATTTTTATAAACTTTTTTTCTTGGTTGTTTTTGGAAAAGGGTGTGGGGGTGGGGGGAGCCGCTGGGGCAGGGCCAGGTTTTGTGTTCGGGTCTTTCTATATACATGCACATATATATATATTTAAGGAACGGCGCGGTCCGCCCTGTCCCATGTTCTGTCCCGGCCCTGCGCAGAAACGACTCCAGCCCCACGGGGGCCCGGGGCGCCGTCGGGGGAGCGGGATGGCACCGCCCAGGGGCGCGCGGCCCGGCGCAGGCTGGGGACCATCTGGGTTTTGCGGCTGAGAGTGCGGGTAGCAGAAAGGCCCTGAGCTGGCCTCCCACACACAGGACAGCAGAGGCACCGCAGGGTTTTTTTTACTAAAATGACAAAAAGTTTTTAAAAAAAAGGAAAAAGTAAAAGAAAGTTAGCGGCACTCTCCGCAGTGTGTGTTCTCTGTACACAGCGAGGTGGTGGGATGCGGCCGCCTCGCTTCGTCCTGTCCCCAGCTTCTGCTGCTTTGTGTTGGTGGGCCCGGTCCCTCCAGGCCGGCGCCGAGCCCGCGTGTCGCGAGCGCCCAGGCGCCCGGCTGCCCTCGGGAGGCGCCGGGGGACAGGGCCGGCCGGCAGGTTCCGATTGCATGCCTTTGCGGTAAGGAGTCCACTTTGCTTTTGGTGTCTCCTCCGCCTCCCTCCCCCCCGCCCGCCTCCCCCCTTGTGGATCGCTCTTAGCGCTTCTGTTACGCCGCCCCCACCACCGCCCCCACCACCGCTGGGATCTCCGCACACAGACAGTCACACACCCACAGCAGCTACGCCTCGCGGCACGAGCGGGAGGGGCTTCTCCAGAGACAGAAGACACCGAAAGCAATACCTCTTGTCAGCCTTCCTCTTTTGTACTCGGGACACACGCAGACGTCACGGAAACGAGCCCCACCCAGTGTATCCCTGTCGAATAACTGTGAGCACCCTTAGTTCAAGAACAATAAATTCCTTCAGTAAAAACACCCGACGCCAGTCTCCGTCCAGGGGGGGTATGTGGGGCGAGCGGGAGCAGCTCCTGTCCCCAACACACTCCTCTGGGCTCTGCCGCTGTGGATGATACCCGACACCGCCTTCTGCCCCGGGTGAAGAGGACACACCCACCCCCGTGCAGGGTCAGGGGTCTGCCTCCACACTGCGTAGGCATCCCGGGCTGGGCTGGAGGCGGGGAAGGGCCCTGGGGAGGGGCACGGGGAGGCACTGCCCCGCCTGCTCCTGCGGGTCTGCTGTCGTCCCTCAAAGACCGTGTGGGGTCAGCCGGCATCTAGAGAATGAGCCTTCCTCCTGCCCTTGCTTGGCAAGAGGCGGATGGGGTGCTGGGACGCAGCCCTGGAGGTGATGGGCCAGAGAATTTGGGCCGGCCTCTTCCACAGAGGGAAAAGGTCCCAGCCTTGCCCACCGTGCCTGCCAGCCTTGTAGGCGGCACGACCGTGCACTGACCAGCCACTCCTCTGCTGCTGCAGCACGAAGGGCAAGTCCAGACCCCCAGGAGCCCCAGGGCCACCCAGCCCCAGGTCACACAGCAGCACCTGGGAGTCCGCCTCCCACACAGCCGTTGAGGACGGGCGAGCAGCAGCGAACCACGCCACCCACCTCCCTCACAGGCCCTGTCTCCCTGTGTGTGAAGGCGACCAGGCCCAGCGTGGCCACGGCTTGGTAGTAGGGCCTGACCGTACCCGGCTGTCTGTCTCGAGCAGGGTCCCGCCACCACAGCGCTGATCGGTGCGGCTGAATGGCTCTGGGGCAGGGGCCGACCTGCGCCCTGTAGGGCATCAGCAGCATCTCTGCGCGCCGCCCAACTACATGCCCATAGCGCCCCCAGCCCTACGTGACAACTATTCCCCATGTTGCCCTGGTGGACAGAACCCTCCCTAGAGTCCACACTCTCACCTCCTGTGCCATCTGGCTGGAGGACGGTGCTGCCCGGACTCACGCTAAGCTTGGCAGCTCGGTGGTGATGGCAGCGGCCTCCAGCTCTGCTCCAGGCCCAGGACGGGAGGAAGAGTCTGGGGACGTGGAACTGGGTGGGCTCTTCCAGGGCCGGCTATAGAGCAGCCCTCTGCTTCTGAGGGGGTGGGCGCCCAGAAGGTACTGCAGAGGGCAGAGGGGAGGGCATCCACTGTAGTCCCTGAACCGTGCGGTGCCCTGTGAGCTGGAGGAGGGGGTCTGGTGGCCTGGTCACAGGGCTGCTGGGGTCACAGAGCTGCTGGGGTCCTGGCTGCTGGCCGCGGGGGAGGTCTTCCTGACCAGTGGCTGTGCATCTGCGTCTGACACAGACCTCACCTTCTGCTGCTCGGCCTTCTGCAAACACTTGGCAACGTGTCAGCCTTAACGGGCCACACGGCAGGGATCCTCAGAGCATCTCGGTGTAGCCCACGACCTGCCAGACTCTACCTGTCGCCATCACGCCCCTTGGGCAGGAAGGGCCCGCCCGCAATCCCACTTCAGACACCGAGCTCTCTCTTGGTTGTAAGAAACAGAAACCAAGGCAAGTGAAGCCAAAATCTGCTGGTATTCCTAACACCCACTAACGTGTGTTATGTATAAAACCACCACCTGGAACTCCGTAACAGCCCCTGTCCTGAGCACTTGGCCCTGAGCCGGTCCTCACGGTATCTCTGTAAGGCAGAAACGGAAACGGGCACTTAAGTACCCAGACAGCATGCTGGCAGGTCTCGCGCCCGGTGAGGGACGGCTTCTGGGACTGACACGTTCTCAGGCCTGGCATGTTTCGGGTGCCACGGCCACGGCTGGCCTGGGGCACTGGTGAACACACCAGTGGCTGCGTGTCCACCAGCGTCACGGCGGAAGGCAGTGGAGGAAGGTGACGGCACGCGTGCCCACCCTGGGAGGCCGAGGGCCACAGGCGGCAGAGGCAGGGTGGAGACACACACGCGGGGCGCGTGCCCACGTTCTCAGCCGGCCGTGGAGGCCGAGGGCCCCGCCGGCTCTGAGCTGAGGAGCGACTGCCGGTGTCACAAGGCCGGCTTGGGGCAGGGCTGCGGCAGCCCCTGCCGCTCACGCATGTCCCGTGCCAGGGAGCTCAGCTCCGGAAGCGGCCTGGCCCTCGCTGGGTGGTGGTTCCGCCTCCCCATCCTGCCCTCCCCCCTCCCTGTGGCTCAGGGCCCAGTCTCCTCTGCCCTCACCCCAGGTCACCAGGGGTGGAATCACCAAGTCCAGTGCCCCCCCCCTCCCCTGGCTTCTCCTCCCCTCCTGCGTCCGGCCCACTCCCCACCACCAGCCCACACTTCTTCCGGTGCGATTCATCAAGGCTGGAGGTGAGCAGGGAGCAGAGGGGAGGGCTGGTGGCCCCGAGAGCGTCAGGGCAGTGACTCGGAGGAGAAGCAGCTGGGGCGAAGGCTCGCGAGGGAGGGAGCGCCTCCGGCCGGGAGCGGTCGGCCTCCGCTCAGGTGGGACTCCGAGTCTGTGCTGCTGGTCCCAGGCCCAGGAGCTGCTGCCGCTCGCCGAACCCCTCCTGGGGTCAGCCCCTGGGCTGAGTGTCTTGACGGTCATGTCCTGCGCCCCCAGAATCACCCCACAAGAGCTCTGTGGCTCATCCTCAAGACGTGTTCGCTTCCAGTTGCTGCTCTAACGAAGCAGACGTAACACACAGATTGTCCTCTTGAGTTCTGGCGGCCAAGGACTGGGTCTCACGGGGCTAAAGTCACTCTGTTGGCAGGGCCGGTTCTCTCTGGAGGCTCTGGGGGAGAACCCGCATCCTGGCCCTTCCCAGTCTCCGGAGGCACCCACGTTCCTTGGCGTGGGGCCTTCCTCCGACCTCACGGCCCGGGACGTTGGGCTGAGTCCTCCTGTGGCCTCTGGTTCTCTGGTTCCCCTTCTGCCCCTCCTCCGGCTTTAAGAACCTGGTGACGACACCCGCCCTGATCATTTGGCTTCCCAGTTAAACTGATGAGCAGCTTGGACTCCGCTCTGCGCGTCAGGTGCTGTGCTCGCAGATCCGGGGACGAGGGTGCGGACACTCGGAGGGGGGCGTGATTCTGGCCCGCGCGGACTGCCCTCTAGCAAGTTCCCATTCATCTTCCGTGGAAAAACACTCACGCCAAGCCGGGTTCCCCACACAGCAGCATCAGGTCAAGCCCCAGAGGTCACCTAAGTCACCTCAATCAGGTATGGGTGAGACTTCGAGTCCGATCCCTCGAGTGCAAAGTCCTTTCCTTTGACAGCAGAAGCGCCACACGCTTCCAGGATGCGACGGTTACAGACATTCCGGTGCCCCAAGGGAGACAAGCGAAGGAGGTGGGCACCACTGGACCCGGGCAACTTCACAGT
This sequence comes from Mustela erminea, assembly GCF_009829155.1. Classification (NCBI taxonomy): domain Eukaryota; kingdom Metazoa; phylum Chordata; class Mammalia; order Carnivora; family Mustelidae; genus Mustela; species Mustela erminea. The sequence continues at coordinate 113,064,835 of NC_045622.1, read as the reverse complement.
CCAGCCCGGCAAGCGCCATGAGGGCCGCCACGGCCTGGGACGAACCGTGTGGCTGCGGGCTCGCCCCTCCGGGTCGTGCTTTCTTCTAAGGAAGTTCACCAAGGGACTCGGGTGTCCCAGCTGGCAGGGTCTCCGTTGGCGTGAGACCTCCAGGGACAGTGTGGGTCTCCTGTGTGTGTCATGGGGATTTGCTCTGTAAGAGCAAATTTGGCTTTTGCGAAAATGCACGGGGTGTCTCCTAGTCACACATGCCGTCCCCTCGGAGCATCTGCGCGACCGAGTGCACCGAGCTCGCGCGGCTTCCTCACCGCTGACGGCCTCGACCTGTTCTCTAGAGCACACTTTTTCTGACAGTGAACCTCCATTTTAGAGTTTTTGCCACTTGGGTTGGCCACGAAGCTCCCATGTCGCTCAGGGTCAGGTCCCTTTTGTTCCCAAGCTCTGTCTTCCCGCGGGCTGCCCTCGGCGAGCTCCTCGCCTGCGCACCCCGGCGACACTCCCGAGTCCTGCCCTCTGAGAACCGGACGCAGAGCTCCGCGATTTCCACCCCGTGACCCTGCACGTCAAGGGTCCCCTTTCCTCTGTGCCCACGGACACGGTCGTCACTCCCCTGGGCCCTGCCCACAGGGCCCGTCCCATTCCTGCTTCTGCAGACAGGCGCTGGCGACGGTTTCAGGCGTCCCTCAGGGGGCCTCTGCCAGGTCCCCTCCGCGCCGCCCCATGTCTGGGAGTCTTTGCTGGCGGCGTCACCAACAGCCCGGACTTCCTCCTCCCGATCGGCTGCTTCGGGAAACCTGCGCTTTTCCCGCCGTGCCCCTCGCCACTCTTCCGGTCTCCGCGTGCCTCACACCCAAGGCCACGTCTGTGTTTGCAGATGCTGGCTGTGGTGGCACCGCCCCCGCCCCCCTCCCGGGACCACAGTCTGCGTTCGTGTCCCGTCACCCCTGTGCAGGACGCCACAGAGGCAGCGGCTTAGCCCCCAGCTCCGGAAGTGGGAAGTGGGTCCCACGGGGCTCCACCCAAGTGTCAGCCGGGCGGGCTGCTCTTGAGGCTCAAGCGTGGGGACGAAATGTCCCTCCTTCCTCCAGCTTCTCAAGGTGCGGCACCCCGGCTCACGGCCCCTTCTCCCAGCTGTGGTGGCCAGGTCTTTCTCCCGCCACCCTCCTCTGCTGACCCTTGTGCTGTGTCTTGGCTGCCAGGACGGAGCTAACAACTTGGGGGGGAGGGTACAGGTCGTCTGGCTGCAGCGGAGACGCCTGAGGGTCTCACCGGAAGTTGAGTCTCAGCACTGAGCCCGGCTGCCAGCGGGACCCAGGAGCGCCACACGCAGCCACTGCACTGTGTGTGCCCAGAAGGCCTCGCCACGGCCCAAGCGGCCGGGATGCCCGGGCTCTTGCAGCAGAGGCAGCTGGCCGGTGGGGAGCACAGGGCATCGCCCTCCCCTCGGCGGCCTGCAGGCGGCTGCTCACCCTGGCTGCCTAGCCCTTCCCAGGAGACTCTCTGAGGCCCGGTGACCGGCGCTGTACCCATGGCCCCCATGTGCCTGGGGATCCCACAGCTCCTTCCCGAGTCAGAGAAACCCGACCACGGGCATCCGGGACAGCCTTCTGCAGACGCAGAGATCACGCGTGCACACGAGTGCACACTGCATCCAGACTCCATCAAGCAGCTCGAGCCAGAAGTGCCCGTGTCCTCCTGGCACCAGCAGTGCCCACCCCCACCCCCCGCCCCGGCCAGCCACAGAGCCCCTGACTGCTCTCAGGCCTACACACAGCAGCCAGACCCCACTCCTGGACACACACTGGACACGAGGCTGCCCGGCCTGCTCCCCACCCCTAGCCTGGGACTCTGGCCAGAAAGGCCAGTGGAGCCAGGCCCTGGCCTTCTGCCTTCCCCCAGGAGTGCTCCCTGGCGCCTCAGGTCATGGGGGACCCCTACCTTTGACTCCGACAGCCAGGCTTGTGGTCAAGTTCCGAGGCCTCTACTTTGGGCGCACATGCCTAGAGAAGCAGAAGGACCTGCGGGGGAGGCATGGGGAGGGGCCGGGGCCCACACAGCCCAGCAGGCTGAGGTCACAGTGAGACCCAGACAGCAGAGGGGGAGAGAGCATGACAGGGACGACAGGGCGACCTCAAGGTGGCGTCGGGCCCAGGCCTTGCTCAGGGAGGGGCTATGACCTCCCTGCAGCCCACAGAGCCGGCTGCAGCGTCTGGGGAAGCAGCGGGGCAGGGGGTCCACGCTCAGGTCAGAGGAGCCCACCCCTGTGGGAGTTAACATCTGCTGGCCTCAGCGGAGAGGTCTCCTACCCCTGGTCACAGATGCAGTGTAGATGCTGCGGACGTGTCCAGTGATTGGGGGACAGAGGGGTAGGATTCCCCATGACCCGGAACTCCTGACCAGACAAGGACAGAGGCATGAGCTCCAGTGAGATGGCAGCAGGCCCCAAGGGGTACAGTAGGGCCCAGGAGCCTTCTTGCAGGGCTCAGAGCACGAGTGAGTTCAGCAGACGATGTGGGTGGAAGCTTCTAGAATGGTGCACGTTAAAGTCACGATGAAACAACTCTGATGTCTGCCTTCCGGTCCAGGGCCTGAGTCAGTGGGGTGGAGACCGGCTGAAGCACCAGGGGATTTTAAAGTCACCCCCAGCACACCACTGTGCAGCCAATGGGGGAGGTACTCTGGGGCAGGGAGGCTCGGGGAGATGGTGCGGGACCCTGGGGGACAGGTGGGGGCCAGGACACGGAGACAAGGCACTGCAGGGCGCCTGCACTTCGTGGCTGGCGGCAGGACTGTCAGGGGCGGTTCTCAGGGCAGGAGGAGGAGGAACCATCACCAGGAGTGCAGAGAAGGTAGGCGGGTCAGGGGCCACCACAGGCTGGGAAGACCCCCATCGTGGGCAGCAGAGGTGGGGGGTGGGCTCTGGTCTCTGGCCAGGGCTGGGGCTGGTGATGGCCCGGGACGTGGAGGAAAGCCCCAAGCACGTCTGGCAGCAGCCGAACTTCAGGGCCAGATGAGCGGCGGGAGGACAGGAACAGGACCGACCTGGTGCGGTGACAGCGAGGGCGGAGGGCGTGGGAGCCGCGAGAGGAGGCAGAGATCAGGGCCCCCACCTTTTCGGGCTATGTGGGTGCTGGGGGGCGGTGAGCACGACAGCCACCGGCTGTCCCCGGGCAAGAAGTCAGGGCAGGAGGGCAGGACCCTGCCGGACGGAGCCTCTCGTGTCTGCGCCCGCACAGCGCCTAGAAAAGCCCTGGCTTCGGTTCAGGGGCCGCCCCACCCGGCCTCTGTACTGCCCCCGCCGCTCCCGAGCTTTCCTCTCTGCTCACCCCTCAGACCACAAGGCCCAGGCCAGGGCTGGCTCCTGCAGCAGAGCCCCCGGGGCCAGGCTGGCCAGGGCTCCCCCAGCCTGCTCCAGCACACACTCTAGGGTCCCTGCCACCTGCACGGGAGGGCACAGCACACGCAGAGTGGTCAAGGCTCCCTGGAACACGGGAAACAAGACAGGTGTCCCTTACCCTCAGCTTCCCAAGCCCCGCAGGCCACGTGAGGACACAGGTCAGCAGGGCAGCCTGCGGCTGACCCTGGCAGGAAGAGCCCAGCCCAGGGTGGCCAGGAGGCAGGCCATGGTCCCAGCTGTTCGGCCAGGCCACCCTCAGTCTCGCACCAGCCCTGGCGCCCTCAGCACAGACCACCGAGACGCTGAGCACACACGCAGGCACTAACCTGAGAGAATTCTTTTTATTACGCCCGGACAGGTGCGCCGAGCAGGGACACCCAGCCTCCCACCAACAGCCGCGTCTCCACACAGGCCACCCGCCCAGGCACCTCGGTCCTAGGCCCAGCTAGTCCAGGGGCCCTCGTGAGCAGCGGGCCAGGAGAGAGGGGAACACGGGCCACAGGGTCAGGGCCGCTAGGGGCACCCCTGGCCACTCTCTCCACCCGCTCAGAGCCGCCGCCAGCCAGGATCCAAGCAAGGCCAGGAGAGAGGAGGTCTGAGGGGGGCTGGGGAGGAACCTCTGAAACAGCTCCACCCTGGAAACCAACCAGACGGAACCCAAGTCCCTCCTGGGAAGGGGCCCCAGCTCTCACTGGCGTATTTCTCTCAAAACAGCAGAGTCCCCGGGGCAGGAGCGGGGCGGGGAGGCAGGGCGGGGGCCACACGGAAGACCAAGGAAAAGAAAGCCGCGCAGGAGAAGGAAACTCAGACCAGCAGTCCCATAAATGTTTGTTGAGCGAATGAATGAAATCCAAAGGTCCTTCTTGACAAGCGGCACTCATCCGTCCAACAGGAAAACCCCGGCGGGGAGCCAGTCCGACGTGCAGCCTGCCAGCATCTGGGGAGCCCGCTCTCGGCACGCCCAGGCCGGGTTGGGGGGCGCGACGACCTCTCAGGCCTCCCGCCGAGCGCACCCAGTGCGTACGCACACACGCAGCACACGCACCTCCGTCTCTCTGCACACGTGCGCGCCTGTCCAGCCGGGGGCTCACCTCTCCTTCCCGTGGTTCTGTGCCCCAGCGCCCCCGCCGCTGGCCCCGGCCCCCCCGCCCCCGCCGCGGCCCCCGCCGCTGCACAGCACCTCCGTGAGGTCGTCCATGACGGCGGTCTCTTTGGGGTCGAGCAAGTTGAACTCCCTGGCGAAGAGGATGAAGTGGGCGTAGAGCGTGTTCAAGTGTCCGTGCAGCTCGAGGGCCAGCGTCTCCTTGAAGTGGGACCAGTAGATGTGCGCCAGCACGTGGAACAGGTACTTGCAGATCTTCTTCACCAGAGCCTCGAACGAGCTGGGGAATTCTCTGCCTGGGGGGGAGAGCCCGCGGCGTCAGCCTGCCCTCCGCTCCGTCCCCCCCGCCCCTCGGGGCCCGGCTCCCACCGGCAGGAAGGGGAAGGCCGGCAGGACCGGCCGGAGGGTCCTGCAGCCACTCCCTCCCCACTCAGCAGCCCACTGGCAGGCAGTGAGTGACCTGTCCCCCGGGGCCCCGAGAGCCGGGTGTCTGCTGATCTGCACGGGCCACCTCTGCGTCGAGGGGCCCGTGACCCTGCCATGGGCCATCCGAAGCTCGGACTCGGCCCCAGGGTCACATGTGCTTCCCGGACAGACGCTCTTGGGCCTCTACACGGCTGGCCACAGACGAGGACGGAACCAAGGTGCACGGGTGCCTCCTGCTGGCCGAGCACCGTCCGTGAGCTCCGTACTGGCCTGGAGCCCCGGGCAGGACCCGCCCAGGTCGGGACGCGAGGCGGCTACTGCTTGCTGCCTGTCAGACCCCCGGTGAGGGCTGCAGCGGCCCCGCTGTACAGGGGCGGAGCTGGAGGCAGAGGCCAGAGGTCCCAGAGCCTGGCATGGGTGGGGTCTGGACCCAGCCTGCGCTAACCCCTGCCAGAGCCCACCTGCCTGGCTTCAGAGCCAAGGCCACACAGCCGCCCCGTCCCGGAGGTCTGGCCCTGTCGCGTCGGCAGCCGCAGCCGCCCAGCACGGAGGAGTGCAGCCGGGCAGAGACGTACCGTACTTCGTGGGGAACACGTCCTCGTCCGTCACCAGCTTCTGCACGGAGCTCATGACAAAGTCGACGTACTGGGGAGCGGTGCACTTGACCTTCTTCCCTCGCTCGTCGTACCAGTAGTACTGTCTGTGGGGCAGAGGGACCCGTCACGCTGTCCCTGCAGACTCCCGCGCCCCGCCTCCCCCGGCCACCAGCAGGGGAGGCGGAGCAGGTGCCCAGGCTCCCCCTCCCAGAGCCCCCAGGGGCAGACACACCGCTCCCCAGCACTGGAGACCCCCAGCTGCGTCCCACAAGGGGCTGCCTGCACCGACTCAGAGCAGCGTCCAGGTCAGAGCCTGCCGTACAGACACCAACAGCAGGCCTGTCCGTTCTCTCCCCGCGTGGCCGCACGCTTCCTTCTTGCAGAGGGACGCACGTTTGTAGGCCGTGGAGAGGCACGGGTGGCGCACTCTTCCCTGCTGTCCCTCCTCCTCTGGGGGTACCGCTCTGACCTGTCAGCTGGGCCTCGGCCCTTGGGAACCCCACGCCCTCCAATGGCCAGTCTTCAGGGAGGACAGCTGGACCACTCGTGCGCAGATACCCGGGAGCTCTCACGTGTGAGCGCCGAAGGCCCTCCTTGCCCAGCGCTTTTCTCTCCAGCAGAACGAACCCAAGCGCCTGGTGGGCACCCACCTGGCCACCCCTCTGCTCCTGCAGGCTGGCTCACCGAGGGCCGGACCCGGAGCCACAGGAGGGCGGAGAGCCAGGGCCGGGGGTGAGGGAGGCCGAGGGACGTGGTGCATGTGGGCGTGGGGCCGCACCGGGGAGTGACTGAGAGGCCTAGACCCCGACGCTCTCAGCCCCTGCCCCAGCCAGACGACAGACAGACATCCACACGGATGTCTCGCTCTGTCCGGCAGCGCCACAGCCCCCGCCCTTCCTGGCTTTACTTGGCCCCAGAGTCAGCTTGCACTAGGTTCCCCCAAACCTCCACAGCCCACCCCGCTCAGGAACCCCGTGCCGGCTCAGCGTACCCAGCCTGATTTCTTGAGTGGACCAAGTACCCCTGCCTGGCATGAGGGCCGGCCCATGCCCAGCACTCTGTCGGACCTGTCCCCAGGACAGTGGGGGTTCCCATTTCCCACGGTCAGCCTGACCCTGGCCAAGGCCCTTGGGACAGTCCACCACCGCCGCCGCCTCTGCTCCAGAAGCCCGCCTCTGTCTAGCAGGAGCAGGCGCTCTGCCTGGCCCCGGGCGGGGTGCAGGGCCCGCTGACGAGACCAGGAAAGCACAGCCTCCACACTAATGGACAGGCTCAGGGAGGAGGCCAGCCCTTCGTGAATAAGGGGATAAGCGGCCCAACTGCCACTCGGAGGCAGAAGGTCTGGGGTGTGACTTTGCAGAAGGCAGACCTTCCCGCTGGACCTGCTCTCGGGCTGCTTCTGGGCACTGCGGCGCACCTGCAGGGAGGCCGGGCTGCCCAAGAGCCCGGAGCCAGGTGCCGCACAAGGCCCAGGAATGTAAGTGGGCAATGGAGCTGAAAAGACAAAAGCCCTGAGAAGCGTGCCTGACTCCCGGCCTGCCCCCAGGAGGTGAAAAATCCATCAGCGTGCCCATCTGCTGGGACACCTGCCCCAGCACCCCCCACCCCACCACAAGGAGGCTCTGCCGGACCCTCCTCCTGCCCGCCCAGATATCAGCACAGGCCGGGTCAGATCACCTGAGGACACGAAGACAAAGCCCCTTTCTGTGTTTCTCTGGACAGCCCGAGGGGTCCCCGTGCCGGAGGCGGAGCCCGGTGTTTGGGGGCCGGGCTGAGGCCCACATCTGCTGTAAGGTCCGTGTCTGCGGCGGGCGCCAGACGCCTGCCCCACCGACCCCCCCGTACCGAGGACAGGTGCCGACACACCAGGCCACAGGGACCAGAGGGCCAGAAAACACAACCGCAGCCAGAAACTGGGACGCGTGTCCCTACCACGTGCAGCCCAGAGAGACTAGCTCCTGAGGGACAAGGACTGCCCCTTCTGTCTGAAAAACGAGACACTCTGCTGTCAACATCCCTCTTGTTTTCGTTTTTTGCGATGGCGCAGTACAGGGGCACTTGGGCAGGCAGTCCTTCCGCGTCACCCACCCAGGCCCAGGAACTCCGGCCCACCCCGACACAGCAGGGAGGGCCCCTGGGGAGCACCATGGGACATCCTGAGCCGGGCTCCGGCTCCAGCCGCGTCTCGGTGTGCGCCCCGAGGCCCTTCCTCCTCCAGCGCAGAGGGGCCGGTGTGCCCAGCCGTCCGCCGGCCGGAAGACACCGGGCTCACCGCCAGTCCGGGGCAGCCCTGGCTCAGGCGACTCTAAGTGCCCCTGGGCAGGGCTCTGTGTGAGCACAAGCTCTCGCCTCTCTCAGGCAAACGCTCCAGATCGGCAGTGCCGGGCCCCAAAGAGGCCGCCCGCCGCCGTCGGCCAGGCTCGCAGGTCACTCCGCCAGCACGGGGCACGCCGTCCGCCCGGGCCCTCTCTGCTGACCCGTGCGTCTAGCCCGGGCCCGCCGGCGACCACTGCTGCTGTTAGGGCTCCTCATCTGCGCTGGGCGCCCGTGCCCTCCCCGGTGTGTGACTGGCCTGCGGTCTGTCTTCCTCCTCCGAAGGCGCCCTCCTCAGAGCCGAAGTTCCGCGGACTGCGCCCAGCCCCCTGCTTCTTCCTCCTCGACGGCGGGCCTTGCGTCACGGCCGAGAGCTCCTCACCCAGCCGTAGGCCATGAAGATCTCCCCTTCTTTTCTTCCGAAAGTCTTCTGGTTTCACAATTTAGAATCCATCTGAAGCTAATTTTGGCATAAAGTGTGCGGTTTGGGTCAAGACTCACTCTTCTCTCCCTGGCGTCCGGAGGCCCGTCTTCCACCGCACTGGTTTGACAGACCAGCCTTCCTGCACCGGGGCTCTTTGGCATCTCCGTCAAAACCAGACGGCCGCCTTTGTGCGGGTCTGTCTGCGGAGCCTGCACGGCGCCCTGCTCCGTGTGTCCGTTCCCCACGCATCCCCGATCGCCGCGGCGTGCCCACGACGGCGGCCGGGGCGCGGAGGCCTGCAGCCTCACGGTTCTCTCCTCAGCACTGCTGCGGCCCTACCAGCGGCCGGGCCCGTCCGCGCACCGTCCGCGTCGACTGGTCCCCGCCTGCAAACGCTCTGCCGGGATTCGGACCGAGGAGGCAGGAAATGAGAAGACGGATCCCAGGGAGCTCACACTCGGTGCCCACAAGGGCCACGCGCCCCCCGGCTCTGCGGGCCTCCCCGCGGCTGCTCCCTGGCCCCTCGCCCACGGCGGCGCGTGGGTGCGTGCTGGCCCGGGTTTATCCCTGAGCACTTCGTCCTCTGTGGGGCTGTTGTAAATGGTGCAGTTCTCTTAGTTTGGGGCTCCAAGTGTGCACTGCTGGGGGTTTTCTACACAGACAACCGTGCCGTACACAGTAACGGGGGCACTTCTAGTTCTCCCCTGTGGATGCCTTCTACTCCTGGTTTCTTACTGGACAGCGCTGCCCATTTGAGTGAATTTTGCTATTTTGTTCTTACCAAGGAATCAGTCCATTTAAACTGCCCAACTTATGTATGCAGGTCCATTTTACGTATGTTGGTACGTTTTTTTTGGTACGTTTCCTTAATATCCGCTTAGTATCTGCGGAGTCTACAGTGACGTCCCCTTCATTCTCATCCTGACATCCTGCTCCGTTTCTACCCATCCGTCTTGCGAAAGACCCATCAAATTCCCTGAACTCTTCAAGAAATTGGCTACTGGTTTCACGGGTTTTCCTGTTTCCAGAGATCAATTTCAGGGACTCCTACTCTACTATTGCTTTCTTCCACTCTGGGTCTATTGTTCTTTTTCTAGTTTCTTAACGGAAGCTGAGGTTCCTGATTTGAGATCCTTCTCCTGTAACGAACACGTAACCCTACAGATCCCCTCAAAGCTCCGCCGTGTCTCACAAATTCGGGTGTGCTGCATCTCAGTTTAAAACATTTCTCATTCCCTGGGACGCCTGGGTGGCTCAGTTGGTTAAGCAGCTGCCTTCGGCTCAGGTCATGATCCCAGAGTCCTGGGATCGAGTCCCACATCGGGCTCCTTGCTCCGCAGGGAGCCTGCTTCTCCCTCTGCCTCTGACTCTGCCTTCCACTCTGTCTGCCTGTGCTCGCTCTCGCCCTCTCTCTGACAAATAAATAAATAAAATCTTAAAAAAAAAAAAAAAAAAGAAACATTTCTCATTCCCTCCGAGACCTCCATTCCGACCCGTGCGTCATTCCCAAGTCTCGGAGATCTTCCTGTGCCCTTCCCGTGACTGATTCTAGTTCACCCCCACGACGGCCAGGTAAGGAACGCAGTAGCACCCTGACCCGTTCGAGTTTGCACAGGGCTGTCCTGTGAGCCGGGATGCGATCTCCTTTGCGGACTACTCACGCCACGTGCGCTTGAGAAGGACACGGCCTTGGTGGTCAACAGTGAAATGCACCCAGCCCAGCCGGCCGACGGTGCGACTCCGTCCTGTATCCTTGCGGACTTGTGAGCGCTCTGCAGCGGCTCTGGGCAGACGTTCACTCCTGCAGAGCGGGGCCCCTCTGTCGGTGGTTTCACGTTCCTGGGTCCCAGTTCCTGGTGACAGGCGCCGTCCAGAAGCAGACCGGCCCCGCCTCCGGGCGCGGCAGCGGAGGCTCTGCGTGATGTGCGGGCGCGCCACGCCGCCACGCCACCCCCACCCACGTTTCACAGTGGCACACGGTCAGCGGGAGAAAGCGGGTACAGGCAGCAGGAGACCTTGAGAAAGACCGCACTCGCGTGACTGATGACGGCACGCTGCTGTAACCGTCCCGTTCTGTTACCGGTCGCGAGTGTTAACCTCTCTACCTGATTTACCGATGGAACTTGACCGCAGGCCACAGGGTTTGGTGTGGTCCGCAGAACCCGGCTCCCAGCGGGGGCCCTGGGCGCACGGCCCCGCGACCGGCAGCCGACTCGGCGACCTCTGCCTTGCACTCAGCACCTCTGTGCTGCTGACGTTTCCGGGAATTTCTGGTGTGCTTGAATTTTTTACCGTCCTTCATTTACTGTTTGGCCCCTTTGCTTCTCGTCCCTTGTAACGCCTCTTTCCTGCCTTCTTTTGGGTTATGTGCTCCTCTTCCCTTTCAGTTTACCGACTGCGACTCTGACTGCCCCTTCTACACAACTCGCCAGAGGCCGCTCCGGAGTCGGAATGCACACCCCACCTGCCTTCCCGCCACGCCAGCCCAGCCCGCCGCCATCTCCTCTGCTGTCACTCATCAGATGGCTCAAAGCACTCGAAAGGGACAGCCCCTACTTCCATCCCTGCTGCTCGTTCTGGACGGACGGTCCCGGTCCCCTTGCTTGGGGACCCCTTGCAGAAGCAGGTCTGCCACTGTGGATGCTTTAAGTCTTCCGCCATCGGAGCAATGTCCGTATTTCAGCCAAGCCCTGAAGGACATGTTTGCCGGAAGGAGGACCAGGCCTGATTGCTCTTTACTGGCAACACGTTAGAAATGTGGCAGAGCTTCCTTGTGGCCCAAGGGTTCCGATGAGCACAGCAGTCACTCACCCATGTCCTCGAGGGCTGGCTCTGCTCCGGGAAGGCCTTCTCTTTGCCCAGTTTTGTTATGACCCGCCTGTGCATGGAACTCAACAGTCCGTCCTACTTGGAGTTCACTCAGCTTCTTGAATTGTATGTTAGCGTCTGCCAAGCTTGGAAAGCTTCCAGCCATTATTTCTTCAAACACATTCTCCATGTAGCCCTTTCTTGTCACCTTCTGGGCCTCCCAACACAACCCTCTGGTTTCCAAGTCTAGGGCCCAGCAGGGTGGACACAGGTCTCAGCCCCGCTCCAGGCCCCAGGCACACATGTTGGTCCTGGGGCAGCTCGGGGACCTCTGGCAAACCTGACTTTTTCTCTTCACCTAATTTGACATCAAACAGCTGCTAGGAAGGCAGTAGAGCATGCCAGGCCCTGGAAGCCTCGAAGACCCTGTGAAGGCAGCTGCAGCCAAGAAGAACGAGAAGTGGGGGCTCAAGCTCCCCAGATTCCATCTCACACCGAGCTCTACGCACTTTCAAGGAGTGTCTTCTCAAGCCTGGAGATACTGAAGGACACTGGGAGCAGAGACAAGCTTCCCACTGCCTGCCCTACGGGCCACCTCGGACTCCGCTGGGTCGGGCACAGCCAGCAAGCGTCCTTCCGAGTGTGCCACACACAGGGCAGCTCTAGGACACGGTCGCCGCTGGCCTCCAGCATCTGCAGCGGGGCGCTCTGCTCTGCTCTGCCCTGCTGAGGGCACTTCCCTCCCCCAGGCTCACCTGCCCCGCCCTCCCGGGTCATCCCTGGCTGCGGCCAGTGGGGACACATGTAATGTCTGGGCTCCCATCAGTGGCCCTTTCTGGGTGACAGAGTGGAGTTGGCTCTCCAACCACTGTCTACATTTGCTCCCACAGGACCTGGCCCTGAGCTGTGACCTGCTGGGGCCACAAGAGTGCGGCCTGGCGGGGCTGAGACCTCCGCGTGCCTGAGCTGGAGCCGGGTCTACGCCTGGGGGCCTGGCCGGCAGCAGACTTTCTACGCAGCAGGGGCTAGCGGCTCCCGCGTGCTAGCATCAGCCCTAACGATAAGAGAAGGTGTGAGAAAAGGGCTCTCATGCCGTCGCCTCAGTCCCAACAGCCCCAGGCTGAGCCCCAGCAGCTGGCCTTCTGTCTGCAGCCGCCGTCCACCCCTTCTGCGATCAGAGGCCAGTGGCAAGCCCATGCCGTGCAGTGGCTCTCCCGCCCCCGCCCCGAGCAGCAGCTGCCGCCAATCCACCAGGGTGCCTCGAAGCCCCTGGGGTTCCTGCCTACTGAGGACACAAGTGTGCACAAGCTTCCAGAGGAAAACGAACGCATCTGGGCCCATGGAAAACTCACTGAGAAGGCATCCCAGCTCCAAAAAACCAGCCAATGGAGAAAGCAACGAGTGGCCTCTCCACCCAGTCCCTCGCTGTCCCCCTCCTCACTCCTTTGACACCGAGCAGGAGCTCTCGGGAAAAGCCATCCTGCAACCGGACAGCTAGCTGAAGCAGGGAAGCACCTGTAGCTTCCTGACGTGCCGTGGTCTTAGGAAACCCACTGAGGCACGTACTGCGGAAACACCCCCGCCCCAAGGAGCTCAGCCACCTGCCTCTGGCCGGCTGGCACCCCACACCCCAACAGACCCTATACCAGAGAGTGCCTCCCCTGTCTGGGCTCTTCCCCACAGGGACAGGAGGGGCCGCCGCAGCCAGGACCCTGCTGAGGAGACCCTGCGGGGGTGCCGTGAGTGACTCACGTGTTGCACACGGCCATCGTCTGGCACGCCTCTCCTGTGCAGAACTCTGAGATGGTGCTGTACTGGAGGTTGACGTGGTGGAAAAACGTGGTGGCTGCAAGAGAACAGAAGGCCTGGGCATGAGAAGCCAGCACTGCGGCACCGTTCTGCGTCCCAGTGCCCTGCGGACCCACGCGAAGCCGGCACACACCACAGACCAGAGACGCACGTCCCAGTGCAGAGCAGTGGCCCTGGACGCCGGCCACTGGCCGCTGTCGTGCGCGCCGGGCATGTGTCTGCGTAGCACCAAGCCGGGCAGAGAGCCAGCGGCCAACCGGAGTCCCCTCCGCGAGGGCTACGGCAGGCAGCCATGCTGTGAGCGCCGAGCCCCAGGCCTGCCCGGTGGCTGGAGTTCAGGTCCACTCTCCCCTCCCACAGGCCGCAGCCTTCCCACGAACTCGACACTGCCAGCCCTGCAGCCACACACCCGCTCCAGACACTCCCTGGCACCGGTGGCCCAGCCCTGGCCCGGCCAGGACCTGCAACGGGTCCTGGTGTTGGGGACCCTAAGCACACTGCAGGGCCGGCCACCGGCTCCAGGGAGTCCTCGGTCGGGTGACGGCCTGCGGCCCACTACGGTGCCCTCCCCGACCCGGCGCCCCACGCACTGTTGCTGGCCAGCCACTCGTTGAGGTCGATCTCGCGGGGCAGCACCACCAGCTCCTTGAAGCCGACGTCGGTGATCCTGGACCGGGCGTACTCTGGCTCCAGGTACATCTTCTTCTCCTCCGCGGCGGGCTTCTTTCCGTTGGGCTTTGCTTTAGACTTCCTGCCGGAGACAAGGCAGCGGGGGTCACTGCGTGGCAAAGACAGGCATGGAGGCCACGAGCTGGATCTCAGGACGTGAGCTGGGCTGTCCCTGCCAGTGGGACAACCGGGGCTCTTTCTGAGAGCCCAGGAGACTCTGCTCCCAGCGGGCCCCAGGAATGGAAAGGAAGCTGCTCTGCCCTCCCCCGCCATTGTCAGGGGCCCACGCCCCGACTGGCCGAGCTCCCCGCGCCACGACGGGATGTGGGATGCGGACACACATGCCAGAGGCCTGATGCCACAGGGCTACACACGGACGCCAGGACAGGCAGGTGGTTCGGGGCCCACTGAAGGGGGGGCTGGCAGCCGCACTAGTCAGGCTCCAGCCCCCACACGTGACACTGCAGACACCTTGGCCCGCAGGCTGCCAGGTGGGACACAGGGCCGAGCTCTCCAGGCCCAGGCTCCCCGCATCCTTCTGTGCAGCCGACCCCCCGCCCGGCCTCAGAGAGGCCTCGCTGTGTGCCCCTGTGCCTGGGACTCCCCTGCACGGCCCCATCCTGCTCACCTGGGCTCTGCCCCAAGCCCACAGGGCAGGATCCGGGCGGGGGCGGGGAGGTGGGCATGAACCAGGCATTACAGAGATCGCAAATGACCTCTTTGCACCAGAAGTTTTTTCTGCTTACAAAAATAGTTGTTTTCCACAAAAATACACTGTCATACAGAAACAGAATGGGCTCGTTATAGCTATTTTTACAGGACTAAATACATATTTCTGAAACGTCTGTTTTCCTTCAAATCCTGCAAACATCAGTACCTATGCCCCATCAACCAGAGTTCTCGGGGCTGAAGGGCCTCCCCGGCAGGGAGCCTTGGCCCCAGACTCGCCTCGTGCCAGCCGCTCAGAGGCCAGAGCCAGGGCCGCGGTGTGTGCAGCCTAGTTGCCCAAACAAGGTAGAACGTGTCCTAAGAGGGAAAAGTGGCCAGGACAGTGGCCCAGAGCCCACGGCTGGGAACACGGCCCAGGCTGGGTCTGTCATAAGTCACTGAACGTCACAATGGAGCCCACACTGGGAAAATGGGCCCAGACACTGGATCCCGTGGAGGGCCGTGTGTGGACATGGCCCTTCCCAGCAGCAACCGCCCAGTGTGAAGGAGCAGGGGGAGTCCTGCCATCTGGGGAGCAGCTCAGAGCAATGCTGTAACCCTCCTGTACCTGCAGGGACTCCCCCTACCGTCAAAGGGTTAGAATTCGGTTCCTGGGGGAAGTTCGAGAAACCGAAGGAACATGCCTAACAGCACGAGTCTCTTGGTTCTCCGTGGGACGACTCCGTTTTGAACGCGACAAGGGGACCCAGCGCGACTCGCAGAAACAAACCGCAGGTCAATACTGTCAGGACATCCTACTGACCAGAAATGCCACCTTTGGCTATAAATTCTCAAGGAGGTGTCCTCCCCGCCCCAGGAGCAGACGCTCCGGGGAAGCGTGTCCGTCTTCCCCCGGGGACAGGATGGGACAGATGGAGGCCTCGGAGTTCCAGCAGACGCGTCCTTCAGAGCCCCCTCGTGCTCCACGGCTAGGAGGGGCAGGAGTGAGCACGCCCGCCCCACAGCCCAGCCGCGCACACGACCGTCGGGATGGCCGTGAGGCCGCCCACACACCTGGCGGGCTATGGTCGGGGTGCTGGCTGGGCTGGGGGGCTGGGGGCAGGCAGGCTGAGGACCTGGCCTCGGGGCTGCCATACTTGGCCGGGCCCCACACGCTCACACCCTCGGGGTCTGCAGCGCCCGCGCAAGGAGAAGCAAACCGGCTCACCCCGGCCTCCGTCTCTGGCCCGGCGGCCCAAATGTGAATGCTCCGCGGGTCTCAGCTGGGGCGCAGCCCGCTGTGGCCGAGCCGGACACGGCCGTCCTAAGGACTCCGGGCACCCGGCTCCTTGTGCTCCTTCCCCGCCCTTGCTCCAGTGGGGCCAGAGGTCTCTGCGGCTCCCTGACCCTGTCCTTTTCGTCTGTTTGGAAATGTTGCTAGTGGTTTACTTAAGAGAAACAGGAAGGAAAAATGCTCCCCGAATGCCAGGGAAATGTTTTCCATCAGCTTCTCAGCAAATCTTCTCCTTAAAAGGCGACGTGTTCTCAGCCTCCTGGTGCACCACCGGGAGTGGCCAATGCCATGCAGGGCCACAGTGTCCTGGGGACAGGGAGGGGCCGCATGCGGCCTGGGCCGCGGGAGCAAGCGCAAGCGCGTGACCGTCGCTTCCGCGCTGTCACACACACCCGCAGTGAGGACACCGGGGTCCGTCCGGCTGGGCGGGACTTGCCACTGGGGACAAGAGAGGACACACGCCTCTCAGGGCCCTGTGGCCCCTTGGACAAGACAGCAAGGCTCCGACCCTCCCCAGAGCACGCAGAGGAAGACTGGGCCCTGAGAGGGCTCAGGAAGCCCGGGGGCTCTGCCATGCCCTCAGATGCTCCACCAGGAGGCTGGGCGGCCAGTTCACTCCCTGCCCCCTACCCTTCTCCTGACCCTGGTCTCTGCTACTGAGTCGCATGCCGCCCTGCCAGAAAGCCTGAAGTGGCCTGGAAAGACGATCTGTGCCCACAGCGCCAGGCACGAGGGACCAGCCCAAGGGATGCACCTGCAGCCTGCGCCGGTTCTGCCCTGCTCACCCCCCGCTGCGTCCAGGCCCCATCTGACCCCCGCCTCCCCACCTGTGCTCTAGGCGCACCCCTGCCTGTGCCTCCCCTCGACTCACACCTGGCTAGGACCAGCCCTGAGCTCGCCACACATGCTAGGCCTCGACTTCTGGGTCGAGAGGACTCTACTATCACACGTGTGGGGATGCGGCATGAGGGGGCCCGGGCTGAAGACGGCTGCCTGACCTCCTCTTCGTCCTGCTGTCCAGGAGCCGCGTCAGCAAGTGACGTGAGGACCACGCAGCAGAACCAGCCTATGGGCAGCTGGTGCCGGAGCAGCAGCGGGAACTGGCACAGGACAAGATGCCACTGAGGCCACACCAAGGCCCACTTGGGGACTCTGCCTCAGGAAGGGTGTGGCACCCTTGTGCTGGCAAGTCCATTTCCAGGAAGACTAGGAGCCCTGGAAGGGCGTGGGCTGCGACGTCTGTGATCAGAAGGCCTCCGTCTCCCCACCCTTCTCCCCCGCTGCTGTCCGTACCTGTTCTGCAAGCAACGGGGCAAACAGGCAGGTGCACACCAGGCCCACCAAGCTGGACTTTTCCAAGCTGCTTCCCCCAAGCTCCCCTGTCCCCATCATCCAGGGAGGGCCTGGGAGCCCTGGACCTCTGTGCAATCTGGAACGGGCCCCTCTCCCAGGCCAGCCAGTGCAGATTTCCGCACAGCCTGGTCACGGGGTCTTCTTTCCTTCAGTCCCACAGGCAGGCAGTGACGATGGGCACTGACGCAAAGTTACAGGCCCGGGCCCCTGTGTGGGAACGGTCTTGCAAACCCTGCCACACGGGGCCCTCCCACCCCAAGTTCTGCCCTGGCCGCGGCAAACCATTTGGCCCTTCTGAGGGCTGGAAGTGGCCCTGGCCCAGCCCCGTTCCTCTGCCCTCGGCAGCAACAGGCCATGTGATGCCTGTCCCTGTGGCCACATCGGGGGAGAACACAAGATCCCATGCACCCCACCCCACTGGCACTGAGCTCTGGAGCAGGCTCTGTCCAGCCACGGCCCAGACGGCTGTCTGGGGGCCGCACGGCCGGGCTCCTCCTCTCTGGCTCTCCCCCTATACTGCTCACTGGGACCCCCAGGGTGGCAGCGAAGGGACTGGATGGTGGACACAAGGCTGTGGCCTGCCACAGGGCCGGCTGGCACCCTGGGCGGGGGCGGGGAGAACATGGCCACAGGCACACATAGAGACCTCCCAACAGAACCCTGCGCGCCACTCCTGGTCGAACGGGTGGGCTCCGAGGCCAGACCAGCCATCTGGGAGGGGCCCAGGCTCCACGGAGAACATCTTTCTACTGTGTCCTCACCTCACCCTCCCCTCCTCCCAACACCTTTACCACCTCCGCAGCAGTCCCCACGGCCCACACGTGCTTGGCCTGACACATACCACCAGTCCCACCGGGAAGGCCCCTCGGGCTGTGAGCCGGCACCGCCACAGAACCCACCGTGTGAGCAAGGGGACACAAGGGCGCAGGAGTGACGCAGCCCGACAGCCACAGCAGGGGTCTCCCCTAGGGAGGCAGACACACCAGGAGAGAAGCACCTGCCAGGAGCGCCGGGAACACTCGAGGGCCCCGTGCTGACGCTCCCCACCGAGAGCCGGCCCCCACAGGCAGATGTGGGGTGCCCCGGACCCACGCTCCAGGAGCAATCGGTAACTGCCAGGTCTGGAACATGGGATGCCTCCTCAAGGTCTCGGCCACGGTGGGGCAAGGGGCTGGTGGTCCCCAGGCACAGAGCAGAGCCAACTGCGCCCAGCGGGGGGTGGGCCACACTGAACCAGGAGAACCCCCCTCCGCCCCGCCGCTGCCTTTCCTCAGAGTCCTGCTCGGCCTTCTGTCTCAATCTGGCCCCTGCGGTGCCCCCGGGACACTGGCATCCCAGGACAGCGGGGGTTCTGGCTGTAAAGGAGGCAGGGCAGACGTGGGAGGTCAAGGGAAGCACGGAGACGCCGCGTGGCAGGAGGTGGGCAGTGAGACGCGCAGCCCCGCAGCCGGTCTGGAGGCGGCCTCACTGGACGGAGACCAGAGACCCGGGGCGGGGGAGCAGGATGACGAGGGGCGCGCGGACGCAGGAACGGTGGACGCATGGTGTGCAAAGGCCTCAGAGACCGTGCTCCACGGCAGCAGAGCCCAAGCTGGCGGCAGCCTGGGAAAGGAGGGGCCCCCGGGGCGGGCGTCTGAGGACTGAGCACGAGCAGGGTCTCCACGGTCCTGGGCGCAGCCCGCCGCTCCCCACATCAGGCTAACACAGGAGGGAGCACCTAGGCCCGGTCCCGACCGGCGCGGCCGTCTGGGGTGGCAGGCTGGGTGGGGCAGGAGCTCCCCCGGGTCCTGTGCACAGGCCCATCTGCTCCCCATGGGGCTGCCGGGCCCGAAGTCCAGGCTCTGCAGGGACGTCAGACAGCCCTGTCACCCAGACGGTCAGGGCACACCCGGGGCCCTCACCAGGACCAGACATCACCCTCAGCCCCAGGCCGAGTGAAAACACCAGGGCTTGGCACCACTCCCGACCCCCAGGTTTCCGACGCAGTGGGCCTGAAAACCACTTCGGACACGTGGAGGTGCCCGCCTGTGTCGCGTCCTTGCCACTCTGGTGCCCTGGTGTCACTCTACTCCCTCCCGCTGCACAGCCTCGGAAACCAAAAGCTGGGAAGACACCCCCCATGGGACCCCCATCAAATCCCCACAGGCCACGGCCAGCGGGTGCTGTGGAGAGGGGCGCGCAGGTCATTTCTCGTCTTGGGTTAACTGCCTGGCGGTCAGCACCCCCAAACCACCAAGCTTTCATAAGCCCTTGTGTCCCTACACAACGAGACCCGTCGAGACGGAGGACGGCAAGGCAGACTGAGAAAGGTACACGGACACCGTGGACACAACGTGCACACCATCGGGTGCTGCGCGCCCCGTCTGACCCCCGGCCAGGGCCGCAGCGTGGCCACCAGCCTCAGACTTTCACTTCTCCATCGGCGAAGGACGCGGTCTTCCTCTGGCACCAGGCTGAAGCGTCACCCGCCCTGAGAAGTCCTCTCGGCACCCTGGTGAGAGTGGCCTGGGTCGTCCCCTGCAGCGACACGCCGACGCCCGGCCAGGTCAGTCTTGCCTCTGTCCTCTGCAGAGCCCGCTTTCGCATTCGCTCTCTCCCACCGTGCACATGCGCACAGGACACGCACCCACACCGGCACCCACGGTTCCAAAGCTCACAAGCTAACGTTACGGAAGGACAGCTCAGGGCTAACAGGTGGGGTCTCTGGTTTCTACTCGGAAGTCACTGTGAGTCCTCCCACGTGGCACGCAGGTGACCGGCTGTGGGGACGGATCCCGGGGAAGAGAAGGGTGAAAACCAGAGGTGCCCACGGTCAGGCGGAGGCTCATGGGTCGCCCCATGCCGACCACCAGCTGGGCTTGGCTTCCCCACTCAGACCGTCACCCAGAGGCCTGCCCAGCTTGGGTACAATCAAAGACAGAACTGGAACAGCAAGAGACATTCCCTTTCCATTTTAAAAATGATGACCCGCTGTTCTCAGGCCAACCTAAGAGGTTCGTACCGCAGGAAGCTGGGTCTGAGTCTACACCGTGACCCATTCCGGCACGGGCTCCTGTCAGCACGGGTGTCCGGCAGCCCCTCCGAGCGCCCCGGCACAGCACAGGACCGCCCCCTTCGAGGGTCAGGCCAGCCTGCTGCTGCCCGCCACCCCCACACACTCCCACCAGCAGGCCACGCTCGCTCCGCCAGCGCCCGAAGCAGCTTCCACCCAGACGCAGAACCAGCACTGGAGAGAGTGTCTCCAGACCCCTCCACAGGTCAGAAAAAGCAATTTAAAAAGCTGTCAGAAACGGCCCCTAGAGCAGACAGCTGTGTCCCATGGTCAGGTCTCTGGACAAGGCTACTCAGGGACAGTTTCCGGTCATCCCACCTGGGGACAACCGGACAGACACCACGCTGGTCTGGCAGGCCTGGGAGAGGGCAAGGCAGGACTGCCGTGGTCACAGACATGGCTAACCGCGAGGAGGGAGCCGGCTCACCGGCGGGCCCCTCGTCCTCCCCAGAGCCTGCAGGGCCGCACCCCCTCTGGGAGCACAAGCTCCGCCACGAGCGACAGGACACGAGCACGGGACGTGCCGGCACTCAGGGAAAGCCTGGCTCCAAACAAAGTTCCCGTCCAAATCCCAGGGCTCCCCCGCCCCGCCCCGCGGCTACACGCCGCCCGCAATTACAGCCACTGTTCCCCAGGCTGAGCCCGGGCCGGGACTAGGGACCCCCGACCGCCCCCGCCGCCCCCGCCCCGTTCACCTGAGCACTTTGCCAACAGCCTGAAGCACCATTTTGCAGCTGAGTCCGGCTTTGGCGGGCTGGCTGAGCAGAGCTCGGTCTGTGGGGAGACTGCTGGGATCTCCAAGCATGCTGGGGCAGCGCAGGGACCGGCAGGGCAAGTGGGAGCCGGGGCGGCGGACAGCCTCCCTCCTCCGGCTCCTCCCTCCTCCCCTCCAGGACACCAGCCAATGAGGACACGGCGGGGGGGGGGCGGGGGGGCAAGCAGCTGCTCCTTCTGCAGGCGAGGGCTGGCCAAGTCCGCTTAAATGAGGGAGTGTCTCAATGGCCTTTTCAAAGTGGCGCCTTGCGGGCACCATGTGGGATGAAGGCCACTGCCCAGGAGATGGCTGGGAAGGACCCATCGGCGAGGCCCAGGGTGGCACCACATGGCCCTTCTGACAGGGCAGGCAGCAGCTCTGCCCCAGGAGCTCGTGTGGCCGACACACACCCCTCGCCTGACCCCAGCCGAGCTGAGACAAGACAGCGGCGGGGCCGGGACGCCGGGCTGCAGACAGACAGGCTGGCCGCACGTCTGCGAGCACAGGCCAGGGCCCGCGGCCCACCGACACTCACAGGCCCTGGAAAGACAAGGCTGGCCGGCTCCCGGGGCGTCCCGAGGGGCAGTGAGTGGGCACTGGGCAGAGGCTACTTCTGAAGAGCAGGTCTCCACAGAATGCCCAGAGCGCCTTCCTGTGGGGCTGCCAAGAAGCCGAGTGCCCAAGGCCTTCTTTGCAGCCGTTCTCGACCCGGGAGACCGTAGAGCACAGGAGGGCCCGCATCTGGAAGAGGACGGCGCTCCGCTCAGCCCTGGCTTCAGTTCTGACCACAGACAGTGATGGCCCGGCCCCACGGGCTCCTCTGAGAAGCCGCACCCAGCACAGAGCATGGCCCAAGTCCGCCGGGCTCCTGCGCCCGTATGCCCAGCTTGGCTCTGCCCTCCATCCCACAAAGGGCCCTGCTGACCTTCTCATCTGTCCAAGTTCAACCCAACTCTGCAAGGGCCCCCAAAGCCACGGAAAGGACAGATCAACGTGTCACAGCAAAAGGCAGCCTCTGCCCGGCACAGCCGAGGACACCAGCAACAGAGCTCCAGTCACCGGGGAGGCAGGACAAGAGAGGCTCCTTCTGTCCCGGCAGGACACTGTCCCCAGGGCCAGCCTGGGAGTCTGCATGACCTCAGGCACCCCCTTCACTTGCTGCCGGCCCAGGGCAGACCCACTAATGGGATGGCCACACCTGCCCTGGCGAGACGGAGTCCCCCGGGAGGGGAGGACTAGCCTGGGGGGCCGCAGCAGAGCAGCAGCAGGTCGCCCGGGCTCACCGTGTTTCACGGCCTGCCCTGCGATCAGAACCAGCCATTTCTCCAGGGAGCCCTGGCCCCTTCTACTGCAGAAGATGAGAAGCTGACAGCCGGCTGCCGGGCGGTCCCCTCCTTGGTCCCCGGACAGCAGGGAGACGCGTGTGTGCTCACCTGCCGCCGCAACACGGTGTGCACACGCTCATCCCGACGCCCCCGACGGACCCATTACCCGCGGGTCACTCCCGCCGCCTCCCCCTGGCCTGTCTAGGGCCTCCCCCCTCCAACAGAGACACCTCTGAGGAGACACAGGGTCTGAATCACTTAGCCAAAACCAGTCACGGCAGAGGGAGCGCCACACGGTCAGGCAGGAAGGCAAACGGGCCCGGCACCCCGACGAGTGGCGCGGGAAAGCGCAGGCTTCACTGAGCAGCACATGGGAAGGGCTCTGTGGCGGAGTCCAACGACACAGAAGAAGACACGACAGGATGAGCAGCCCCCGACCGTCGAAACAGCCCGGAAAGACGCGCACAAGTGAGGCCGTCTCAGCAGTCAAGTAACTTAAGATCGGAAGAGAGGGGCGAAGAGCTCGCAGGCCGAACCAGAAATGAGCCCCTGAAATGCAGGCGCGGTCGGAAGGGACACAAAGCCAACGTGGCAGGGAACACAAGAGAGAAAGGAGTTCTTTGGATCAAAAAGGAATGAGGAGACATTCGGGTGCGTGACGGCAGGGCGGCGGGTCCCGGGCGGACCCCTCCATCACCAGCAGCTACAAACTGGGTGAATCACAAAGCAGTGGGCGTCAGATGCTGGACAGCACGCTGGTGGCTCGGGACGGCGCCCGAGAGCAGGCGACCCGAGGGTGAGCCGCGAGCCACCGTGTGCCGGAGGCTGGGGTGCGGGAAGGCGGAGCCATGCAGGCCCCGTGGCCTTGGACAGAGGCCAGGGTCAGAGCTGGGGCTGCTGGGACATGCAGGGCCGCGTACCAGACAGCTGGGCTGCTGGCCCGGAGAAGGGCCTCCAGAAAGAAGGACGGAGCCAGTTAAGCCTCTGACCAACCACTCCGACAAGGGCACGCAGGGCCCCCCACAGGGCCTGGCAAAGAGCAGGTACAGGCAATGGCAGGCCCTGCCGCCCCCAGAGCAGACACGGAGGGCATCCACAGAGGCGCCCGCCCGCTGCCCTGGAAGCCGCGTGAGGAGCAGGGCTGCGGCAGCCCGGAGGAAGGTCTCCCCAGAGCTGCCCTCGCCAGGCCTCACCCAGCCTCCAAGGGGCCTGCTGAGCCAGCCGCAGAGCAGCCGCAGGCCGGAGCGGCACGGCACTCTGCAAGGAAGGGTGAACAGCCGGAGCTCTGGCCACGCTTGCCGCCACCCATCTGACACGCGCGCACCCACGCACGCGCACAGGCACACAAAGCAGCAACGAACGTTACCATAACCGGGAGAAACGAGAGCCTGAGCAACAGACCCGACGCAAGAGCGACGCGGCACGTGGCAAGGCCTTTAGGCCACGCGACGATCCAGGGGCCCGCGGGCGGGGACCACCGAGTGTGGGCGGAAATGACACACACAAACTCTTGTACAAACGTAAGTTCCCCAAATGGACAAAAGAACAAATAGGAAGGCTGAATTTATAATTAAAAACCTTTCTACAAGGAAATGCCAGAAGCAGGCGGCTTTGTGAGTGAATTCTACCAAATACACAGAGGAGTAATACTGGGGGCGCCTGGGGGGCTCCGTCCGCTGACTCTTGGTTTCGGCTCAGGTCCTGACCTCGGGGTCGTGGGATCGAGTCCCATGTCGGGCTCTGCACTCAGTGCGGAGTCTGCTTGAGGGTCTCCCTCTGCCTCTCCCCCCACCACCTGGACAAAGACAGGGAGAGAACCATTCTTACACACACGTTCTCAGGAGACAGACGAGGAAACAGCACGCAGCCGGTCAGGGCGGCTGAGGAAGAACAGCACGAGGGAAGATCAGTTACAGACTGCCCCGCAGGAACGCGGGTAAAACTCCCTAAGAAAATACTAGCGGGTGCCTGGGGGGCTCAGTGCCCGAGCCTGAGCACTCAGCCGCTGCCTTCGGCTCAGGTCATGGTCTCAGGGTCCTGGGATCGAGCCCCGCATCGGGCTCTCAGCTCAGCAGGAACCTGCTTCCTCCTCTCTCTCTGCCTGCCTCTCTGCCTACTTGTGATCTGTCAAATAAATAAATGAAAACTTAGAAAAAAACCACTGGCAGAACCAATGCAGCGACGTATAAAGGAGGAGCATCAAAACCAGGAAAGCTCCGTGTCTGGAGTCTGAGCTCAGCTGGCACGTGAGGACCGGGGAATAGAACCCACCACATTTCCAGACTAAAGGAGGAAGAGATGACTCGACAGGACATGGCAAATCGTGCGCTTATGCTCCCAGCAGGACGGACGAGAAGGGAACCTTCTCAACGGGAAAAGGGCAACCACCAACAGCAACGACAACGTCGCAAGTTAAGGGGCGCCTGGTGACTCCGTGGGTTACGCGTCCGACTCTTGATCTCAGCTCAGGTTCTTGATCTCGGGGTCGTGCGCACAAGCCCCAAGGGGCAAAGCCCGGCACATGTCACCACGGAAGCTACCAGACTAGCAGACAAACACGAGAAACTGCGGGTCGGCAGAGAAGCGCAGGTGATCCACCCCCAACAAGACGGGCTGACATCAGACACACCCAGCCCCGAGCGCGGGTGAGAAGGCAGGGCACCCGCATGCTGCCACGCTGCGGCCGAGAGCAGGACCCGGCACAGCCGCCCAAGAGCACCGCTGGCAGCTGGCCCTAGAGCGGAACCCGCCATCCGCTCCAGACCGGCAGGCCCGAGCCCGAGCACTCAGCCAACGGCAACGAAGTGTGCTCACGAGGGCGCGCCGGGCGCTCGCGGCGGCGCCACCACGGCAGCCAGATGCCGCGAACAAGCGCGGAGTCCACCACCGGAGGAGCCGACGGATTCTGGGCTGTTCATTCCACAGACACGGCTCCGCCCCCAGACGCCGGACGTATCCAGTGAGACGCACCCCGCGCTCAACCTCAGACACCAGGTGAGGGAAGTGCCAGCAAGAAGACGGCAGGTCCACACGGCTCCATTCATACGAAGCTCTACAAAAGGTGCAGCTGATCTTCGCCGAAATCAATCCCTCTCAGGAGGGGGGCGGCAGGGACACCGGGAGGACAGAATGTTCCGGGCTGGGGGTTGAAGCACAGGGTGCTCGCATCTGTCAAGACTCAGCTAACGGCACACTTGACATCTGCCTGGAAATTATCCGCCAATTTGAAAAGACGAAGTTTTTTAAGAAGGGAAGAGAAGGCATTTTAGCGAAAGCAGCAGGTGACCTGAAGACAATGACACGGCGCAGGGAACGGGCGCACACGAAGGCACAGCTGCCCACGGGGGACTCACCGTCTACCAGTGCACTTGGGACACGGACAACTCCCTGCACAAGACAGCTAGCTGCGGGGGAAGCTGTATTTTCATCAGACTCCGAACAACACTTTCCATCAGGAGCCACTGTTACAGACGGAATGCGTGTGGCCAACCGTTCCTACCTGCCAGGGGCTGGTGTCTGGACTCGGGGCCTCTGGGAGGCGATGAGGGGCAGTGAGGCCGTGGGGTGGGCCCCACGATGGGATGGGTGACCTTGAAGGAGAGAAATTGATCTCCGCCCCCAAACCCCCAACACCTAAAGCAGCCAGGACCCCATGAGACTAAGGGTGCTGTCTACGCCGCCCATCCATGATGTCCCGTGCTGGCTGGTGGCCTGAGCGAGGTCGGCCAAGTTTGCTCAAAGAGAAAAGGTGAGCCGAAGACCCCAGACCCACCCCAAGTGTCTTCCAAGTGGAAGTTCTCAGCTGGGGGCGATACTGTCCTAGGGAACACTGGGTACCATCTGGAGACACGGGCTGAGGCCAGGCAGCCCCCCGCCCTCCCCGACCATCGCCGGCCGCACCTGCTGACCGTGTGGAGGTGAACAGGCCTGCTGTGGTGCGCACAAGGAGCTCGGGCCCGTGGAGGCTTCCCAAGCGCTCCCAGACTAGCAGCAGCATCTGGAAGCTGCCTGAAATGCCAGCTCTCAGGACCCCCAGCCCCACCAGCCTGCGCACTCTGCACTGAAGCCGGCATGTGGGTGAACAAGCTCTCCAGGCGCTTCTGCCACAGCCAACGGCGCTAAGGACGTCCACGGAGCCGACGACACCACAGCAGCACTCCGACTCAGGCGTACGAGGAAGGGGAACGGGAAGACGCTCTGGCCTAACTTAACACGTCTCCCGTGAAGACGTGGGACTGGGGGCTACACGAAGCTACCTGCAGAAAAATATCAACACTTAGAAATTACAATTTATCTTTTCTTCCTAATTTTTATTTAAATTCTCGTTCGCAGGCATACAGCGCAGTGCCGGGTTCCGGCGCGGAATTCGGGGATTCCGCACCGACAACAGCCAGTGCTCGGCGCAGCCGGTGCCCTCCCGGACGCCCACCGCAGCCAGCCCGGCCCCCGCCGCCTCCATCCGCCTCACGGAGAGTCTCCCGCGCTCGGCCTCCTCCTGTCTCTCTCCCGTGCCCTAAGCTCATCTGTCCCGCCCGTCGCGCTCCACACGAGTGAGCTCACACGATCGCGGGCTCTCTCCGGCGGACGTCCTTCCACGGAGCACACCCTCGGGCTCCATCGAGCCCCGGTTCGGGCGCTGTGCTCGGCTCGGCGTCCGCTCGTCCCTCGCCCTGCGCTCCTGCCCCCGCTCACGGCCGTGCGCCTCCTGTCTCAGACCGATCAATCGCTCGATCAATCAACAAGTAAAATCTTTATTTGAAAAGCCTCTCGGGCTCCACGCACGTCACCGCGAACGGCGAGCGGTCGTGCTTTCTGACGGCCGAGGGATGCCCCGGACATACGGACACACCCCGTCTGTACCCACTCGTCCGCGGAGACGGACGTGGACCGTCTCCCTCGTCCGGCTGCTGTCGACAGCGCTGCTGGGAACGCTGGGGCGCGCGAGCCCCTCACGGCTTCTCTCTGTATCCTTCGGGGGAGTCCCCAGCCCGCGACCGCGGGGGCGGCGGCAGCTCCATGTCCCCTCCCCGAGGACCCTCCCCGCCACGTCCCCGCGCGGCTGCCCCAGCTCGCGTCCCGCCCGCAGGGACGAGGCTCCCCTTTGTCCGCGTCCTCGCCGACGCCTGGCGTTTCCCGACTCGCTCCGGCCGTTCTGACAGGCGCCACGTGGCGTCTCGCTGCGGTTTCGATGCGTTTTCCGACGCTGAGTGAGGTTGAGCGTCTTTTCCGTCTCTGTGGGCCGTCGGGGGTCTTCTTGGGAAAGTGTTCGTGTCTCCTGCCCATTTCTTAACTGCACTGTCTGCTGTCTGAGGGCTGAGTTTGGGGAGTTCTTTACAGGTTGTGGACACGGACCCTTTACCGGGTGCGTCACTTGCAGACACGTCTCCCGCTCGGGAGACCCCTGTGGTCCTGGCCACTCTCCTCTGCTGCGCAGAAGCTCTGCATCCTGACGTCCCGGTGGTTCAGTTTTGCTTCTGTTTCCCTGGCCTCCGGGGACTCGTCCAGCAAGAAGCGGCTCGCGACCAAGAGGTCACGGAGGGAGGGTGCTGGGGCGGTCCTGCTAGGGCTGTGACGGTTTCCTGTCCACGTTTACGTCTTTCATCCATTTGTATTTAAAAGATCAACATTTCGAAACAGTCTTCTTTTTTATCATAGCAAAAATGCACAGAAATGTACCATCTTCACCAGATCAGATGCATTAAGCATGTTGTGAAGCCATCCTTACCAAGGGTCTCCAGAACTTTCCATCTTCCCAAACAGAAACCTTGTCCTCATGAAATACCACCCCCCAGGCCCCATCATCTACTCTCTGTCCCCCTGAGACACCGATCCCCATCCCTCCCCTGGCCCCTGGCACCACCGTCCACTCTCTGTCCCTGCGAATCTGGAGACACCAGGGACCCCATCGGGGTGGGATCCTGCAGTATTTGTCCCTCTGTGTCTGGCCTATTTCACTCCTCACCACGTCCCCCAAGTCCATCCAGCTGTGGCAGGTGTTCGTGTGTCCCTCCGTGGGACCGAGGGACAGACTGGTGGTGTGGATGGACCACGTATACCCACGTGTCCATTGATGGACGTGGGGGCTGCTCCCGTGGGTCAGCAGCTGTGAACACGGGCGTGCAAGCGTCCACACGCATCCCTGCTTTCGGTTCTCTGGGTGCATAACTAGAAGAGGAACTCCCCGATCACACGGTCATTCCATTCTCAACTTCTGCAGGAACCGCCACGACGTCTTCCAGCAGCTGCTGCCCGGCTTCCATTCCGCCGACCGTGCGGGGTGCGGGGTCCAGCCTGCACGCCCTCCCACACGCGGGGCTCCGTTCCTTGTGCTCCTCTTGTGGGTACGGTTGGTGTGGGATGGGCGTGGGGGGTGGGTACGGCCGAGAATGAGCCCTACGGCGTGGAGAGGCAGACGAAGAGGAGGTCCTGAAACACCCAGAAGACCTCCTGGGCTCTCCACACTCACACCTCTTCTACGTCGTCCACTGAGAAGGCCAAGGAAACGCGGCCAGCTCAGAAGTGGAGAGCCTGACGTGCAGGCTGCGGCCTCCACACGTCGCGGCCCTGCGCTAGCCAGGCGGGCTCTGGAGTTTGGGCTCCAGGGGTGCACCCTGCTCTCTGGGGAAAGGACGCAACGCTGTGTGCGGCCGGCCGGTCAGCATCACCGACTCAGAGCTAGCCTGGAGACATGCCCTGGCCAAGGGCGGGGCGGCTGACGACCTCGGGAAGGACAACCACCCCATGGCTTGGAACACAGCGGTGTGTGAGTCCCGATGCAACGCTACTTCCCACACAAACACTTCATGTTCACCCCTGGACGCCAGGGCGGCGCAGAAGCAAATCCGCATCGGAATTCTGAAGGCCGGCCAGTGGAAGGGCAGGCAGCATAGTCCTGCTCCTCCAGGGGCCTGGCTAGTTGGAAAGGGGCAGGTTTTCCTTCCGCGACTACTCCGTCGACCACCGGGGACAGGAGGCTGCCGCGTGGCCTTTGTAACGCCTAACAAAGGAGCGATTCTGGGCAGTGGTCGACAGTCCCCAAGCAGGTCACAGACGGCCTGAGAGCACAAGCCTCCCGCTGGAGAGACGCCGCCCCCCGTGAGGAGTCTTGCTCCCCGGATGAGAACTCCGTCCAGCTAGTGTCTTGGGACAGCCGACGACGGACAGGACACACGGGGGAACGTGCTGCACTGTGTCGCCGGCATGGCGGGAACAGCACAGACGCCGCCGGCTCTCCTCGGGGGGCCACAGCGGGAGAAGAGAAGGGCGTGCGGACTGAGGGACTCGCTGAGTCAAGTCTGCAACCGAGGGAACAGTGCTGTGCCAACGCCACCGTCTGACAACGCAGCTGCCCACAGTGTCACCACTCAAGGGCTGGCCGAATGGGACACCGGCTTCTCTGGGGCACCTTCTTGTGAGTTTATGATCATTTCAAAGTACAAAGCTACAAAAGAGAATTATAAAGCCCGTCAGCGAACTACAACACGTGGACCTCCTTGAATCCAAGCAGTGAAAGGCGTCGTAAGGAGCTAGAGAAACACGGATGCTGCCCGGCTGTGTGATGTCGTGGCAAGGCCTGCTTTGACCTGCGAGCCGCGCTCTGCTCAGGGAGAAGCGGCCCTATCCTGTCAGGGCACCCAGAGTCGGCTTCCGAGTAGCTCCGATGATGGGGGGGAGGACAGGCAGATTAGGGTCACACTGGGTGTGAATGCAGAGAGCGAGCCCAGGGCCCCTAGGTCCACTGAAACCTCGCCCTTAACCACACAGTCGTGTCTGGACGCAAATTCTGCCTGCAGCCCAGACCCAGGCCCACCTCGGACACGTGGGCTTGCGGCGTCCTTGGCAGCGCCCTTCCTCAGGGCACGGGGCTGCCCTGGAGCGGCTAATGCGGCAAAGGCATGACGACACGTATGGTGCCACACACGGTGTCGCAGAGCCCGTGTGAGTGTGACCTGTGCAGCAGAGTCAGGCCCCCAGGACACCCCGGCTACCCAACCGAGGCAGGGCTCAGCCAGGTCCGGAGCGCCACGCTCTCGTCCCCAGCGACGGCAAGCGCGTCCTCCTCCGTGCATCTCCACAGACGGCAAGGGCTCTGGCTCTGCACGCGGGCCTTCCGAGGGGACCT
The DNA here is from genome assembly GCF_009829155.1 of Mustela erminea. NCBI lineage: Eukaryota > Metazoa > Chordata > Mammalia > Carnivora > Mustelidae > Mustela > Mustela erminea. The sequence goes on along the minus strand of NC_045622.1, from coordinate 113,034,743 downwards.
GGGACACACAGGCGCGCCCCAGGGTGAGGGTGCCCCCGGGCTCCTCCAGGCACCACGGGCTTTCACAACACACGCAAGGAGGGCTTGGCGGGGCACACGTGTACCTTCAGAGCGAAGTCTACGAACGAGGATGTGTCGGGACTTCTCCTGAACTACTGGGTGGCGGGGAGTGCTCTGCGGCTGAGACCGTGTCCCGCCTCCTCACACCCAGGCCCGCCTCTGCTTGGCCTGGGGAAGGACTTCCACTCCTCCAGAGGAGGCACGGGGGAGACAGGCGTCCTCGGGAGCTGTCCCTCTCACCCGGTGTGTCGCGGGTCTTCTCCTCACGTGTGCTCCGCCGCTGGCCCTGCACGGTGGCAGGCTGGAGCCCCACCGTCCCGCCAGGCCTGGTACTGTATCAGCAGGCTGGCCGGGGGCGTGTGGATGGAAGCTCCGTGGGGCCGCGGGGGCAGGCAGCGTGCACCCCACCCCTACACACGTCACACCGAAGGAGCGAGCAGAAGCAGGGCTTGCCCGACGTTAGGGCTGCCCTTCTCTGCCAACAAACGGGCCACCGCGATCACACACCGCAGAAAGCGAGCCGGGGGAAATCAGAGCAATTTCAAACCTCGCTTGGCTTTGCGAAGTGTCAGAGAAGCGTGCACAGAAGTTCAAAACAGAACTTCCAGTCGGGGCTTTCACCCTGGTCAAGGTGCAGTTAACAGGGACCGGATTTTACCTCCTGCTGAAAACAAGACACTGAATAACACCTGGGACAGCTTTCAGGACCCGAGACGCCAGACAGCAAAGCACAGCGAGCCTGGGGCAGGAGCACACAAGGTCAGTCCGCACCACGGGGAGAAGCCCAGCGGGGCCCTGAACTGACCAGTCTCCGCCAGGAAGCCGGGGAGGCCAGAGGCGGAGGCGCAGGGCACCCTAAGAAGAGAGCTGCGCGGTGTGCTGTGGGCCTCAGGGGGTCCTTGGCCAAGCACTGGCCGGGATGCGTGTGGGGGCGAACCACCTGGAAGGGGTAGAGGCACAGTCCTCGAGGCGCATGTGGTGCGGGAAGAACCCCTCTGCCACTAGCCAGAGTGGAACACCCAGAACCAGGCGTCACGCGTGATACTCGAGAAGGTCTGCGCTGCAGCGAGAAGAACCAGCTCCACGCGGAACCGCGCCGCAGCCCCGGGAAACCAACCACACAGACGAGAACCCAAGAGGAGCAGCCACTTCCACAGCCAGTGCACGGAACACGCCCGAGAGCAGCTACAAGCGTCCAAAACCATGCAGCACCAGCGAAGGCGGAGCTCACACGCCGCCGCGTCCAGCCGGAACCGCGCCTTCACGGGAGGACAGTGCGAGCCAGAGTGAAGCGACCAACCGAAAAGGACCCCAGCGTGGCCGGACAACAGGAGGTCAGCGCAGCGGTGCCCCCACCCGCTCCAGACCCCGCAGGGGACACTGAGCATGTCAGGGAGGCACAGGGAACTTGCTTTCAGACCCACATTGACCTTCCGGACGCACAATCTATAGCGCTTTGCGACGAAAAGCGCTTGGGGTGGGGCGACAGCCCAGCGAAGGCAGCAGGAGCGCGGATGAAGGGACCCGAAGACACGGCACACGGGGCTTCCCCAGATGGAACCGGGGGACCTGAAGCGAGCGGCAGCCCCCACCCCGTGAGCCCGCGCGGCCCGGCCGGCTGATGCTCGTGGGACACCCTCCGACAGCGTGTCCGACAAGGGACTTGCATCCGGAAGGTGTGATGCCCCCATGACTGAACGAGACCGAATCCCGTAGAAAACAGGCAAACGGCCCGAGCAGACCCTCCTCGCCGCAGAGCAGTCCGCACAAAAAAGGCGCTGGTGGCTGCTAGGCCCCGAGGAAAGGCGGTGTGAGACCCCACGAGCCAACGGGCTCGCTCCCTTAGAAGGGCGACCGCAGAGCCCGCGCGCCCAGGCTGACGAGGGCCAGACTCCAGGGCTCCCGCTTGCAGCCGGCACTGGTACTGGTGGGCGCACTGCCGCACGGCACGACCGACACATGTAAACACACACGTGTCGTCCGGCCCCGGCGCTGCGCTGAGGAGAAAGCGTGTCTGTGCACCCCTGCACACACACACGTTCCGCAGCTTCGTCCGCATCAGCCAACGTGGGGAAGCCGCCCTCACGGCCCCCGGCCGGGGGACAGATGGGCCAGCAGAGGCCTGCCCGGGGCACGGAGTCCCACCGGAGGACACGCGGGAACGACCTCCGACATACACAGCGGGGTGCGACCGCAGACCCGTGCGGAGGGGATTTCGCTACACGAGTGGCCGGAAAATGTCACTGATCCATACGGAGAGGGGCCGGCCGGGGTCACCTGGAAGGGGGTGACGGGGACGTTCACTTCCTGGACTGTGGAGAGGGCTCCGTGCGGTGGGGCACACACGTGTACACGTCCAGGACCGGCCCCGTCCCGTGCGCGGCCCGTGGGCGTCACGCACGGCAGACGCCGGCGACGCCCATCACACGTCCTCGCTCAACCCGTCCGAACGGCCACCTTAAACCCAGCCTGCACCTCCAGTGCGGCCGCTCCTGGGTCCTCCGGAGACGCACGCTCCCCGCCCCCACCCCCCCCCCCGCAGGTCCTGGATGCCATCCACAGCCCGTCGGCAGGGCCGCCCGCCCTCCGAGGGGAGGGACGCTCCCGTCGCTCACCGCAGGACCGCAGCGGCCGAGGGTCTCCCGCCCCCCGCCCTGTGCCCTCCAGTCTGTCTTCTCTGTCCCACGCTGCTGCCCCGGCGCTCACTCGCCCACACAAGGGCTGGGTGACAGCACAAAACCCACAGACCTGTGTGAAAGGGGCCACATCCCCTAAAACACCCTCCGACCCAGGAGAGAGCGGATGGTGGCAGGACACCCGTGGGCCACGGCGCCTGCCCGGGCCAGGGTCCTCAGGGGACATCAAAGTCAGCGGACTCCAGCCGAAGGCAGCAGCGGGCCCAGCGCCAGGTGGTGTCAGGGCCTGTGATGCCTGCTCCGGCTCGGGCTCTGGGACCTGGACGCAGCCCCAGCCCCAGCCCTGCCAGCACAGCTGCTCCTGCCTCCACCGAGTGCTCGCCCAGGAGCCCGGCTCCTCTCCTGGCTCCTGCAGGTGGCCTCTGCCCCCAGTGTCTCACCAGGACCGGGGGCGATGGGGCCCAGGTGCCCCAGGTGCACTGCCACGCCGAGCCTACGGCACGCAGATGTCCCCTGGCACAGCAGCCGGACCCCAGCCGGTGCCTGTGCACGTGCACGGCTCCCTCCGTGACGGGGCACACGGGGTGGCCACCACAGAACAGGGACTGTCTGCAGATGCGGTGGACACCAGGGGGCGGGCGGGTGCTGGGGGGGCGTGTGCCGGGAGCACCAGTCTGTGCAGGGCTGGGCTGGGCTGGGCTGCCCCGCAGGGCGTGGCGGCTCTCCCGGCTCCCGGGACATGCCGGCTCGGGGAGCTGGGACACGTGCTGCCTCCTGGGCGCTCTGTCCGAGCCTGCGGGGTGCGGCTGGCGCGGCGGGGGCACAAACACAGCGCGTGTGGAGAGAGGCGGGCCAAGGAGCCCGTGGTTAAATAAGGAAGTGAGGACAAAAATAGGTCTTTCTGACGCGGTCATCCCGGAGGAGACCCGCACCCCATCCGGGCTCTGCTGCCTGCCACCGGGAACCCCAATCCCCGCCCTGCACACAGACACACGCATGTGCATTCCGCTTGCCACCTGGCTGAGGCCCTGCTGGCCACCATGAAAGCCTGTCCTTTGCGGGACTGCCACAGCCAGGAGCCTTGGGTGACCACCACAGGCAGGAGGGCCTGACATCCAGCCCCGGGGGGTCTGGGAGCAAGCGGCGGCCTCCCAGGGGCCCGTCCGCACACCCCTCAGACTGCACAGCGACTTGGACGGGAAGGCATGGGTGCTGCTTGCCAGTGTGGGGCCAATGGCTTCAGCCCCCAGCCCCAACATGACCTGCAAGGTCCTGGGGACATCTGACCTTGAGGTGTGAACACTCCTGACGTGCTCTCCACGAGCCAACACCTACCACAGGCAGTGGACACGTGGCCAGGCTGAGGGCGCCCGAAGGCCGAGCAGCGTGTGACTGTGGAGGCCCCAGGCGTGCTGGGGTCCCCGGCTCCCACATACCTGCTACGCAGCCTCAGGCCAGAGTACTGCTCCCCGGGAAGCGGGACCACCTCCTCAAGGAGCCTGTCCGAGGAGCGTGCAACGGCTTCCAGGTGGTAGGTGTCGGGGGGGCACGGCCCACGCGCACAGGCTCCCTGCATCCGGGTCCCACACTCACTCAGCAAAGCGGCACCCGCGCCCGGTGGGGCTCTGAACACACGCGCGTCGACGCCAGCATGCCGGGGGGGGGGGGGGGGGGGTCCGGGTGTGTGAGGGCTGACGGAGGAGGGGTCGGGAGGGCCAGGGAAAGAAGCGTCTGTGCAGGAACAGCCCGTGCAGACGCCGGAAAGGAGCGTGCGGAGGAGAGGCCCGACCCCCAGGAGCGCCGTGTGGAGAGCACGGAAGAGCCGGGCCGTGAGGCTGAGGCCTGGACTGTGCCTGAGGCACATGGGAACCCCTGGAGGGTGGAAGAGCCGTGGGCAGAGGACTGACTTGTGTGGGCTGGGCGGGCAGGCGGCCGGGTCACGGCGACAGGACGAGAGGCAGGGGACAGGGGCTGTTCCGGACGGAGCGGAGGCACGTGCAGGGCTCAGCTAACAGCGCCGCCCCCTGCTGCCACGGAGCTGCCCAGAGGCCCTGGGTGACCACTGATGCTTGCACTATCACCTCGGGTGACATCTGTCACTGTGCGGAGAACTGAACCCTTAGCTTGGTCCAGCGTCCCTGACAAGAGCCCCGTCCCACCCTGAAGACGGGGAGGCAGCAGCCCCCACCCCAGGCCCATCCGGGCACTGACCGGCTGAGCGATGTCCCCAGAGCTCGACAGCGTGCTTGGCCAGCAGCGCCTCGACATGCCCAGCACTGCGCGGTTCCAAAGGCGGCCGAGCCCCTCCACGGGTGGCCTGACCCCCTAGTGCAGAGCCCGTGCCCCACGTACCTCCTTAGGCCCAGACAGCTCAGGCCACCCCGGCCGGGGGCCCCGAGCCACCAGAGCTGCCTCCCTGCTGTCCCACTGCTCTCTGCCGCACCCGGGTGAGCAGAGGCGGCGCCCGAGAGCCTGGCCGGCGAGGACCTGGCCAGCGTGTCGCAGCCATGCCTCACACACCTCGTGCCTGGAGGCAGCGCTCTCAGGAAGAAATCCAGAACGGGCTGCTGCCCACCTGGGCTCCACAAGAAGGAAGCGCCTGCTGAGCAGGACTTTGGGACAGGCGGCTCTCCCTCCTGGTCCTCGGAGAGCCTGTAGGGAAGGTGGCACCTCCCAGGCAGAGAGCAGAGCTGAGAACTTGAGCAAACAAACGTCCTGCCCTGGACCTCGGTTCTAAGGACCACAGAGGCCTTCGAAGCAGGCGGATCCCACCGTCGGCAGCCAGAGGCAGACACCACGGCACAGAGAGGTGCCGCAGGCAGGTCAGCAGTGCGGGCTCCTCCCCAGCCTCCCCCAGAGCACAGACCAGGCCGGCAGGAGGGAGCAGGATTCTGAGAAGAGCCGGCCCCGGAGAGCGGCTCCTCGGACATCCTCTCCCGCGGCCGCAGACCTGGGGCCCTGCTGCCTTCTCAGTAAATAAGGCAGACGCGCTCTTCAGTTTGGGCGCCGGCATCGTGGAGAGAACCTTCCCGGCACGAACAGTCAAGCTGGAACGCCCAAACCTCCCCAGGGGCCCGAAGGCCGGAGACAGGACGACGGTTGTTTTAAATCCAGATCAGCGGGCCCAGCGCTGGCTCGCAGACGGAGCCCCGGCAAAGCAGCGGAACGCCCCCATGCCAGAACTCTGCAGACGGCGCCCACGTGCGCGATCTCAGCAGGCCCTCCTCGCCCAGCCAGGTGACCAGAGCAGACACTCTCACGCCCCTTTCGCGTCCAGAAAACTGACGACTACGACGAGCCACACAGACCCTTAAAGACACACAGGGCAGACGCCGGGTGCACCAAAGCCAAAGTGTTTCCGCAGAGCCCCAGGCGAGCGGACGGAGAAAGCTGTCCAGCCGCCAGTCCACCCCCACGCCCACTGCTTCTCCCTGCCTGAGCCGGGCATCTGGACCGTCCGGCCCGCACACGGCCTCCTCCAGGGGCCACACGTTGCAAAGCCGAGTGTGTGTATACGTTTGCGTATGCGGGCACAGGTGTGTGCACTTGTGACTGTGCCTGCGCATGGGCTGTGTGTGTGTGCGTGTGAGAGTGCATGAGTGGTGCGTGTAGTATGTACGAACGTGAGTGTATGCAGCCGAGTGTGCATACGAGTGCGTGTGAGTCGTGTGAGTGTGCGTGCGTGTAGCTGTGTGCGCGTCTATGTTAGCTGCGTGTGCACACGTTGATGAGTGCACGTGTGTGTGCGCGTGTGCCTGCATCGGACCACTCGGCAACCGTGCTTTCTTCCTAAGGCTCACCCCTCACCTCCACAGCCCGTGCCCCCTGCACTGCCGGGCCACGCCAGCCCCGACCACACTGTGAGAGCAGAAGCTCACGGCCACCTCGGGGCTACTGCCCACCTGCCGTCCCTCGACTCTTTCTCCTGACCTGTCGGGTTCTCACTCGCCAGCCCCGAGAGACGCCTCCCCGCGCCAGCACATCAGCCCCCACAGCTCATGCTCTCCGCTAGCACACGCAGCCTGGCACCTGGCTTACTGGTCACGTGCCCCGCGGCCACACCGGGACCCACGTCGGGAAAGCAGGGTGTCCCGATTTGTGAGTGGCCATGTCCCAGCACCCGGAGCGCGGCGAGGACCTTCCTCACTTCTCCCGTGAACTGTTTGAGTGGCTGTGACTCATCTTGCATCTTCCCAGGGAGCTCTTTACACAACCGCAGATAGAGTCCGATGGCGGACACAGCTCTGGCACCAGACGTGCTCCTGACGGCCTTCTGGCTGAGTGAAGGTCACTACATGCTAACCTCACCCTCTGTCGCCGCGCCTGGCACAAGCAACACAATTTCCTAAACACCGGAGGAGCTCTGATGTCTGGGCAAAGCTCAGGGGCCCGGCAACCAGGCTCCTGGTTGGCTCAAGGGTTTCCACTGGTGACGGCTCCACGTCCAAAAAGGGGTGCAAAGCAGTTTCAGGGAATGGAAAAGCACATGCAGGGAAACGGCTGGGGTCAGACCTCCTCTCCTCGCCTCCCGGCTCCGCCACGTGCACAGCTGCCAGCTCGAGAAGGACACAGAGACAGACGGGTGCTCGCGCCCACCCTGGATCACTGCCTGCCTGACCCCGGCCCCTCAGGAGCTCACATGACATACATACGCCAGCCCGGAAAGTCTTCTGGAAAGCAGCAGGAGCAGGACCTCAGTGTCCCACGTACAAAGGCCAGCTGCCGACAGGGCAGTCCTCGGAAGACAGTGACCAACGAGCAGGACGTCACCAAAAGAGAGGTTGAGCGCTGCCGGCGGAGCGGACGGGACGGGCACTTCCGGACCAACACAGTCCTCCCAGCTCAGGCGTGCACCACCTGCGCGCCCCAGAAGGTCTCCCGCCTCCGCGGGACAGACGAAGACCGATCCGGGACGGCTCACGGCATCGCTGTGGGAAACAACCCGAGCGCCCAGCGGCAGGCAGCTAAGCAAACGGTCTTGTCTGCGGAAGGGGCGCCAGCTCAGCCAGGACAAGGAACCGCGTACAGAACACACAACCGGGACGGACCCCAGAGCACCCGTGCCGTGACAGGGCAGAGCCCACGTGAGTCTGTGCTCCTGCGGGCACGAATCCCAGCAAGCACAAAACAACCGTGCTGGGGAGAAGGGCAGTGGTGGCCAGGGGTGTGGGACCCGGGGACATTGAGGGTTCTGGACCGTCACTCGGGGGGGGTCTGACAGCTGCACACGTCTGCTAGAACCCACCAAAGCGCACACTGTAGACCGGCGAATCCTGATGAGTGTGCGCACGTAGCCATCACGCTCATCGCACATGTGCAGAAAACATCCCGTGCCACCAAGGACGCAGGAGCTCCCGCCTGGGACACCAACCGCGGGTCCCACACACAGAAGGGAGACGGCAGGGAGCCACGCCCCAAAGAGGGGGCAGCGCTGTGGGGTCCCGACCGCCGGCGCATGACCTAGAGTCGGGGGGGCGGGCGGGAAGGGCTGCGAGGGCCTCTGCACGCTGCCCCTTTCCGGCCCCGGACGTCGTGGGCGGCATGTGGTCTGCTCATCTGAAAGCCACCTGCAGGCCACTCGCAACCACACTCGCCCCACGCGCTCTGTTGTGACCAACCGTTCACACGGAGTGTCTGGGACACCCTGTCTGCACACAGGGCGGCAGCTCCGTCTTCTCAGCCCTGTTCTGTGCGACCCCGCACAGGCACCAGAGCTTCTGCCCATGGAGGGGAAGGTCGCACTCGCCCAGCTGCCAGTGAGACCTGCAGAGAGAAGCCGCCAGCCAGCCGGACCCCCGTGAGACCCCTCCCCGGGGCCGCACCCAAGGGCCCAGCAGCCCCCGTGGGCACACACAGCCAGGCAGGGCCCACCCGCTGCATCAGGCTCCTCCCCTGGAATGAACGGGAACCTTCCGCGGCAGGGAGGCTGCTGCCCCCACTCGTGGAAGCAGCTGGGGCGGGTCCCGAAGAACGCTCCTTCTGTTCTTTCGGACAGCGGATGTCGTGGCGGTCACCACCCGCGTGGGGTCACAGAGCTAGCGTCGCCGCACAAGTAAAAGCAGGCTGTCACCCAGCAGCAACCACTCGGGGAGCCTCGTCAGCAGTGGGAGCCGCACGACTGACATAGCAGAGGAAGGGCTCTGGGTCGGGAGGTGGTGACTGGGTGTGGGGCAGGTTTTCTGTGGCCAGAGCTACTGGAGCAGGGGCTGACACAGTGTCCTGCGGCCAGAGGTCCCCACCCCACACTGTCCAGGACACAGAGGACGGAGTTGCCATCCTGCCCACAGCGGGCCAGGTCCACTGAGCCAGCTGGCCCTGCACACAAGTGGCCAGGGTCTGTGATGTGGTCAGCATGCACCAGGCCACCAGGTCCTAACTCTTCGTAGGCTGCCCTGAGACCTCCCTGTGCACACGAGAGGCGGAGGACAGAAAAGAACAAGCCACTGGAGTCCTGGGACTCGGCGTCCCCACCCCATCCCCATCCCTCTGCCACAAGGGGCTGGCGCTGGCTGGGAGGGACGCCTGCATGCAAGCCCACGGCCGAGCAGCGGCCCCCGCCCCAGCGCACCGCACTCCCCCTTCAGCTGTCTGCACAGCCCATGGCAGAGATCTGACACGGGGTCTGCTCCGGAGCCGTTGCTTTGAACGCGCCCCCCCACCCGCCAAGAGGGGATGGGCACATCCGGAAAGGGAAGCTTATGTCCCTGCTGGCCCAGAGCTCAGCTGTCCCGAGCAGAGAGCAGGCCCTGGACGGTCTTGCCGCCGCAGCCTTGCTTCCCTCCAGCCCCAGCAGCAGAGGGAGGAACCCGAGACGGGGGAAAGCCCCAAACCCATCCCGGCTGCACGCCAAAGGGGGCAAGGCCCAACACACGATACCCACCCCCTTTGCACTCTGGCCACGGAAAACAGGAGCAGTGACAGCCTGGCCCCCTTCTGAGGATCACCCTGGTACTGGCGTCGAGTGGGGGCCACAGCCGAAACAAAGACACGGGGGTGGATGAGGGCCAGGGCCGGGCCTGCGCCTGGGGCCAAGCGGGGCTCAGCCTGCATTCCTCACACACTTGCCCAACACCCCTGTAAACCAGGCTGCGGTGGCCAGGGAAGGACCTCTGGGTGGCAGATGAGGAAGACACGCAGGGGTCAGGCTAGAGGTCAAGCATCCTCCTGGAGCCCAGCACCAGGGCAGCCACGGATCACCAGGTCACCGGGAAGCAGGTCTGAGGTCAGGCCGCAAGAGCCGGCCGGATGGGCAGAGGAGGTAGGCTGTGGCCCACACGGGGCCGGACGCCAGGATATTAGCGCACATCCAGAAAGCAGAGAGACGCTCCACCACACCCCCAAAACCGCTCTGTTCCAAGTTCAAGTCAAGCCAAACTGCAAACAATGAAAGTGGCTGTTGAAGCCTGCCTAGTCATCCCACCTGGCCCCTGGCCACCGCTGGCCACAGAAGGGCAGGGGCGTCCAGACCGCGTGGCAGCCGCCTCCGGCAAGTCTTCCCTCCTGACCCCGACACTGGCACCTGCCAAGACAAGCACCGGCTGGCCGGGGCGTAAGCAAGGTGGCCTGCTCGCGGCAGGCTGCTGGGACCGCTGACTCGACAGCGCCCTCTGTTTAGGGCACCAGCCCTCCCCTGCCCACCTCAGGGCCCAGGTGAGTGCCAGATGGGCTGTTTACAAAGAAGGGGCAGGCGCAGCAGCACGGACTCCCCGGGACAGTGCGTGGGATCAGGAAGGCCGGCCGCTCCAGGCAGGTGGCCGCCTCTCTTCACCCAGTAGCCTCCCCAAGCCCAGGCTGCCTAAGAACAGTGCGCCGTGGGTCCCGCCACACCGCCCCGCCCTCCCTGCTGGTACAGAAGCCTGGGCTGCGAGATTTCGCCCAGGCTCAGTCCAGTTAGGAGACTCAGAGGCCACGTGGGAGGGAGCAGAGCCCAGTGAGATGCCGCCTGTGCTCCCCTCTCCCAGGGCCCTTACTCCCTCGCGCCCCTCCCCCCTCACTCCCCGCATTGCACTAGCCTCCCCCCTCCCTCCCGCAGGGACTGCAGCACAAATGCTGCCAAGCTGGCCCCCAACCCCAAACACGGAAACAGAAGCAAGAAACAGCCTTTCATGAGAAAAATACCAGAGAGAAACGGGGGCCCCTGTATATCACGGAAGGACGGAGAGAAGCTTCCGGAGATGGATGCACCCGGAGACAGGCATGGGCAAGGAGCCCAAGGGGGTGGGGACAAGCTCTCCCCCACAGCACCCCAGGCCCATGGTTGCCCCAGTTAGTGAGCCGAGGGTCAGCCTGCCCCTCACAGCCCTGCACAGCGCAGCCCGAGAGCACCGCACGCCAACAGTCTGGGGAGGATGCAGGGCACTGGGAGGCACCGACAGCTTCACGCGGCAAAGCCAGCAGCACCTGGAAGCAAGCGGCGCCTGGCTTACCCTTTTAATAGGAGCCTGAGGTCAGAAAGCCCCAGAACTCCACCCCTGCGAGGGCACTGCCAGCAGGCACCTTGCGGCCGAGCACCGGCCACGTCCCGTCGCGGACGTGGGGCCCGAGCCTGACTGCTGCAGAAAGGAAGACTGAGGCTGTGCTGCGCAAGGGGCCCGGGTCCCCTCCCCTGCTCCCGCTCCCCACAGCACGGTCCGCTCTGACTGCAAGCTCTGCTCTCTTCTCGGAGACGAGGAGGACAGCGTCAGGTGCGGGAGGGAAGCCAGAGCCGGACGCGCCGAGGCACAGGCTTCCCAGTCCGCAGGGGGAGGCTCAGAGAAGCCGTCGGGGAGACACTGGGCACAGCGAGCCGGCTTGGGGACGGAGAGTCCACACAGCAGCCTGGCCTCCTGCCCTGGTGCCGCCTCAGCCTTGCAGCCCCCCAGCCCCCCCGCTGGCCCTGCCCCAGTCCTCAGAGGGCTTGCCTGTTTGTCTCCCTTCTTCACGTGAAGCCCCCAGGACCCCAACTGCGGTGAAGGCTCATGGACTCTCAGGGGTCTTCGAGGCCCCACGGGAAGTGTGTCCCTGCCCAGTGCCCACCAGGCCAGCCTGGCTCTGGGACACACACAGACGGCCGCCTCATAAACCTTGTCTTGCTCCGTCCTCAGCAAGAAAGAGCCTCGGGAAAGACTCCTCGCTCCTAGCCTGAAGGTCACCTGAGACCCTCAGCCCTCCAAAACTCACGGCACCCCGTGGACCTCGCTGCGTCCACGTGAGCCCGGTGAGAGCGGGAAACGGGCCCGTCATCTTCCGCACCCACCGCGTGGACAGCACTTGGTTCATCACCAGGAGCGGTGCTAACACGTGCTCCTGCATGACCCGACTCCCGACGTGCAAATCAGAACCGGAAATCATCAAGAAAAGCACGGCCACCCTCCCCCCACCAGGGCAAGGAAAAAGCCATCCACAAGCGGAAAAAAACCCCCGATGAATGGTCAATAATCATCAGAAGAAAAGACCAAGTTCTCTAACGCGGAAGCAAACCCACCGAAGACAAGAGGAGGTTTCTGATCAAGGTCAAGGACAGCCGGTGCCAGGGAGGCCCACCCCCCACCACAGGCCGCCTGACAAAATGTTCCGGAACGCACGACGTGAAGACCCTGGGACCGGAAAGTCTACTTCCAGGAATTTATCACCGATACGCAAACCTCAGAACAGCTTACAAAGAAAGAAACACAAAGAAGCACCGCTCAAAACTAAGATGCTGGAAACTGCCTCCGCCCGCGGGGGCCCGGCGGGTAACACACGGTGGCCCGGCGGGTAACACACGGTGGCAACACGGCCGCGGTGCGTCTGTGCGGGGCGCGCACTGGCACGGGTGGGCCCCGGCACAGGGCAACTGGGCGGGGCCAGAGGTGCCACCCAGAACAGCTCCTTCGCGGCAAGGTGTGACGTGGATTTCACTTCTTTATAAATTAATGAATTATTAGAATTTCCCATATAATCAGAAGAAGAAAAAAGCTACTATAATTTTGGAAAAAGTCATACATGAAAACAGCAACAAGAGTGATTTTTCCCCATGTCTCCAAATATTCAGTTATCTTGCTTTTATGATGAAAAAAATGTCCCTATGTACATCCTAATAAAGAATTTTAATGAGACGCAGCTGAACATCTGGCAGGTTCCCATAAAGTGAAACCCGCACTGAGTGCCCCAGGACAATGCCCTTCCTAACTATCCCCAAGGGGCAGAAGTGACGGCCACAGGAGGACCTTGACAGCACTCAAAGGCGCTCTGGCCACAGTGGGAAGGCGACCCCGGGGCCACCAGCTGCAGAACGCCGAGAGGCTGCCACACCTTAGCCTGCTCAGCACTTGAGAGGAACCCCTAACCCTAACCCATCCCACGCACTCACTGCTACATGCACGCAGGGGACCCTGAGGCCCAAGGAGACCCGACCGGCAGCACCCAGGACAGGCTCTGTGGGTGTGACACAACAGGGGCGGCTGTGGAGGGCACAAGGAGGTGGTAGCCAAAGGGACAGAAATGCTGGCATCAACCCACGCCTTTGTCAGCTCTCATCCGACTGCCCTGGGAACCTGAGAAGTGGGCAGGTATGGATGCTGCGGCCCCACAGCGCCACCACCACACCATGGGACTCGTACACACATAGCTGGGCCTCCGGAGGGCTGACCCAACCCGCTGACCCGAGCGCAGAGCACACGGCAGCCCCCAGCGTCCGGGGGGCTTCTGTTATAAGCACCCTGCAGGGAACTCTGGGGTTGTGGGTGAGCCTCCGTCTGCTGTTCCTGCCTGTTCCTAAAACACGCCTTCGGAAACTACGCGGCACACACAGCGCAGGAGAGGGACAGGAGGGAAGGAGCGACAGGCGCCCCGACACCTCTCTCCCAGATCTAGGTCTGATGCCACTTTCTGGAAACCCGAAGCCAGGTATTATTCACGAGGGAAGCTAGGGGTAGAAGAATGGGGCCCACCAAGGTGCAGAACTGAATCAAGGCCCCCAAAGGGGCCCCAACTGCCCTACGTTCCCCATGGTTTCCTGCTGCCCTTCCCGGTGGCGAAGTCACGGCCCTGTCCTTCTGCCGTGGGCAGGTGTCCCGCCCCGGGGTGCCCGACTCGGACCACGCCTGCTCCCCAGCTGTCCACAGGGCTGCCCCTCCTCCCCTCAGCACCAGGTCTTCTCAGAAGCTTCCTAAAGGGGGGGGGGCTGGAAGTAGTCCTTTGCTTCCGAACCTGCGTGAGAAGGTCTGAGAAAACTCGCATCCGAACCCCGCAGATGACTGATGGCTTGTCTGATGCGAAGCCTGTGCTGGAAATCCTTTCTGGTGGTATCTTGAAGACTATCTTCTCATTTCCGGGTTGGAATTTGTGTTTGGATTCCTGGTGTTTTGTTCTGTCTCATTCTCTCTGCCAAGTTCTTGGGATCCTTTCTTTATCCCGGTGTTCTGAAATGTTGTGGGAATGGGGGACACTCCCTGAGTGGGGCACCGGGCCAGCCTATTCGATGTGGACTCACAGCCTGGAAACAGGCTGCGCTGCTTGGGTGACACCCTCCTTCTGCTTCCGCTCCTTCTGGAAGGCCCCTGTGGCCGCACGCCCCCTGCGCGGGCGTGGACGCAGACATCCTCACCTCGCACTCCCGGGGTCCAGCCCTGGCTCTCTCTCTACTTGCTGGGAAATGCGCCCAATCTTACCTCTTATCCCACGGCCTCTCGGTTGGCTCCTGCACTTCTAATATCCAAACATTCTTTTTAGTTCTTTGGATGTCCCTTTCCTGGGCCGTCTCCTCGCTCTGGGGCATGCAAGCTCTGGCCCGAGACGAGGGGTGCGCTGCCTCGTGCGCGCTCAGAGCGCGGCGCCTTCCCCTTCCCTCCCTCCTGGTCACGCCTCACTCCGCGTGTCTGCGCACCCCCAGCTGTCCGCTCCCACTCCACAGGAGGCACGGAAGAGCACAAAGATGGTCCCAAGGGCTTCACCGGGGCCACCTGGCTCCCTGCTGGGAGCACGAGGGGACGCGCCCACGTCAGGGTCGGCAGCTGCTCCTCTGTGGCCGCTTAGACTCCCCCTTCTTCCGCCTGGAGGGCAGCGTCCTGGAGACAGACCAGGAGTGAGGAGGGGGATCTTGACACCATGGCAGTAGGATGTCCTCAAGGCTTTCTGTGCCTAGTGGTGCCCAGGACAGGGCCTGTGACTCATGCCCTGAGCAGGGGTGCAGGTGTCCAGCTACTTCTGAAACACCTCTCCAGACCTCCAGCTACCTCTTGGGAGGTGCCTAGACTCCACCCATCAGGAACCATTCCGAGCTTCCTCAGGACGGCTGGCTCCCCGGCGGCCAGCTCTCCGCTCTACTGAGTCTGCACCCAATCTGCCCACCGTCGTCCCAGCTTCCAAACCCGGATGGTTCCAGAACCACCTACTGCCACCCCCCCATCTTTGTTTCTGAGGGCTTCTGCCTTTCCGGTTTCCTTGGCTCTCACTTCAGTGGGGCTGGGGAGGGAACAGGGTCTCCAGGCAGAAGTCCAGCGCATCGTATGTGCACATCAGGGCCAAGTGCAACCCCGGATGCAGGCAGGTGACTCCTGGTTCCTTCCCTTGAGAATCCACTAGGTCTTCCCACCCCCCCGAAGACAACGCCCACTTCTCTCTGCATGTGAGAGGGCAGCGGTGGGGCTGAGCTGGGCCTGGAGGCAGCCTGGCGGCTACCGGCCCCATGACCATCCCTGAGTCCGTGCGGGCCCGGGGTCTCTAGCACACAAAGGAGCCCGGGGGCACGGTCAGTCCCACTCATCGGTTAGCAGGACGTCCCACCTGGCTCAGGGAGATTCAGAGAGGCAGCCCCTGCCCTACTAGGATGCCACTGGACTCCGCGGTCGGGCCAGCCGGCCTCAGAAGCAACGTGCCCTGACGGCCTCTCCCAGGCAGCCCAGCCCCGGCCCGACTTCCCAGCCAGCCCCTCAGGATAACCCCTCCGTCTCATACCCCCAGACAGTCAGAAAGCCATGGGCTCAACCTTGAGGGTCCGTGAGTTGTTCCCTGCCCCCGGCCATGGGCCATACACCCCAGTTCCCGCCCAAGTTCTCCAGACACTGCTTCTCCATGCAAGTGAGTGCGCCCTGAGGCCAAGGGCAAAGCCCAAGTCGTCAAGCCTGTGGGGACTCAACCCGGAGCCTGGCTGAGGTTGCTAATCCGGTCTCCCCGAGGGGGTGCAGGCAGGGAAGGTGCGCACACGCCTGCTCAGAGAAGGGGGCTAGCCCCCCTGCCGCTGCTCACGTCCTATACCTGCGCGGAGCTCCGAAACCACCTGGAGCAGGCTTGGGTGGCGCAGAGGGGACCCCGCCCCACCTTCCCACTGCAGCCGCAGGCAGAGCTCCTGGTCTTGGCAGTTACCTGGTCCTTGGCCCCAGGCCCTCAGGGGAGAGTGGGCACAAGTGGACAGTAAGCTTCGAATAGGGCTACCATCTTCAGGAGGAACCTTGAAAAGCAAATACTTAACTCAAGGTCAACCGTGTGGCACAACCCCTCCTCTTGCTGCCCCCTTTGAAAGGGACTCAAGTACTGGCACCCATCAGGGCCACATGCAGCTAGTCCCGACCACACGCCTGCTCTGCAGAGCTCAGAGCCCAACGGGGAGCCCAACGCAGACACAAAATGGACACGTTCCCCTGAAGACCACCCCCTGACAGGCGCTTCGAGGCAGGAGGTGGGCAGGGGCTGCCTAGAATCTCCAGAACAAAACTGGGGGAGGAGGGGCTAAAATAAACCAGGTCAAAAGTGCACCAGTGAGGACAGAAAAGATCTTTTTCAATTAGCAGAGTCCAAGACCGAACCACGGGTGCCCCTGACACTGGCCAGTGGGAGTCCGTGACAGTCGTGGGACAGCCGATAAGCCAGCCTCGCACGGAGTCCTGCTGGCAGCAGCACGCCCTGAGGCCTCCCGTCCTCGGGACAGGGGTGCGCCCGGAGGCAGGCTGGCTGTTCGCAGTGCCATCCCCACCAGGCGTCTGGTCGGTGCCAGGCTCACGGGGCAGGACCCTCGGGCTCCCGGCAGCCCACAGCAGACATGTGGGGCCGCGGGGCACGGACCAGTAGTAACACACGCGCGTACACGTGCACACACACGGCAGCTCTCGCTGGCACTGTGAGCCCGCTCGTCTTCATGGGGACCCTCTGGCCACCGACCCACCTGCGTGGTCCCCTGCGCCCTCTGGCGGACACTGGCTCCTTCCACTCAGCTGCTCCTTCCACTCCCTCCTCCTGCTCCAGCTCCCAGTAAGTAGTCCCCGCCAAGTCCCACCGCCGGCCGCAGGGTCTGGACCCACTTTCTGCACCGCACATGCAGGTGTGCAGCTCAAGCCTGCGTCCAGAGGTCTGGAGGGCAGGTGGGGGGGCAGGGGTCAGCCTGCCAGAGGCCTCGGCGAGTGGGCACGTGGGTCTCCAGCAACGACTCCCATCTCTGGGACGCCTTGCAGTGCGGCCCAAGGGAGCAGATGCGGCACTCGTGCGGGGGCGACCACAGCTCCCAGATGTCCCCGGGCCCAAGAAGGCTGGCTGCCTGGCGAGGGGCTGGTGGGGAAAGGCCCCAAACACGCCATGCTCGGACGGTCTCTAAAACCATCAGAACTGGCGTGACAAGGGAGAGGGACGGCTCTGGCAAGCGAGGCTGGGAGAGGAGACTGGAGTCGTCCTGCCACACGGTGCCAGGGCAAGGCAAACAGAGGGCACCGAGCACGAGCTGCTCCCCCGTCTCGCCACCTCCGCACACTCCCTCCAGCCGCCCGGAGGGAAGTCCTCTGCATGGTGACCGTGACTAAACGAAAAAATAAGAAAATCCTCTTTCTTGGCAGCGACCACACCAGTCAACACGGCCCTCGGAGACCGGAATGAGCAACTCAGCGGAAAACCTACCAAGACTTCTGTCAGAGGAAGACCTAAAACTAGGCTCGGCCCCACCGACAGAGACACGCGGACGGCAGTGGAATCACGCTGCGGCGGACGGGCAAACCCGGCCGGAGCGGGCCTCGGCCACCGCGCGGGACGGGGTAACAGAATGGGAGAGAACGTGTCACCAAGGGAGCGGACAGCAGTGACGCCCCTGGTAAAAACCCAGCAGCAAAGACGGTGGGCCAAGACGGCCCGTGACACGGCTCACGCCGCCCACCTGACCACCACCCACAGCAGCAGCACCCCCGACCTGAGCTCGCCACGTCACACTCACACGGGGGCGGGGGGGCACGTGGCACCAGAAACTGTCCGGAACAGTCGCCCCATTTTTGTTTCAAACGCACAGGACCAGGGGAGAACACTCCATGCGTGCAGACGGAGGGCCTGAGCGCCCGCGAGAGGGAGGCGGGCGCGGGGAGGAGGGATGGACGTGGGGGTCCCCTGCACCGCTGGGACGTGACCCGGAGCCTCCCTCTCTAAGAGCGCGCCACACGGGCCGAGCTCCCGCGGCCGCCCGGACGGCCTGAGGCAGGCACGGGGCCAGCGCCTCGCACGGCCTGTTCTCTCCTGTGCTGCTCAACGACACAAGGAGAAAGCGCCACGCGAGGAAGACAGCGGAGACGGAGACGTGCCCGGCAGGGAAGCCGACCCGACGAGCCCCCGCCTCCTGCCCTGCACAGCCGAGTTCCGGGAAGCCCCGGCTCCACCTTCCATGAGGTCCGCACACCCGCTCGCCCATCCCTGCCCCGACACACACCAACACGGCTCTTGCTAAGGCCACGCTCAGCCCCGTACCCTTCAGTCCGGCCCAGTGAGTCCGGCTCCCACGCACCAAGGGATCCCCACAGCTCCTCCCGGCCGAGCGCCCGGCTCCTCGAAGCCCAGCCCTGCACCTGCTCTGCGCCTCCGCCCTGCCTTCCCCAGGCCCAGCTTGCTCCTCTGCCCTAGCACACGGACACACCAGGGCACCTCCGACTCACCACGCCCTGAAGAACAAGAGGACAGGCCCGCCCGCGTCTCAGCAACGAGGCCACACCCTTGTCCCTGCGCCACCTGCGCCCCATCTCCCCCCGGCCCCAACCTGAAGGCCATGGTCACTTCCCTCAATTAGTTCTCAAACCCGACCGGGGGGCCTTGGGACAGGCCGCAGCACGGCGGTGCCAGGTGCAACTCCAGCACCCAGACCTCCCCGGCCCTCAGGCAGCTTCCTACCCCCTCCGTGCCTGCTTCTGTCACCTATCCAACGGGGTGACCACGAGAACCCTGAAGGCACGCGCTGAGGGCAGGAACAAGGGCGCCTGCCGCACGGTCCTCCCCGTCCCCACCTCGGTCCCCCAGGCGGGTCCTGCCACCTGCTGGGGCCCTGACTGGCCGCCTCCGTGAGGTCCGAGCAACACAACCCTCTCCCTGCGACACCCAGCAGTCGTGGGAAAACACAAAGGGGCCACGCTAAGCCCCTCTGAAGGCTTTCTGATGTGCGTAAAATATGCCTCGCCTCTGAGAGGCCAGCCTGAAACCTGTCCCTCTGGACTCACGCCTCCTGTGTCCCTCAGAACTCCCCTCCCCCCAGTGCCGAAACTTCACTAGTGTAAGGAAGCATATTCCCTCAGGACCACCCCCGCCCCAAGGACCCTCTGGCAGCCGGGGCCTCAGTGGGGCCCCCGCCGTGGGGAGGCCCCGTCCAGCACGGTTCACGCAGCCCCTCTGCGGCCTGCACCTCTGCCTCGAGATGGACACCATCACCCCTCCCATCCACAGCGGGGTCTCGACTGGTACCAGCCACGGCCGGGGTGGAGTCTTGGCCCCAGGAACCCCGACAAGGCCCCTCTCACGGCCCACTCCCTGCCTTGGGGAGCACCAAGGACGGCTCGGCCGGCAAGACTCGCCACACAGACCGGCGGCCCGGGCAGTGAAGGGACGACTTTGCCAGCCTGGCCACCCATGGGCTGATGCGTAGCAGCAGTGAGGCCTGGGCGGGGCTGTCGGGGACGGGCAGTTCGGCCGACGTCCATTCCGCCTGCCCGGCCTGCTCTGCTGTCAGGGACACAGCCAGGTCAGCTACACAGTTACCAGCCCACATCCCTGCCTCCAGGAAACGGAGGCTTCCAGCGATGGAGACAAACACGGAGAACTCGGGTGCTCTCCGGTTAACACGTGCCGTGGAGAAGACAGCGGTGAAGGGACGGGCAGCAGCGATCGGGGCACTGGACGGAGAGTTCACTGGAAGCAGGAGGTCAGGGACAGTGTCCTGGTGGGGGGACATCAGCACAGAGACCTGAGCGATATAAAGGGACAGGCCACGCAAAGGTCTGGAGGAATCGGGAAGTGCCAAGATTCCGGGGCACAAAGGATCCGGCCACGCAGGAGGCAGGAAGCCAGCAGGCTGCCACGGGGCCTAGGCGGCAGAGCGGAGCAGGGGGTGAGGGCCCGAGAGTCCAGAGCCGCAAGCCACCCCGGGAGTCTGGTGCAGCAGAACCCCGGGGGGACCCTGGAGGCAGAGCCACAGCCGACGTGCTGCCGCAGGAGGCCCCCCGGTGCCCAGGCAGAGAAGCAGCAGGGCTCCTCCAGGACACCATGTGCACGGCCAAAACACAGTGGGCTTGGGGTACGCCTTGGCAGCAGAGCCGACCTCACAGGGCTTGGAGACAAAGAAACCAGAGGCGCACGGCAGCGGCTGAGCAGGCCAACGAGCGGTGCCCGCGGAAAGAAGGCCCACCGGGCACCTGCGGCGGGGAAAGGAGGAAGGAGCTCGCTGTCGGACGCGTGGGGTCTGGGCCAAAGACGGGCCACCCAGATGGGGACACGGGTGATGACACAGGGGGCCGCAGACACCGGACAGGAACTCGGGACATGTGGGAGGGAGCAAGCCTGGTCCAGCCAGGGCACAGGCATAGCCCAAGAGGCCAAGGCTCACGGTGGCAGGAAGAGAGGGCGCCCACAGACGTCCACCGCAGTACTCCGAAGAGCCCCAAACGACACTCCTAGAAATAACCCCGAGCACCTTGCCACTGAATGCCCCGCAGAAGCAGTGGGCAGCTCTGGCTCCTCTGGCCCCCGACAGCTCGGAGAGTGACAGCAACCCTTCCCTGGGAAGGTCCTGCCCAAGGCGGAGATGGGAACCGTGTCCACCCAGCACGTCCTGCTGCTCTCGCCTCCCCTCATGCTGGCCCTGAGCAGAGGCCTGAGGCTGAGCCCTGCTCCCCAGAGGCCTTCCCAGCAAGGCCTCTGCATCCTCAGCACCCCCGAAAGGAGGAAGAGCTGCCCCCGCTGCAGAACAAGACATGGCTTGGCGCTGGGGCCACCTGCGGCCGCCTGCGGGGACTTCCCTGCCCAGAGGGCCGAACACCCAGGCATCGAGCGCCCCCACCGCGCTTCCAGGCAGGCACCGCATACATTCGGGGGGAAGGCCTGGTGCAAGGAGGGGTGACAGGCAAGACTGTCCTGCTTGGGAAAAGCCTTTGCTCTTTCGGGGAAAGCTGACTCCGTGACAGAGAACCACATGTGCACACACAACGCGAGGGCCACATCTTCTCACGGAAGTCCTGACTCTGATTCCTAACCACGGCCTCGTCACTCAGTCCCCACAAGCAGAGGAAATGCAAGGCAGAAGCTGCCGGGCCCGAGGGTCCAGGGTGAGCTGCCTGGGAAGGGGTACAGAGAGCAGGGGACACGGGAACCCACATCCTGCCTCTGCAGCCCAGCAGCAACCAGGGACTGAGGTGAAAAGCCCAGGTCCCGGTACTTCAAGAGCCAGCGCCCCCCTCGCCCGGAGTGAGGCTGTGCTTGGTGCGTACCCTCCCCGCCAGCACTGGCTTCAGGACTGCCACCCCCACAGTGGCGGGGGAGCCTCGGTCCACCCGACCAGCCCCATGGCACAGATCACTACCTTGGCAGCCCTCCCAGGAGGAGGAGCGCACCATGCTTGGCAGGGGCACAGCCCACACGCCGCGCACACGCACGCGGTGCGCACCCTCCATGGTGCGACACACGGGTCGGCTGGCGACCTCTGGCGAGTGCTCAGCACAGCCCGCTGACAGGGCCGTCCCCCAACGTCCCCGTGTGTCAGGAAACAATTCTGCGTGAGTGAGCCTGCGTTTTCTCACATTTTAAATGCATGTCCTCTCGTGTGATTTTTTCTTCCACTTTCTTATTTCAAAATGGAAAGGACCCCGGAACCGTGTTTCTCATACTACGAGCGGAACCCACTAACGCGGGTTGTAAAATTGCCTTGGCGGGTCAGATCTTTCAGGGGAAAAAAAAAGAACACAGAACAGAAATGATCACTGGCACGTGCCCCAGGCCGGTCTGTCTCACTCACGCACACACATGCCGACACACACAGACGGGCACAGACAGCATATTCTAAGTCACTTTATAAAATGAATTTCATGATCACAAAGTTTCAAAAGTTTGACCTGGAACAAATGGTCACTGTGTCCGGCCTCTCACGTGGGACAGTCTGTGTGGGACACCGGGCCTCGGCGACGCCGGCCAGGACTGATCTGCTGGGAGGTCTACCTACCGTGGGAACCGCGAGGCACCCTCTGCGGAAGAGGCTGGTCCAGGGGAAGCAGCCGCGAGCACGCGTGGCTCTGCCACAGTCCCGAGAAGGCGCCGCCGCGTCAACAAACACAAAGCCACACGTACAAACAGAACCGACGGAAAACGCTCTCCGAGCGCAATGCAGTTAAGTGTGTCCACCGAACCAGGGTCTCCGCAAGCTAGCCCTGAACTTCAACCGAGCGTTGCTACTTTCAAAGCCGCGTCTCAAATTTTGCTCCAGACAGTTACTGGAAGCTTCACCGACTGGAAGTTCTTCCAAAACGTGTCCTACAATGCAACGCCCAACACCCCCGAACTCCCAGCCCGCGCTGCAGTCGAGGTGCCCGGGGGTGTCCTGCCTGCTTCTGCGGCGGCCCCCAGCATCACGCCGACTGCATCCCCAACCCTGGAGCCCTGCCGACCCAACAGGCTCTGGCAGTTATGAGGGAAGTTAGGAGAAGCAGTTAAGTGGGGAGCCTGGAGGCTCCGGAACCACAAGCTCGGGGGAGGAATGCTACTCAAGGCCCAGGCCGCTTCCTCCCGTGTCCCCGGACCCCCCAAGCGGTTGTCAGGAAGCACAACACTCGCCTTTCATTCGGGCGGCCTCAGCTCAGTAAGAGTCTGGGATCTGCCACTCAGTGCTTTGGCATCTGGACGTGGGCACCTAGGACAGCCGCTCTTTCTGCCCTAAGCCCAGCACCCAGCTCCTGGCCTCCCTGGATCAAGTCCCTTCGGATAACCAAGTCTGGCCCCTAACCCAGGTGATCCTGCCGGGCTCTTTCCCCAACACAGACGACCGGAAATCCTGGGGCTGCAAACCCGGGGCCCCTTCATCAGGTGAGGGAGCGGTGCTGCCAACGGCCACCCGAGCCGAGCAAGACAGGGAACTGTTCACACGCACCGGAAGGAGGAAGCTGGGACAGGAGTGGCGAGCCAAAACCCAAGAGCAGGGCAGCCAGGGGACAGTCACCCAGGGCTCCACAGCCACCAGGACTCCTCCCCTGTCCTGCAATGCCCCCGCGGGCCAGAGGAAGACACTGCCTTGTGCTGCTGTGCTCAGAGCGCTCACGCAGAAACCCACGGGGACTATCGCCGGGCAGACACACCACGGTCTGTCCTGCACATCACACTGTTCAATAAATAACCGGCCAAGGATGTTCTGACCACGGTTATGCCGCCACACCCAGCCAAGAGCCACTCAGAGTCCACGCCTCACTCCCTGGCCCAGAGGCCAGCCCGGGCCCCGGGAGGCAGTGCTCTGGACTGGAGTGGGGGGCAGAGCCGTCCACTCGACCTTGCTGAGGAGCTACGGTGGGCACTGCTGACCTGCTGAGAGCAGGCCGCCGCTGGGGACCGTCTCGGGGCCGGCGTCTGGACTACAGTTACACAACGGAGCGGCACCGTGCCACGGGGGGAGAAGGGAGACCAAGGCTTTCTGAGTGCCGGGGGCCAGCCACTGCCGACAGCAGGTGCCCCCGGAACGCGAGGCGAGTCCAACCGGGGAAGGAGCCAACCTGGGAGGCAGGCGGCAGCCCCCAGGCCCTGGGGCACAGACAAACCCCAAAGCAGCAAGGTCGGACGGAGCAGAGCCGTGTCACAAACGCTAACCACGGCTTCCTTCCCTGTCGGAGCCCGGCTGCAGGACAGAAGCCCCGGCTCGGACAGAAGCAGCGAGGAGGCTAGTCCACACAGCAGAAGAGGGGACCTCCAGCGCGCACACAAAAAAGGCATTTGGGTGCTGCCCCACACCATGAAAACAAAGTTTAAAAAGCCCACCGAACAGGAAGACCTGCTTTACTTCACGGAAAGAGGTCAGCGGAGAAGGGCGGTGACGGAGCGACCGGTCACCGAGGGGCGAGGGAACGACTAGGGCAGAAGGGACCCTCTGCACCACAGGAGCCCGTCCCCAAGACGAAATGTAAGCCCCAACTTCAGAACGACTGTCCTCCGGAAACTCCAAGAAGCCGTGAGCGATCTGTGCTGACGCGTGAGGACCAGAGAGACTCCGCGCCCGGCCGAGGGCTCCACAGCAGAGCCGGCCCTCGCGGCTCCCTCCGGAGGCCCACGAGCAGCGGGAGCGCCCGGACCCCACCACCGAGACGGCCTCCAGCGGGAAACTCTTCCTGAAGCACGCGGAACTGTAGACCCTCCAGGCCGCTCTGAGCAGGTGCGAGGGAACCACCCCTGAATTCTGAGGGCGGGTAAACCGACAGAGAATCAACGCTCACCCGGAACTTCCTAGGCTGATCTGGGAGACCCTGGGGTAACCAAGCCACCGACGGGCGGTCTGTGTTCAGAGCGCTGCACCGCAGGCTGCCCGGACACCGGCATGTGACTTTTGGCGATGTGTTTAACCCCCTGCTCCCTCCCTCTAACCCAGTGAGGGACACCAAGTAAACAACAGCCCGTGCCCAGCTCCAACCTCAGTGGCGCACAGGGACCACGGGAAGGCTGAGCTCCGCAGAGGGAGGTCCTCCGGCCGGCGCGCAGACTCGGGATGCCTGAGGTGTTGTGAATCACACTCCCTCCCTGCCCGCGGCCACTTTTATGAACAGAGACCAGACCCCACGAGCGGACAGCCTAGGAGGACATCCCTCCGCTGGGCGCAGCACCCTCCTGGACTGCGGGAGGAGGCGGCACTCCGCGGCCAGCCGGGGCATCATCCGTGCATCTGTCCACTCACTCTGACGGGGTTCAGGGTCTGTTTCTGTCTGCCCAGCATCATGACCTCGGGGCACTGTCCCCAGTCACCTGGGATGGGTGAGCAGGCTGGGGGCCGCAAACCAGAGCTTCTTCCACTGAATGGCTGCTTTGATGCCCCAGAGCCTGGGCTCTCCGACACCTCTGCAGGGGATGGGGTGAGCCCCCTCCACGCGGGGGCAGGTGGAGAAAGCAGGCAGCCTCAGGGTTCTTCTCATGAATGCCCCACCCAGAGCCCATGCCCTTGGGCGCTCCAAGACAGATGTGGTCAGGCAGACTGCACTCCCTGGGCTCCCTGGCAAGAGGCTGGGTGGACGCAGCGGAGGAGGCTGAGACAGCCCTGTGCGTGACACCCACGGGACACGCACCGCTGGGCACCTGCCCTGGCCAGCCCTAGAGACCCTGGGACACGGCACCATGGGACTCACTGCCCTGCGTCCAAGGAGACGGCCAGCAAGTGGAGCCCGCAGAGGAGAACAGAGCCTGGAGAGAACCCAGCACCCCGTGGGACCCGAGAAAGACACCAGGGCTGGGACCTGGAACCTTTCTGTCCCGGGCAGCCTTGGCCACCTTGCGGGGGAAAAGGATGACAGGCTGCGGCACTGACAGAGACGCTGCCCCAGGAGAGGGGGAGGCCACCAGTGGGGCCCGCCAAGTCTCGGGATCTGTTGGGGGAACACCACAGGGCTTCACACGAGCCTCGGGATTTGTTTCCGGAAGGGACGTCAGAGCCCAAGTTCACCTAAGGTCACAGCGGGAAGGCAGCTCGCTGGAGTGAAGACAACTCCTACAGGTCCCAACGACTCCTTCCACGGTCGCACACGCCGCAGACTCGGGCACCTCCAACGTCACCGCTGCAGGGTGCAGCACGAGAGCCAGCGGGGCGGCAGGCGGGCAGCGAAGGACACTCGGGGCGCCTTTTCGGCAGCTGGAAACAGCCCTACTGAGCGCCGCAGGCGTGAGAAGCCAGGGCCTTACTGGCTGGTTCTCATGAACAAAGGCGGCTTTACCCGTCTCTTAAAGGACAGCCGGGCAGTGACAATCGCGCAACACACGTGTTTATTTGGGAATACCCGCTGCTTTGTAGGTTATGCTGCCTGTGAGCCCACAAGCAGCCACCAAACTTCTCCCCCAAGTCCCATCCATTCTCTTTTCCTTGCTTCCAGGAAGGGTCTGGTCTCTGTGGCCTCAGGAGCTGGAGGGTGGACACGCACGCCAGTGGGGCTTTCAGAGGGCAGGCCGGCTGGGCGACCCCCAGAGACCCGGCTCTCCGGGCCCGCCCCCGCCCAGGCTCTGCTCCATGGGCCTCGGGGGCTGGGAGAGCGCGAGTGAAAGCAGAAGCAGGAGGTGCGGCAGAGGGAGAGGGAGAAGCGGGCGTCCCGCCGAGCGGGGACCCTGATGCAGGGCTCGGTCCCTGGACCCTGGGATCATGAGCTGGGCCAAGGCAGATGCTTAACCGACTGAGCCCCCCAGGCGCCCCACACCTGGAGTGTTTCTTACCCCGATACCGCATCACCCTCACCTCTGCCTTCTCCCTTCCCTGCGACTCTCAGCGGTGACTTAGGTCCTGTCTCTCAGCGACACTGAGTGGCCAGAGGCACGGACTCTTAGTGCAGTGCAACCAAGCACCTTCACGAGAATATACATTCCATCTTATCTTGGGTCAAAGAAGCAAGTCACTCTCAAACCGTTAAGAAAAGAAAATGTATGTATACACACATGCATGCGCGCACACGCGTGTGTGTTGGGGGCGGAGGCGCGGGGCGGCGGGAGGGAACCGGCGAGCAAACCTGTGCAAGGCTGGGAGTGTGGACGAGCACACAGGGGACACGGAGACAACGTCTGCCGCTCCGGACCCTGAAACTGCGGCAGACAGGAAGGAAACAGCAGCAGCTGCGCGTGGGGGAGCAGATGGCTCCCAGAGGAGTGAGAGTCTCCCGGACAGCCAGGTTCTCAAAGCAACACCAGAACCAGAACCAGAAGCCAGCGGATGGACATCGAAAAGGGGCTGGAAGAAAGTACGCGAAACCGCGCTGTGCAGCGAAAACGTGTGTCAACGATGAAGGCGGACCAGAGGCCGTTTCAGGCCGACGGGGACGGGGAGCTCCTCGCCCGCGGCCCACACTGAAGAAAGGAAACGGAGAGGATGTCCTTCAGGAGGGAGAAGACCAGACGCACAGAAACACACGGAAACCTGGTAACCAGAGAACACACACCCCGAGAGAAGCCCAGCGTGCGAACCAGAGCCGACGCGTGCACGGGTACAACACACTGCGCGCGCGAGCGCGTCTGTGAGTGCACACAAGTCCCGAGACCACACGAGGGTCCGGTCTGAGGTCTGGAAGCCACGGGGGCGGGGGGGGGACGGGCAGGGAGACAAAGGGGCTCATTAGCATCAGACATTGAGTTTAGGGTCTGCGCGGTAAGTAACCTCTAAGAGAAAGGAACGTTGCCTGCACAGCTTCCAGAATGGGGATGAGGGTCAGGACGCAGGACTCACAAGAACAAGAGGCGCCCGGGGGGTGTAGCTGGTCAAGTGTCCTACTCCTGATTTCAGCTCAGCTCACAATCTCAGGGTCCTGAGATGAGGCCCACGTCAGACCCCATGCTGGGCGTGGAGCCCGCTTGGAATTCTCTCTCTTTCTGCCGCTCCCCCCAAAAATTAAAGACTAAAGAATAATAATATACAAATTCAAACAAAAGGCAGACGAGCAGCGCTGCAGGCAGGCCGGCAGGGGGAAGGTCTGCCCACACACCTGGCTACCGCCATACACGTTAAGAGGAAATGGGCTGAAAGGAAGGCCAACCTGTGTGCCGCCCACTGGGGTGACCATTACAGACCTACGAGGTCGGCCACGTGCAGTGCCCAACGTTGCGGCAACCCCCAGAGGCTCCCACCTGTTTCCTGCCCTTCCACAAGGTCTGGCCGCACCCCCTTTAGTCCATGCCACATGCCACACATTTCCCCAGGGCGCTGGCCTTTTTGCTCTTCTGGGGCTATCTTCTGATGAACAGAGCTTCTCGGTCTTAATGTAAACCAAATTCTCTTTTCCTCTATGATCAGCACTTCCTGGCCCTATTTAGGAAAACCGCTCTTAACCCAAAGGCCAAGAATAGCGTCTTCTGTGCTATCTTCCCGAACAGCGCTGTCCAAGAGAAGCACAGCACAAGCCACAAAGGCCAGCCACGTCTGTAATCTCTCACTTTCTAGCAGCCACATTAAAGAGTAAAAGGAAAGAGGCGAAATGAATTTTAATAATTCTGTTTGGCCCAAATTATCATCCTTTGAAAATGTGACAGAGGCCACAAACACGTCGCACGTTATTTTTTTCGAAGTCTAGGTGTCGTACGCTTCCACGCACCCGAAGCGCTCGATGAGCGCGTGTGGCTCTAGAACTCTGACACCGACTCTCCTCCCGGCCCCGGTGTTCTCGGTACGGTACGACCTACGGACAAAGACGTTTCTAATGCACGGCTGCGCAGCCGACCCTGCACGCTTCATTACAAAGACTCTGCACCTTCCCTTTTCCTCTGGAGGACAGGCTTGCCAGAGACCTTCCCTTTAGCCCTGTGGTCAGCGCGTCGGACTCCGGCCGGAGACCGTCCCCGGCGCGCCAGCGGCCGCCCCCGAGCTCGCAACATCCGCTCCTCCACGTGCTCTGGCTCGGACCGCCCTGCGGGGACACCTTCCTTTCTGATCTGTGCGTCCAAGGCTCTGTACTGCTCTCTGGTCTACACGCAGCCCACACGTCTCAACAGCTAGCATCTTTGTTATCTTCAGCTAACACTATTTTCCGCTGTCCGTTACGCATCATTCTTTGTCCCCCAGGTCCGTAAAAGTGTCTATCCTCCTCATGCCCAAACACAGGGAGTCGGCCTCTTGGTTGCTGATTTCTGGTTGGGTTCCACTCGGACCAAGAACACGCTGGGGACGGCCGCAGCGGGCGGAAACCTGCTGAGGTTTCCATCAGTCTGTGCTCTCCCCTGAGCACTTCAAGAGGACGTGCAGCCGGCGCTGCGGGGCTCCCTGCTCGATCGGCTGGAATGCGGGAATCGTGGCTCCCGCGGACCTCGGCCGGCTAGCCTGTATGGTTAGGGTGCGGCGAAGCTGAGCTGCCGGGACCAGGACCCGCCCTTCCCAGGCATCAGTGCAGGCGGGGGTGGACTCAGCCTCCCAACACCTTCCTAAGGCCCCAGGCCAGCAGGGCAGCTCCACATCCTCCCCAGGGGCTGTCCAGGGACCCGGAAGGTAGGAACAAGAGCGGAGGCAAAGTCAGGACAAGCAGTGTTTTTCCCTAAAATTTTGTGTCCTTTTACCAATCTCTTATTTCCCCCAGCCCCTGGCACTTCTCTATCACTCCGTTCCCGAGTTTGACTTTTCTCTTTCTAGATTCCACTTCTAAGCGATGCCATGCGCTGCCTGTCTTTCTCCATCGGGCTTATCTCTCTTAGCACAACGCCCCCCAGGGTCACGCACGTAGTCGCACACCACGGGATTTCCGTCTCCGCTAAGGCCGAAGGGCATTCCATTGTGAAGAGACACCACATTTCCCGTCGAGCTACACAGGTCGCTTCCGGACCCGCCTGTTGACAGTGACCCCGGGAACAATGATGGGAGCACAGGCGGGTCTTCAAGATCGGTTTTGTTCGGGTAAAGACCCAGAAGAGAAGATGCTCGATCATACAGTAACTCTGGTTTTAACTTCTTGAGGAAACTCCACACCGTCTTCCCCAGCGGCTGCACCACTGACACCTCTGTGGGCAGGACGCTGTTCCCCACCCTCACCAACACTGGCTGCCGCCTGGCTTCTTTATGGCCGCCCTTCCGACGGGTGTGAGGGGACAGCACGGTGTGGCTGTGCTGTCCATTTCCCTGATGAGTGATGACAAGCATCTTTGTAGGTACCTGTTGGCCATCTGTAGGCCTTCTTTGGCGGACACGCAGATGGGAGACCCTCCGGGCCACGAACACCGCGTGAGCGCAGTCAGGGATCTCACCTGGAAAGGGCACAGCAGAGGGCTGACCAGGCTGCAGGGAGATGGAAAATTTGGACAAAGGGTCTTTTAAGCAGGAGTATGATATGATCAGCTTTCTGCTGGCCTGTGGAAGATCAGAGTCAAAGATAAGAACAGGCGGTCCCTAAGCCCACATCTGGGAGGGCCCAGAGCCCCACGGCCTGCCTGAAGGGAGTGCAGCAAAGCCATGGCCCCTGCCAGGTTATGCAGTCTAGGCCGGCCCCTGGACAGGCCCACAGCTGGAGCCACGAGGTGTGTGAGCAGCCGGGACAGGGCCTGCATGGGCACGAGCTCTTGGCCCAGGCACACAGGTCAAAGAGCACAGTCTTCGCCCTAGACCCCTACAAATGTCATTTCAGGGGACATTTTATTATTTTCATTACAATTCAAAGGACTCAGAGTTCTGGGACAGAAAAGACACGGAAAACCGCGGTGCTCCTGCGGACGGCTCCTGGCAGGGCCACCTGGCTCTGGAGGGCGGAGTGGCCCCGCCACGACTGTGCTCCCAGCTGCTGTGTTACCAGGCGCACCCTGAGCCGTAGCTACTGTAGAACCGGCACAGAACGCTGACAGGACAACTGGGGACATTTACAGGTACCGCGTCTTGACCCTACCTACATCTGAGTCCCTGGTCCAAAAACAAACCATCAGAACAGACTCAAAGTCCAGCACCCCATGGGCCCTGGCTCTGGCCCCTACACTACAGCCCACCCCCACTGCCTGGTCCCAACCTCACTCTCCCAGGGGACAAGCCCGCCCGAGCCTGGCACCTTTGTCACCTATGGCACTGCAGCTACCAACTGCTGCAGGCTGAGAAAAGGACCTGGCCAGGGGTGCACAGGGCCGGCCACGGAGGAGACCCCAGCCCCCCGAGTCCCGCACAGCAGCACCTGCTCCTACGGTGCGATCACCACCAGGTGCGGTAGGAACAGGTCCCACGGGGGCCCATGCCGGAACGTCGCCCCAGCTGGCATGGAACCACGGGCCTCACACACGGGTGTGGCTGCAACTTGCGGCCCGACACCAAAGGCCCACAGGCACGCTGCCGGCAGGAGGAAGGGGCGGCACCCAGTCCAGGGGACGGCGGCAACAGCGCATCCCACCACACTGAGCCTGCCACCAGCCCAAGCCCCTAGCTGGCCCTGACCCACGGGTCCCTGCTGTGCTGAGAGGAGCAGGCAGTGTGCGCCACGCAACGGGAGGCAGACGTGGGCCAGCAGGGGACACGGACCGCAGGACCCCTCGGGTCCCGTGGCCTGTGCTGCTCCGACGACAGTGCCCCCAGCCTCGGCCAGATGCCAGGTACAATGACCGCGAGCGCACGGCTGAGGCGCTCCATCCCGGGAGCACAGCAGCTCCCCAGGTCTCCGTCTGAGAACTCCCTGAATGACCCAGGGCGCTGGCGCAGAGCGGGGGAGGACCTGTTGGGCAGGGGGCGGTCTGGGCCCTGGTGCCGGCTGGCACAGACCCATCTTCGGAGGCCCCCTGCACCCCCTCGTCCATCTCAGGCCCCAGTGGTCCAGGGCGGAAGTCTGAGACAGGGCTGGGCAGGGCCCCGGCGCCCCAAGAGCCATGTGAGCCCCACCTACAAAGGCCTCCTCTGGCGCCAGCAGCAGGGCAGTGGGCTGTGCCCTCCCACCGAGCCTCAGGAGAGAGGACACCCTTTGGGGAAACCGAGGGCCCCGGCCACGATCCTGGTGACAACTCAGACCTCAGGGGCCAGCAAACCAAACACTACTCCTTAAAACCGTGAGTTCTGTGAGGAGGCCAGAGGGGAGGGAAACCCATACAGAGCGCAAGCCCTGTCCCCAGGCCCCCACCCCCGTGCCCAGCAAGCAGAGAGCCCGCAGGCCGCCGCCCTGCTCCTCGCAGAGCCCTGAAGACAGAGGGGCACACCTTGGGGCTGACCGTCCGCATCGCTGAACAGCAGCTGCTCTCCGTCGGCCTTGGAGGAAGCACACCAAAGCCAGCGAGGTCACAACAAGACAACACGTTTGTTTTCACGTGAATTATAAATGCCAGGAACTCCTGACACAAGTCCGCTGAGCCCAGCACTTCTTCAGCCAAAAAGGTAGGAGGCCTTCCCAGCAGGAACAATAGAATGTACTTGAAAACAAGGATTTTAATTACAAAGCGGTTCAAAACCCTAGCAGGCGACGGGACGCGGGTCTCCACCCTGACAGCCACGAGCAAACCCCGAGACCAAGGCACAGGAGAGAAGCGAGCGCCCTCTGCCCACCACCAACACAGAGCTCAGGCCGGGGGCCGCTCCCAGGAGGCAGGGTGGCAGCAGGGACAGCCCGTGTGCGGACAGAGTGACCCCCGTGTGCCCTTGGCGGAGCACATCCGTCTCTCTGAAACCAGGAAACTGGGTTACAACAAGGCCCGTGCCCACCACCCACCAGGCACCCGCTACAAAGTCCGCCCCAGCCACGACCATCCCGCAGGGCAGGAGCTGGGACCCGGGGGCCTGAGGCACAGGGGGCAGTCGTGATGCCTGAGACCACGCGGGCTGCCGACACTCACCGGGCCAGCTGCCCACCGGCAGGCACAGGGCTTCCCGGGGCGGCCTTCTCCCTGACCACACCAAGGACGACAGAGGCTACCAGGGGTCTGTGGCAGAAGATGAAGCCCGCGCTGAAGGGGCAGCACTCGTGACAGACTTTATTCCGGGCGCGGGAAAGCCGGTGCGGCGCAAACGCCCCGCTTCCCGGCGGGAGGGCCACAGTCCGGCAAACAGGTACTGGCCCCAATCTCCTGCGGAAGCCACAGTGCTCGGCAGCATGGCCGTGTCACGCGCTCAGGAAAGCGCGGGCAGCCTCCGGCCCCGCACTCTCTGCCCTGGGCCACTCCCCAGCTCACCAGCCAGGAGGGAAGGTCACACCACCCAGAGCAAGAAGTAAACACACTTCAGGAGCAGCCGAGAGGACACCAGGCCCCCGGGGGGACTCCTCTCTGCCGCCCATCCTCAGCCGGAGGGCAGCGCTGGCGGGGGAGGGCCGGGCTGGCGGCCTGGATTCCTTCCCAGCCCTTTGTTCACTCACCCCAACCGCCAAGAGGACAGGTGCCGAGGCACTGGGAAGAGGGCTGGGGGGTGGGGGGCTCTCGGCCACTGTGTGAGCCGTTCCCAGGGATCCTCCTGGGGACTGCTCCGAGCCAGAACTGCTGTCCACCGAGCTTCCAAGCGGACCCCCAACTCACCCAGCACCTCAGAGCATGAGAAGTCCTTGAGGGGCACTTTGAGAAACCCTGCTCTGGGGTCCCCACATCGCCCCCATGCCGCGCTGCCTTCTCGGTACTCTGCGGCCTCAGCGACCCAACGCGGCCCGAGCAGGCCCTGGGCAAGCCTGGCGCTCCTGGCCAGCTCCTGGCACCGACGTGAATGGAATTTCTTCCCAGAGAGCGCACCTGCGGCCTCAGCGACCCAACGCGGCCCGAGCAGGCCCTGGGCAAGCCTGGCGCTCCTGGCCAGCTCCTGGCACCGACGTGAATGGAATTTCTTCCCAGAGAGCACACCAAGTGGTGCACACGCTTCCAGCAACACGTGTGCGAGTGCATGTGCGAGTGTGTGGGGCGGTGACGGAGAGACTATGAGAAGACACGAGATGCTGGGAAGATCCCCCCACGCCCGCCAGGAGGAAAAGCGCAGGGCCAAGCTCTGCTGTGCCCGCAGCCCTCCCCAGGCTACGTCCCGGAGCTGCCACGCCCAGGGACTGGGGCTCGCTTGGCCCGAACACACTCACACCCTGCGGCATCCCTGGTCCTCGGCCAGCGCTCTGGTCTCCCGGCACAGCCTGGACTGCCGGGGGATCTCTGGCCGGGCCCGGTAGGGCCACATGCGCACTCCGCCCAGCTCGCGAATGCACGCCCTCAGGAAACACAGCAAGAAGCAGGGTCGAGGGGGGAGTCCCACCGGGCCAGTTCGGGTGTCTCTCCTACTCTTGCTCCTTTAAGAACAAACTCGAAAGCTTAGTACTTGGGATCACTACCCCTGGAGTACACGGGACTCAGGCCGGTCCTAAGAAAGCTGGGACGCTCGTGCACAGCGAGCAGACGGGTGCTTCC
The DNA here is from genome assembly GCF_009829155.1 of Mustela erminea. NCBI lineage: Eukaryota > Metazoa > Chordata > Mammalia > Carnivora > Mustelidae > Mustela > Mustela erminea. Next base: position 113,000,847 of record NC_045622.1, on the reverse strand, counting down.
CCGAGGACACAGGGCCCCGCGTCCCAGAACACCAGCTCCAGCCCTCTGCAAGGGAGCGTGTACTGACCAAACACCCGTCCTTACTTACCGAAGTGGCAAAGATCTTCGTCACAGGAGAGTAACGCCGGCAGCTGGTCACAAAACGGGGGCGAGCGCACACCAGCGCCTGAGGAGCGTGCGGGCTGGAACGCCTCCAGGAAGACCCCCCTCCGGGAGCCCACCAGTCCCCTCCCAGAACTCCTGAGGAAATGCCAGCGCGGGGCAGCGACTGACGTGCAAGGATGCTCAGAACCGCCGTCCGCCGGGAGGAGACCCTGAACACCCACCACGGAGGGCGAGGGGGTCACGCACATCCGCGGGCGGCCGCTGACCGCTGGGCCAAGCGCACCCCGTGCGACACCAGCTCTCCGCGTGAAGTCACGCTCTCTGGGTGCTGGGATCACTCACTTTTTGGTGTCTGCACGTCCCGTGTTTTCCTGTTTCTACAACAGACCTGTGAAACCAAGTTCCGCGGGCGCAGGCACCCTTGAGTGCTCCCTTGCGCCACGCCAGCAGAGCCACGGAGGAAGGCCCGCCGGCGCTCTAAGGCAGCGCCGGACAACACGAGTGTCAGTGCCGCTGTACTCAGGGAACTTCAGAGCGTTTAAGTCAGGTTCTGGGATTCTTCAGACTCCCTGGACATCCAAGCGGACCTCCACCCTCTCATGCACTTTGGAGGTCCAGTGCCCCCTGCAGCTGCCCCCCCACTCTCTCTTCTCCGTGGGCCTCGAAGAGCGCTCTGCATGGAGGGGACAGTAAGGACTCCAAAGGGTGCGGTCCCTGCAAATGACAGGTGCACGTGCGTCCACTCTGGCGGCCCCGGGCACAGCCCACTGAGACGGCCGCGCAGCACAAGGAAGCCTTCTACCCATCCACGTCTCCCCAGAGCAGCCCAACCCGGTGAGTGGCAGAAATGCACCCACACTGCCGTGACAGGCCTGGTTCTGCAGGTCTCTGCCTGCTGAGCCACACACGGGACCGGCAATCACCTGCGTCTGCGGACAGCAGTCAAGGCCAGAGTCACCTCCTGTGACTCATGGCCGTGCGGTCTCGGCCTGGCCCAGGCCGGCTTCCTGGCACAAGGCTGACTCCCAGGGCTGGGTCATTCCCACGGGCGGGGTCATCCTGGCACTACTTCCTGGCCTCCACCCACCAGGAGCCAGAAGCCCCACCCAACCCTGCAATGTGTCCAACCAGAACCTCCACAGCAGGTGACACCAGTCCAGGGAGAGACCCACCGCCTGGCAGCCGCTCCGTGGAACGCCACTGAGGGCAGCGGGAGCATCCGTCCCTTCATGCAGGGACCAGGTCCTGGCTGTGCCAGTGCACCGGGCCCTGGGGAACCCGGAGCAGGTGCGAGTCCGCCCCACCCTTCAGAGGTACAGCCTGGGGGGCGCGGAAACCAAGCTGGTGTTGCCAGCTCGCGCCAGCGGTGTCAGAGGTGTGCCACCACACAGGGTGCGTCTGAGAAGACAGACTGCAAGCCCCAGAGACCCCCCAGCACACGCCCATCCGTCCCAGCAGCCAGAAGGGACCAAGGAGGCCCCAGGAGCTCCCCGTGCAGGGCTCCCCACTCTCTCCTCCCAACCAACCAATGACCCACCCTCTCCCACCCTCCCCGGCCACCCCGGTGCCAGGCACCTCCATGTGGGCAACCGCAACCATCTAGAACCGCGGCCGCCACACAGTAAGGGAAGGAAAACAACTCACTCCCACTGCCTCAGCGGCGAACCAGGCCCAGGAGGGCAAGGACCTTAGAAGGCCACATGCTAGGATCAGCACCAGGACCGCCCCTGCTTCCCACCACCAAGATCAAGCCGCGGCGACAGGAGCACCCAGCTGTCTCCCACTGGCCTGCAGTGCCCATGCCGCTGGACCCGCCGCTGGACCTGGGGGGCCCACTCGGTAAACATCACCTCCAGGGCACCCCCTCCCACCGCTCCTGCTGGGAACACTCGGCTGATGCCCCCAGCTCTTTGAATGGGAGACCGTCGGCGTGACCTATCAAGGGGGTCTGCTTCGGTGAGCCACGGTTAAGCAGAGACAGGAAGCATGGCTGAAGGGGTGAACCTCCTGGAAGGGGAGGCCTGCCCCAGGGGCTGCTGGCGGGGGCTTCCAACCCACTGCGCAACTATCGGGGGAAGGCTGTGTGCTCCGACGCCTGCTGCCAGGTGGGGTTTTGTAGTCTGTACTGACACCCCGGTTAGTCAGCCGTCCGTGTAAGGCTGGCTTCAGGAGGCGTGCGATCCAGGGCCGACGGCACCTCCCAGGCCAGCACCTGCTCGGCCTCCCGCCTTCGGCACCAGGCACATACTCGCCGCTGAGAAGGCGCAGACCCCAGGGAATGAGCAGCTACGGCCTCACGCCTCTGACGGCAAAGGCTGCCGCGCCTTCCCCGCCCTGAGTCCCACGGCATCAGGACGGGCCTGGGGCAGGGAAGCCAAGGGACGGCCCAGCAAGCAGCCCCAGGTGGAGGACGGAGAGCAAACGGGCTTCCCCAGGGCCTTTCCGACAGCAGTGGGGCCGTCCCAGCTGGGTGCCGGCATCCGGCGGGGGAAGGCAAGCCTGCGATGAGCAGGTTCTCCCAGCTCGGGGAGGGGCAGGCCACTGAGGGACGGTGCTGTCCGCTTGGGGATGGCGTCAGGCAGCCTCCAGAGACAGCCAAGCCCCAAGACCCCCGCCCTCCGCCCACAGGCACCCTGAAAGTCAGACCTGCCACAAAAGCCCTGGGCTACGCTCCGGGTGCCAACCTTGCGATCCCGGGAGCAGCTGTGCCCACAGGACGGTGTGGCCATCAGACGGGGCTCTCCTTAGGGACCAGGACACCAGGGCTAGCTGCACACCAACAGCAGCTGTCCGAGAGCAAGCAGACGTGACAGTGACCAAGTGACATGCTGGGCGACAGCCCCACCCTAAGGGCTGCAGCGCCACGGTTCCCAGTGAGGACACGCGGAGAGGGACGGCGGTGCGATGGTGACAGGGACGTACCTCGCACACACCAGGCCCCGTGTGCAGGTGGCCACGGGCGCTGAGCCGCCGTGGGTGCTGTGCACACAAGCCCCGGTGGGGGAGCGGGAGAGCGAGGACCCCCACCCCACGCCCACCCGGGGCCGCACAAAGGGATCAGAGGCCAGGCTGGTGCCAAGCCCCCCGGCGGCTGGGGGAGGCAGGGCCCTCCACGGCAAGCCCGAGCCGCGCCCGCACTGTACGGGGGCACCTCACAGAGTCCCCCAGCCACGGCTAGGAAGGGGTCCCCTGGCGCCATGTTGCAGATGAGCAAACCGAGGCTCAGGAAGCCCTAACGGAGCTGCAGAGTCGGGACTCAACCCTGAGGCACGTGGTCCCTGAGCCACAGCGCCCTAAACGCCTCTGCGCGGGAAAGCCCAGCTGGTCTCCCGACAGACCTCCGGGCCGCCCGTGAGGACGGACCCAGCGTCCCCCGCCGCGCGCTGTGCTCTGCGGGGGGGCCGGCAGCCACCGCCCCCTCCCCGCACGGGAGACCCCTCCTTCGAGGGGCAGAGTCCGTCCCCTCGCACTGTATCAGGGTGGCTCTGTGACTCGTCTGGCCGACACAGCAGAGGGGACACTGGTCCTCGACAGCTTCCGCCGCGGCTCCGCTCTGGACCAAGGCCAGGCGAAGAGCCCCCGCGGCGCCTCAGGTGTGGCTCCTGCACCCACGCGACGGCGGCGCTCGCCTCCCCGTTCTCGCACCCGGGCACGGCAGAGCTGTCCAGAAGCGCTGAGTCGTGGTAAGATTATAACAAAACAAACCCAGAAGCAGACATAAGGGTCCAGCTCATGAGGCTTACAAAAAAGTCAGAGCATTCTTATCACGTGTTTTATGCTGCAAAATATGGTTATTTATTAAAAAAAAAAAAGTTTAGGGACATCAGAGTGGCTCAGTGGGTTAGGCGACTGCCTTCGGCTCAGGCCATGGTCCCAGGGTCCTGGGACGGAGCCCCGCATCGGGCTCCCTGCCCCGCGGGGACTCTGCTCCTCCCTCTCCCACTACCTGCTACTCTGCCTGCTTGTGCTTTCTGTCAAAGAAACAAAAATTAAAAACAAATTCATGCTAACACATGCTGGGTTTATTGTTCTTTTCAAATGAGTTAAAGAATAGTTTTCAAATCTCTTTTCTTCCACTTCTATTACGGTAAACACTGACAGCTATAACCGTACAAGCTCAATAATTTTTAAAAACGTGAGGGGGTGTTGAGACCAAAAAGGATGAGAACTCTGCACCGGAGTCCACACGCAAAGGGGCTCTATGGGGCAACGGAGGCCCCAGCCAGCAGCCTGCAGAGCTGTCCGAGGCGGCAGCCCTCCTCTGCAGCCGGAAGTGCTGGGTTCATTTGACAGCAACAGACACGATTCAAAGCCCGAGCTGAGGCTGCTCAGACGGGCCCCAGAAGAGAGCCACGTTTATCTGGCACAGTGGGGCCAAGTACGGAGGACCCCAGGACTGGAGGTGGGGCACACACCTACCACCCGCCGGAGCCCCCCACACTATTCTTGCGCGTGAAACCGGCAAGATACGCGGGGGGCTCCAGCTGCGGCCCTTGGAGGACACGGCCCGTGACCAAGGGGCTGAGCGCTCCACTGGGTGTGGGCAGGGCAGACGCCGCCCCGACAGCGAGCTCCAGGGGTGCCGCACCCTCGGAGAGAACAGTCCGGGAGCCCAGGGCCGGCCTGGCGGAAAGGCTGGAGGGGAGAAGAGAAAGACGGCCACAGCCCTGCTTCCGGGCGCCAGCCGGCCTGCTGGGGGGGCTGCAGGCCCAGGTGGGAGCTCTGGCCTCACCCTACACAGAAGTGCTCAGTGAACACCGAAAACTGCCACCATTCCTCGACATACCGGCAACATGCCAAACCAACAGAAAGGTGCCATACGGGTAGGTCTGGTAGGTCGCGACCGCACGCCGCACTATCCCCGGACGAACCGGGAACAGTGACCGGAAGGAAAAGAATGAGCGTCCCGCCCCAGCAACGGCGCACGGTCGGCTCTTTCGAGCTAGCACGGGAAGACCCTTCAAAGAGAAAGGAGCCAGAAGGTGACAACGTGAATGCGGCCACAGCCGCCCGGTCCCACGGAACAGCCCACAGCCCCCACGTGGCCTGGACACCCCACCCACCACCGCCTCCTCCTCCTCCAAGCTTCCAGGTTCGCTCCTTGCCCCGGCCGCTCCTACTTCCACGCTCCCGGGGGTTCTACAGCGCCGCGCTCAAGGCGGACGGGCGTGCCCAGCCGGCAGAGATCCTGTGCGAGGGAAACAAACACGGGGAGACAAAGAGCGGAGGCGCTCCCAGCACGTCAGACAGGAACACGCGCGCCGCCTCCTCTTCCGGACAGGCCGGCAGCCGCGGGAGCAAAGGCACACGTGAGTCACCAGCGGGGACCAAGAGCAGCTCCCTGACCAGCTCCCAGGGTCCAGGTGCCCGAAAAGTGCAGAGAGAGCATCACCGAGCACCTGTCGCCACACCAGCACGTTCACCACAAAACCAAGAGTGGGGGGTCTGGCCGTGTCTGAGTTTCCAGGACCACCGCAAGGGCGATGCAGGAAGTGCTGGGACAGCGGGAACACCAGCCCAGGCGCCCCCACCGAGACCACCGACACCCACCTTCCCAACACACACGGCCACGGCGGAGGCCACGGCCCCCTCCCACAGGAGACCTCAGAGCTGACGATGGCCCCGCAGTCCCCGGGGAACCCCTCCCAAGCTGCGACCAGCTGCTGACAGGGCCTGCCAGCCAGCGTCCCCGTGCCGTCTGGCTCTTCCGGGGCCCCGGGCGGTGGTAAGAACAGCAGAACGAAGGCCAGAGGCAGGACCCCGATGAGGGTGGACCCAGGCCCGCCCGGGCTGCAGACGTCTCAGACGCACTTGCTACCCTGCCCAAGGCTGGCAACACTTCCCGCCCAACCCGTTTCCCGGCAAAGCATTTCCGCGGCACCTCCAGTGAGTTCCCATCCAGAGGCACGACTCTGAGGACACTCTGCACAAGGCTCCCAGGGGACGCTGCAAGCACAGGGACAGATGAGAGATGCGGGGCTCCCGGGGGCACAGAGTTCGGCCCACGAAGGGGTTCATGGGACCGCTGCTCTCCTCAAATGGAATCTGGATGCAAATCAGGCCCAGGTCCTAAGGACTGCCTGAGTGGGGCCACTGGCACAGCGGCTGTCCCTAGACGTGTTCCACCGTCACAGCGCCCAAGGGGGCGGACAGCTGGAGGACGCTTCTGCCGCTCAGGCCTCCACGCCTTTGCACCGGCTTGGGCCAGAACCCTTCCTAGTTCCTATCTGGAAAATTCCTACACTTCTTCCCACAGGAGCCAATGCGCACCCCTGCTCGGAGCCACCCTGCCGGCCTGGCCTCCCCACCTCCAGCTCGACCTCATTCACTCCTCCACACTCCGTCCCCCATGTCCGTGGCCCTCATGCCAGCCTCAGAAAGCAGACACTATGCGTCCTTGATCTTGAGCTCCAGACTCCGGACTGTCACTTGGCGATGAAACGGACTGATGGCAGATACGTGCACAACACGAACCAACTTTTAAAACGGTCGCTAAGTGAACCGGCTACAGAAGACCCTGGGCTGTGACCCCATCTGTGGGAAATGCCCAGAATCGGCAAAGCAAGAAACACAGAGAGAGAGAGAGAGAGAAGGTCCATCAGTGACGACCCAGGGGTGGGACAGGGAGTGACTGTTGACGGACGCAAGGCTCCTCTGGGCGGATGGCAACGTTTGAAGTAAACTGCGTTGACAGCTACACCACCCTACGATTTTACTAAAAGTCACCTAATTGTTAGACTTAAAACAGTAACCTGCGTGGTATGGAAACTACCCCTCAACGAGACGGTTGGAGAAAAGTCCAGCGACTCCAGCAGGTTCAGTCAGGGTGTCCTTACGGTCTGTCCGTCCCGGGCAACGTCCGCCCGAAGGCAAAGTGCAAAGAAAAGGCCCCGAGCGCCCCGCGGCGCGCCCGCACAGGCCCGTGCGCAGGGGGTCTACCTCCTCCGCCCAGCACGAGAGCCCTGACGGCAAAGCCAGGCCGGCCAGAGAGCCCCGAGCCATCCAACACGCCTGCCCGCGGACCAAGAGCGCCAACCCGCGACGTGCGCCGCGCTCCACGGCCGAGCCCGGAGGCAGGTCTCCAGCAGAGCCGGGCGCTCCCGGCCACGCCGCGCACCCACCTCCTCACTGCTCCAGGGCAGCAGCAGCCCCGGGCAGGGGGCCCGTGTGCGCCTGCCCCCGCCACGGCTGCGGGCCCAGGGCGGGCATGTCCCGGCAAACTGCTCCCCGCCGGCCTCGCCCAGGACCCGCGGGCGGGTCGCCCTGCTCCCCCTGACTCCGAAGTGGGAGGAGGTGCATTTCCTCGTCTACATTCCCAGAAGCTTGGAAGCTTCTGGACTGTGCGTTCTGCTGGGTCAAAGTGAAGCGGCACGTCTACCGTCTGCGCACCGACGCCTGTCACTGCTGGTAAGCACGAGCGGAAGTCCCCGTGCCACACGGCCTCAGGCCACGGGGAGTGTGGAGCAGCCCAGGCGGCGTCCCCTCTGGAGCTCCCGTCCTGCCCAGGGCAAGGGCAGCATCCTGTCCTCGGCTGTCCAGAAGGGAGACAGCCAAGGACCAAAGACACGGCCACACCGCAAGGACTGACCCTCTCAAGTGAGAAATCACTCTTTGTAAAAAGAAGGAAAAATTCCTGCAGGCCAGTTCCAAGCCGAGCAGAGGGATGTCGGGAAGCCCGAGCTCCACGTCCCGGCGAACTCCGACAGCAAGTCGCAACACGCCGGCGCTGCTCTTGGCTCCCCCGGGCGGCTTTCCCGCAAGACCGCCCTTTCCTCAGACAAGGCCGCCCGTGTTACTGTGCAAAGCGCTCTCCTGACGGGAAGTGTTCGGGCTCTGCTCCCGACAGCGGCCGGCAGAGAGGGCGAGAGCGGTGCCCGCTACGACAGCGGAGTCTGCCCGCCGCCGGACAGGAGCCCACGCAGAGAAACTCTTCCGCCAAAAACAAAGAACAAAGTGTTAAAACCTAAGAGGAGAACCATGTTCCCAACTACCTGGCTGACCGCGAGCTGCGAGTTAGCAGAAGCAAGCACGCTTCCTCGTCCAGCTGAAAACCATTAAAGGGTTAAGGCCAACTGAAGCCCCAGCTGGTCACACTACAGGTGCCTGCGGGGTGAGCTCCCTCACCTGCGGGCACTGGCACGGGGCTGGGCCTCCCTGCCTCCAGCACACACAGCACCCGGTGGGCGGGACAGAGCGCTGGGGGCTCCCAGTCGGGGCTCCCAGGCCGCCCCCCACCCCGGGCTAACACCCTGAAAACAGGCTCTTGAGAAAAGTCACTGCTTGACCACTGAAATCCTGTCACTTCTGTTTAAAAAGGCTGGCGGACTCACAAGTAAGGGGCTGGGCAAGAACTCACAGTCCGCCGTGTGCGCTGTGCCGGCCACGACAGTGAGAAACACACAGAGATCACCACACTCCGTCCTGACCCCTCTTTGGGGGCCTCCAGTGTCCGCTGGAACGACTCCAGAGCCTCCCAGAGCTCTGCCCCCGCAGCGCCCGTGGAAGCAGCAGCGCGGGCCGCGGCCCTTTCCCAGCTGTCTTCCTCCAGCACCGGACCTGCCCGCTCCGCTCGGGACGGGAGGGGAGTCCTGCGCCGACCTCTCCCAGATGACCTCTCCCAGATGACCGCCTGCTTCCGAAGTCTTGAGGAGGGCCTGGGGAGCCAGCCCCGGGAAGCCCAGCGGCGGGGGGAGCTTGGGACACGCACAGTGATGGCACAAAGCCCACAACGCCCCGAACCCAGCCAGTTCGGAGGACTGAGCGCTGCTCGGGTTCCGGCGCGGAGCACCTGCTCCTCCGACGGGGACCGTGAGAAGTCAGCGGCGGGACGACCGTCAGCGCCTCCCGCACGCCCCAGGCTTGGGGCGCAAAGCACGGCCGGTTGGACCCCCCGCAACACCCCTCCGACGCAGCGGCCCTGCGGGGAAAGGCAGAGCGCGGCTGGGCTCTGGCTGCTTGGCCTCCGGGCTGCGCGCCTGCGGCTACAAAGGCGTCCAGGAGGCCCAGCTGACCGAGCCACGACTCCCCAGTGCCGGCCGCGTGCGAAGCGCGTTCCGCCGCTGCCTCGGCTTCCCCTTCGAGTCCTCCCACACCGTCGCCCTCACGCACGGCTCTGACAGCGCAGGTCCGGAGAGGTGCAGCGGCCACCGCAGGGCCCAGGGCTCACAGCGGCGCGGCTAGGACAGCAACGTGTCTCCCCGAGGCCGGCAGAGCGGCGGCCCCGGCCACGCGGGGCGCTTCCCTCCGGGCTCTCGACGCATCCACCCCCGTGGGCTCCGCGCCCCTGGCTTCCCTTCCGCTGGCCTCCAGCCGACCCGCAGGCCCGGACGGGTCCGACCCGCCTCCGCGGTCGCGCCGACGGCCCCCGCCCCCGCCCCGCACCCGGAAACCACACGTCCGTCCGACCGGGCGCCTCCCTGCCGGGACCCGCGCGTGCGACCAGCACGTCCGCCCGCCCCAGGCCGACCGCAGCGGCCCCGCACGCGCGGCCCCAGCGCCCGGACGGCCGCCCCGCCCCGCCCCGCGGTCGGGGAGCAACGCGGGCGCCGAGCGGGGACGGAGGAGGACCCGCCGACGCGCCGCCCTGGCCGCGGCGCAGACGCCGCAAAGTTCTGACAGCGGGTCCCCGAGCAACTTCCCGGCGGCGGCCGGGCTCCAGCGAGCCGCGCCGCGCTCCGGGGGACACCGCCGCGGCGGCCGGCCGCGCTCCGTCCGGGCTCCGCGCTCCGCGCTCCGGGCCCCGCGCTCCGGGCCCCGCGCTCCGGCCCGCCGCGCCCCGCCGGCCCCGCAGCCGCGCCCCGAGCCCCGCGGCCGGACGGGCGAACCGGGGCCGCCGGCTCCTCCGCTCGCGGCTCGGGACGGCGCCGGCCGGCGCGCAAGTTCCTCCTTCCGGAGCCCGCTCCCCGCGGCGCCCGCGCTGCCCAGGCCGGCGTCCGCCCCGCTCCGAGCGGCTCCCGTCCGCGACCCCGTCCCCGAGGAGACGCCCCGCGCCCGCCCGGCCCCACGCCCTCGCCCGGCGCCGCCCGCAGCGCGCCCCGCGGCCCCCACCGCGGCCCCGGCCCGCCCGCCCGGGCCCCGGCCCGCCCGCCCGGCCGCCCCGCTCACCCCATGAGCCAGTCCATGGCTGCTCGGGGCCCGCCGCCCGACACGCTCGGCCCTCAGCCCGCGGCGGCGGCGGCGGCCGGAAGTAAACACTCGCTCGCGCACTCCCACGCGCGCGCCGCGAGCGCCGCCGGAAGTGACGCGCCGCGCGCCGCCTGCCGGGAAGCGTAGTCCCGGCGGCCCCTGCGCCCCTCCCCCCTCCCCCGGCCCCAGCCTGGATCTTGAGCGGGTTCCTCCTGCCCCTCCTCCGCTCCCCGCTCCCGCCTCCACCCGCGCCCCGCGCCCGGATGTCCTCTCACACCCCGGCCGAAGCCCCACACTCCGGGATGTCCCCTCATGCCCCGATGTCCCCTCAAGTTCCGGATGTCCCCTCATGTCCGCATGTCTCCTCACGGTCTGGCTGACCTCTCAGACCCCAGATGTCCCCTCACGCCCCGCTGGCCCCTGCCCCCGGGCCAGTGTCCTGGCCTGGCCTGACCCCCGCACCCCTGTGCCCGGCGGGGCCCCCCCTCCCCCGCAGAGCTGCTCCAGAGCTCCTGCCCCCACCTCGCCTTCTCTGCAAACCTGGGGCAGGGGTGGGGCGGGAGGCTAAGGCGGGAGGGCTGTCGCGGGCAGCGGCCCCCCAGGCCTCTGGGCACCCCCCCCCGGCGCCCCCAGCCCCTGCCGCCCCACAGCAGAGAGCAGCCCGCGCACCCGCGGGGCGCTGCCCAGGGAGCTCGTGTGTCGGGGGCGGGGGGGGGGGGGCGTCGTGCCCGTAGAGGAGCGAGCCTGGGGGTGGGGGTCCGACCGCGAAGACGGGCCCAGCGCCGGCTGCGTCCTGGTGGGGGGGGGGTCCTCTGGGCCGCGGGGCATTGGGGGCTGTGCGGGTCGGCTGCCCGGTGCTGCGACCCCCAGCCCGGGCAAGGGCCCTGGAGAGGCCGGGCGCCCCCCAAGGAAGGGGCTCCAGGGGTGCAGATGGCAGCGGGGGGCGCCCCGCTTGCCGTGACCCCAGCACCGCTGTCCTCCCGATGCCTCGGAAAGGGGGGGGAGTCCCGGGCTCAGACCCCTGCCCCCATGTCCTCACAGCTGCGCTGGAGCCTCCGACCTCCCTTGTCCCCCTTGAGTGCCCGAGAGGTCCTGATGCTGGGGGCCCACGACCTTTGCCACCAGCAGCCACCTGCGTCCCGGCCCAGGCCCAGGACGGGCTGAAGAGACCTGGCGGCACCTGTCCCCACTCCGGGAGCTGCAGCGCACAGGCGGCTGGGCCTGTGCCCCCAGGCGGCCAGCGCCCTCGCCTGCCCAGCCCCTCCTCCACCTGGGACAGGGTCCCTGGGGACGGAGCTTGGGCGGGTCCCACCGGCATCCGGCTGCGACTGTCCGTGAGCGCCCACCCGTGGGCCGCCTGGGGCTGGGGAGTGCTGCGGCTCGGCGCCTCCCTCCTGCCCCCACGGAGGACCGGCGACCCACGTCCCCTCCAGGGTGTGCGGCTCGGATCTCTGCTCTTCTTGTCACCAGCGGGGTGACTTGGGACCCGTCGTTTAGTGACCCTGTGACTCTGTGTCTGCGGAGAGGTGGGGAGAATGATGCTGCGAAAAGCATGGTTGTGAGGACCTCGGTGAGGTCGCGGGTGAGGGGACAGGGAAGGAGCGCGGGCCTTCAGGAGGGTGACCTCCCGGCTCGCGGCCGCTTACCTGGGCTCAAGGTTGGTGCCCTTTCCCCTGACAATGGTGCGTGGCTGGGCACACGCCACCTTTTGGCTCCATGTCGCCCTGTCCCTAGTGGGCGGTTCGGGTCCCCATGGCCTGTGACATCTCTGCCCTGGCCCCTGGTGGCAGGGGAAAGGTGCATCTCAGAGAATCGGGACTGATGTTCCCAGAGGATACGGCGTTGCTCCCGAGCCCCGGGGCCCTCCCATCGGTCCCCCCAATGACAGCTCGCCGCCGTCCGCGTGCTGACCCTTCTGGGTCTGGGGCCCAGGAAGGGGCCGTCTGGTCTGCGCTGGGCTCGTTGGACGAGAAGAGCACACGGGGAGTCAGTCAGAGATGGGAAGGAACCGCCTGGCGTCCAGACCCTCCCTCTCCCCTCTGCCGTTTTGTTCCTCACCCTCCCCACTTCCTCTTTGGGGGGGGGGCAGGCAGAGTGGAGGTTGTCGGGGCGGCTTCCAGGAAGTCCTTCCTGTCCACCTCCAGCCCCGGTCCAGTCTCCTGGTGCCTGCTGAGAACAGGCCAGCGATGGCCGAAGATCTGGCAGCCACGTTGGGCTGTGAGGCTGCTGCCGGCCTAGCGGAGAGCGGGGACTCCCGTTCCTGCCACCGCTCGGGAAGCCCCTCGGCCGTCCTGAACTTCTTGCCTCTGGACTTCTTTTAATTGAAAGGAAATCTTGGGATTCCTGGGGGCTCCATCTGTTGAGCGTCTGCCTTCAGCTCAGGTCATGATCTCGGGGTGCTGGGATCGAGCCCCGCGTCGGGCTCCCTGCTCGGGGAGCCTGCTTCCCCCTCCGCCCGCCGCTCCGCAGCTTGTGTCCCCTCTTTCTGTGTCTGTCTCTGTCGAATAAATAAGTAAGATCTCTGAAGAAGAAGAAAAAAGAAATCTCGATTAAGTCACCGTTCTTCCCCGTTTCTGTTTCCTGAGACTGAAGGTAACTGCCCGATCGCTACGCTCACGCACACGTACGTCTTCTTCCTGGTGTTAAGGTGACGACGGTGTAAGACTTGTCCTGCACTTTGCGGGGGTATCGTGACATTCCCAGACCACTGAACTCTGGAAATTTCTCGTGGGTGGGTCCAAGTCCCCGAACTGGCAGGGGGTACCTCCCTCTGGCAAGCAGGTGTGCTTTATTAGTGTCCAGAGCATCGCTAAGTCCGGGGTTCCGTGGCCCACGGGCAGGACGTCTTCCGCACGATGGAGTGGGGTGAAACCCCAAGGCCGGCCGGACGATCGGAACCGGTGTGGACTGAAGCCTGGTGGAAACCATCAGCGGCGACCCGACCGGTGGCATGTTGGTGGGGGGGGGGGGAGGCGCACCCCGGCCTCGCAGAAGGACCCCGTGCTGCTCCCAGCATCGCGGTTTCTGGGACGGGGCGGGGCCGGGTCTGCAGGACCTACGCCCGAGTAGTCGGTGCACGGCTCACCCCAGGAAGGGCATCGTGCCCAGAGGAACAGCCGCGCGCGCAGTTGTGCTGTCTTTAAGCTCGCGGTCACAGACGGTCCACCGGCAACGTGCCTCCTTCCCCAGCACAGGCCGGTTCCCGTCCTCTGTGTGCTCAGGTCTGGGGCGGTGGCGCTCCCCTCCGTGACTTCTCCGGAGACGAGGTGCTGCTCCGAGGGGGCGGGAGGTGGAAAGGCAGCGGGGTCCGCCCTTCCTTCTTGCGGGGCTGTCCCTCATTCAGCAGGAAGGACGCAGCGCCAACTGGGAGCCACACACGCGTCCGGTGCAGAGCATACGGTGGGGAGACGGAGAAGACGAGGCTCTTCCCCACGGAGCTCACAGGCGGCCGTAACCTTACATCGCCCGCGGACCAGCGAGGGAGAAGCAGGAAGAAAGACACGTAACACGTCAGACCCAGGAACACCGATGGCAGGGACGGGGCCTGCTGGCCGCCTCCTCTCCCCACGACCTCAGAGGGGGCCTGACCTGTAAGGATTACATCAGGCTGAGGACCCGGAGATTGGGGGGGCACCTCAAACGGGACGGCAGGCGCCCATATCACAAGGGGGAGCCGAGAGCCCGGAGGCAAGGCCGGGAGAGGACAGCCACCTCTGAGCCTGGGCCCCGTCCTCACCCACAGCCTCGGAGGAACTGGTGCTGCAAAGATTTGGGGTTCTGATTTCCGGAACTGTGAGACAATACATTTCTGCTGTTTCAAGTCACCGGGTTTGTGTTACTTCGTCGCCAACAGTGGCTCCCCATGCCCACCTCCTCCACCAGGCACCTGCCTCCTGCCCAGACTCCAAGGGGCTGTGCCAGCCGGGTGCTCCCACCCTGGGAAACAGGGCTTGCTTTCCGGGGGTCCTGCAGGAATCCCCCAAGGAAATTGTCCTCTGTTGTGGGGGGGAGGGTGACACTTGGGCACAAAGGTGACTGCGTGGCCAGGACTCAGGGGAAAGATGAGTGTCTGTGCCAGGCCTGACCGCCCTGCTGGGTCCTCCCCCTCCCTCACTGCCAGCGCTGTCTGGACTGACCCTGTCTCCCCACTCGCTCCCCGCCCTCCAGCGGGGCCCGCCCCCCACCCTGTGGGTCCGGCCAGAGCGTCCCTTCCCTGGGCTCGCTGCCCTGCGGGAGGCCTTGTGACACACACTGTCTGCAGCTGGAGAACAATGGATCCCTCTTGCCTCCTGTGCTGGTCCCGTGGTACGATCCCAAGTAAGGCTGACAGTGTGGGCCAGTCGCGCCGGGGCAACACGGAGGGCCAGCTGAGGGTCAGCGTGTGATTGTCTGAGAAGCCTGGGGGTCTGCTCTGGGAAGGGCGGGGAGGGACACCAGTCCCCTGAGAGCTTTGGTGGTTGATGGCTCCCTTGTCTCTCCTGAGGCATCAGCAAACACCCAGACCCCGTGGCGTGTTCCCGCAGACCCGGGGCGTTGCCCCCGCACACCTGTCCGGTCCCCCAGCAGACCCGGGGTTGTCCTTCCCCATAGCCCCGCAGTGGCCCTGCTGCCGCGTCCGCGCTAGCTACATGGCACCCCACTTGGGCAGTGATTTGAGGCTCTTAGAGAGGCAGGGACTGTCCAAAGTCCTTCCGCAAGCTGGGGGTTGGGGGTGGGATTCCAGAATCGCCCGCTCTCAAGCCCACCAGCTTCCCGCTAAGTCCTGCTTCCCAGGGGCACTCTGGGTCCTGTGAAACAGCAGAAGTTGACCCCTCAGGGGAACCGCCGGCCCAGGGGCCCCCTCCGGGGCAACCTCACCACGGCTGCCTCCAGAGGCCCAGACTCCAGCTCCTCCCCGCAGTGAGAGCAACAGGCCGCTTTGGGGGTGCCGGGGGGTGGGAGCCGTGCCCATCGGGCAACTGGGGCTCAGGGCCAAGACTTCGGGAGGGCCGCTCCTAACCCGTATCCCCTGGGATCACTTCCGGGTGCTGACCAGCCCCGGACACCAGGTTCCTGCAGGTGGGGGCCCTCGGCTCCCCGACTTAGAGGAACGGAGGGTCTGTCCACCTTGCAGCCCGGGGGCCGCGGAGGCCGGCTGCTCCTGCCCCTGCGTTTCTCACCTTCCCACCGCACACCTGGCATTCCAGGTGCTCCCTCCTCCTCCTCCTCCTCCAAGCCTCCCTCCCCAGAGCTCGAAGATGACTGAAAGCAGCCAAGGTCAGAGCTCGAGCCAGCCAGGACCCCCTGAGAACCGGTGACGGTGACCGTGCTGCAGAACTCCTCCGTGCTGAACCCGCGGGCGGCCGCTGCCTGCACAGGAGGAGGGCCTCTTCCGTTAACGACGCCTGCTGTTTCCTCTGCGCCCGCAGGCTCATCGTTGTGCTTCCGTTCAGAGGCTGGGCCAGCGCCTGCCCTCCGCCGTCTCCCGGACACAGGCTGGGGCTCCGGGGACCCCTGTGTGTGCAGACTTAACCTTTCCAAACACCAGCGCGGGATCTGAGCACAAAGCACGTGGCTTAAAACAACAGCCGTGTATCCCTGACGGTCCCGGAGGTCGCAAGTCCCAGGCGGGGTGTCGGCAGGTCTCGGGGAGGACCTTACTCGCTGGCCTGTAGGCACCTCACGCGCTCCGGTCTCTGCCCCCTCTTCACACCGCCTTCTCCCCACAGGGGTCTGCGTCCGCTTCCAAACTGCCCTCGTTTTACTCGGATGCCAGTCGCTGGATGGGCCCACCCTGATGACCTCAGCTCACCTCAATGACCTCTGCAGAGACCCCATTTGCAGATAAGGTCACATTCACAGGTACCAGGGATTAGGACTTCCACAAGTCATTTTGGGGCACAAGATTCAACCCATAACAGGTGTGGTTCCTTAGTCCCATGACCCACAGCACATACGACATGCTTTAGGCGGGATTTAGGCGGGACTTGGTACGTCCCCAGAGAGCTACAGGTCTGCCAAGTGTCGTGGGTCTATGTGGACTTGTCACGAATGAAAGCTCAGGTCCTGGGGTGGTCGTCAAGCTTCTTTCTTAGGAACAAACGGCTAAGGCAGAACTTGGAGCTGTCCTACGCGTTCCCAGCCTCTTGGCTTTGCCCTCGCTTGAACCTCCAGGTGGGATCTCCAACGGCACGGGGCATCACCTCCGCTCTCTCTCGGCCTTCACTGCGGGAGAGGAGCTCCCTCTTCCCAGGCCTCCGCAGCCGAAGAGAACGCACCATGGGGAGCCTGTCCAAGCTCCATGGCCCTGACTGTCCTGCTGGCTTCTCTCCCACAGCAAGGGACGGTTCCATTTTAACTGCTCGCCATCCAGCCCGGGTCGGCAAGGAGTGACTTCATGAACCTAAGTGTCTGCGTCTAAGTTTCCACATGTCCTGTTAGCAAAGGGCTCCCGAGACCAAGATGCTCTCCCTCTGATTAGTGCTGCTGAGGACCCCAGGCCCAGCGCTGCCAGGTCTCCTACTTTTCCAAAGATGAACACGTGAGCGTTAGGAACGTGTCCAGCTTCCATGAGCACTGGGAATTGAAGGACACCTTGACCCCCTGCGTGGGACTGGAACCCGGGGCATCCACAGAGGAGTCTCAGGCGGGTACAAAGAGCAAGGAGGCCCTCATCTCGGGTCGTGGGGCTGCCTAGGTGCCTCTCTTGCCTCACCGTAGCCTCAGCCCCGGCCCTGGGACCCACACTCCAGACCCGAGTTCAGAGATCGAAAGTGGGCAGGTGGGAAGAGGCTGGCCTGCAGACTGCGTTCCTGGGTCAGCCTCCCACCTCCCTGGAATCCTACCTCCGTCCCGCTTCCGGGGGTGGGGGGTTCTGGCTGGCCTGGCCTTCCCGGGGTTGTGGGGAGATCCACCCCACTCTCCTCCTCTGGGGATCCCTCCTGCCCCTACCCCACCTCCTGGAGGTCCCACCCTGTCCTCCAGGGGAATCCTGCCTCCCAGGGGGGGCCCACCCCACCTCGTTTCCTGGGGGAATTCTGCTCCCCGGGATCCTCACCTCCACCCACGTGGGAGGGTTCTGACCCGTCCAGAGGCCCGGATGCCGGATACTGCTGGGAGGAAGCCCCATATTCTCCACTTCCAGGCAAGGAGCGGGGTCGTCCAGGGGCTAGAGGCGCCCTGACCCCAGCAGGATCCTCCCCCAACAGCCAGAGCTGTTCTAGGACAGGGCCCAGGGGAGCCCTGGCAAGAGGAGAAATCAAGAGCAGTGGGATTTCCCAGGCCAACCTGTGAGCCACTGTCCCCAGGCCTAGTAGGAAGGGCCAGCGGCCTTCTCCACTGTGTCCATCTTGCCTCTCCTGAGGACCCTCAGAACGGTCCTTCTTGATGCCGAAGAGACCCCCGCCAGCCTCCGCCCCCACCGCAGGTGGAGTCTGCTTACTTAGCTTGTGTCTTAAGGAAACAACTGCACAGCGTCGCCTGCCGGCCACACCTCAGAGCAGGAAAGTCCCTCTCCTCCTGCGTTAGGAGGTGCCCTTCTGTCCGGGCCCACCGCCCGTCCCGCTGCCTCCACCCCGTGGGGGGTCCCCCACTCCTCCCCGGCTCTGTGCTGCCGGCCTCCTAGCAACCCCTTCTGAGGTGCTGGCCCAGGCTGCTCTCTTCGCCTTCAGGACAGAACCCAACCCGTAGCAGCTGACCCAGCCCCCGCCTTCTCCCCACACGAATCCCACTCTGCACCCTGGAGAGCACCGGGCCCGGGGCAGACGTCTGCTCAGTAATGACTTGTGTTGCCTGAACTGGTCGGCTCTCTCACGTCACAGGACTTTGCACGTGCTGATCTTCCACCTGCAGTGCCCTTCCTTCCCGAGAGCTCCGGCTGCTCCCTCAAAGCCTCTGTTAAAAGCCCCTTCCTCTAGGCACTACTTCCTTCAACTAGTGGCATTCCTTGCCCGGTCACGGGAACTGCTGAGGTCACTGTGGCGGCATGCCGAATGTCCCCGGCCACTCATCTTCCATTGTATTGGGGGGCTGGGGGCACTTTGGGGGTGAAGGGTCTATCTTATGCAGATCCTCAGCACCCCGGGGGGGCTGTAATACGTGCTAGTAAGTTGAAAAAAAAATCACAAAAGGTGGGAGCAGGAAAGTAAGGCAGCCATGTTCTCTCCCTGCCGCCTCCCACAGACCCACACGGAGGTTGCGGGGGCCGGGGCGCTTCCCTGGGGGCTGGTGCAGAGCTGGCCCTGCTGTGCTCTTTAGGAGGCCTGGGGGAGCTGATGCTGAGCCCACCCCCAGCAGCCCAGAGCGGGGAGCCAGACTGGCCAGATGATGTGTGGCAGAGGCTATCTTGGTGGGAGCCTTGGGCCCCGGGAAGGGCGCTGTGGAGATGAGCTGATGGTGACTTGGGGGGTGTGGGGGCTTAGAGGCGTTGGAACAGCAGGGCCCGGCTCTATCCCCAATTCCAGCCCCGGTTTGGCCATGGGGGGGGGGGTGGCCTCCTGTGCGGACACCTCAGAGGGGCCTTGAAAGGCCACCCTTGGCCCCTCTCCCCTGGGTAGGGTGGGGTCCCCAGAAATGTCTGAGGGGGAAGAAGAGGGTAGGCAAGGTGTTAGGGACCACAGAGGTCTCACACCCTTCCGCCTACCCCTTCCAGGGGTTTTCATGGGACCCCTCCCCAAAACCTCCCTTCCTGGGTGGCTTTGGGTTGCAGCCAGCCAGCAGAGCCTGAAGGTGTCTGGGGTCAGGGTAGTGGCCGCTGGGTCACCGACACTCTCTCCCCTCCCCCATTCCATACAGCCCTCCCAGCTCCAGTCCAGGGGTTGTCTGAAGAGGGCCCTGGGCAAGTGGCAGTGGAAGGAGCAGGCCCGGGAGGGAGTCAACTACCCCTAGCCAGCTCGGGCCCCTTGACCCCTCCACCCCATGGGTGGGAGCCACGAGCCTGGGGTCCCAAATTCCAGATCTCCCCATCAGTTGGCACGGCAGACCCTCTGGAGGGATTCCTGGGCCCTGTCCCTCCTTAGAGTCAGACTTTGTAGACCTGGGGGTGGGGGGCTAGGGATCCGCACATAAAGATGCTCCCAGGTGATCTGGAAAGGTGGCCAGGTGAGAAGCCTGGGGCCAGATGGCCCCTAACGGCTTTCCCTGACTGACCTCGGGACTGCAAAGTCCCCAGTCAGCCGTGGAGAGGCTCTGCAGACCCAGAGCCACAAAGCCTTGTGTCCAGGGCAGGCGGCTGAGCAGGCCTGTGACAGAGGGCTGAGGGGCCTCCCTGACAGGCATGAAGTGTGCGTGGGTCCCTTCCTCTCTCCCTCCACTGACCCTTGTCACATGCTGAATGGTGTCCCTCCCACAAACGCTGTGTGTGAGTCTGAGCCCTAAGACCTCAGCATGTGAGCTCAACTTAGAAATCAAGAGGCGACATCTGGACCCAGCCACACGCAGGAGCACCCCATGCGGGGATGGAGGCAGAGAAGGGGTCTCTCCGTTTCAGGTCCTGCCGGACAGCAGGGCGCAGACCCCAAACAGAGGGGACAGGCGTGCATGTCCTGTCGCCTCAGCGATGAGGGGACTCAGGGAGCCCTGCACCCAGGGCTGGGGAGGCCAGAGAGGGCCTGCGGCGCACGGGCAGACCAAGGGAGGGGGCAGTTGCGGGAGGAGAAAAGGTGCTTTGTAGACGGCTCTGGGAGGAGGGCGGGTGCGCGAGAGAAGGGGCAGAGTAGGGCGGACAGAACCGTGCGGTGAGAGGCGCAGATGGGGCAGGCGGGAGTTAGGGACAGTGCTGCGGGGGCGAGGGCCAAGGTGCGGGGCAGAGGGCACAGCGGGAGGTGCTGAGAGCCGGGACTGCGGACGGCGACCAGCAGCTCGGCGTACCCCGGTCTGAAGGTCGGGGAGGAAATCCGACGGCGGGTGCCGGGCCGGCCGCGCAAGGGTTCCGCTGGAGCCCCGGGTGGGGCTGACCCGCCCGCGGGGCGTGAAGACCCACAGCACGTCTCGGGCAACTGAGGCCGCGGCTGGGCCAAGGGAGGGCCTCAGGAGGGGCAAGCGGGGGCCGCGGGCGCCCAAGACCGCGGGAGACCCGAAGCCGCGGCAGGGGGGCTGCGCGGGGCTGGGGTTCGGCCCGCGACCCGGCGCCCCCCCCGATCGCGGGCGCGGGCAGCAGGGGGCGCTGCCGGGCCGCGTCTGCGCTCGCGGCTCGGGGCGCGGCGGGTCGGCCCCGCCAGCCCCGAGCCCGGGGCGGAGGACGCTCACCGCGACCCTGGCTGGGACTGGACGGCAGTTCGGGGCGGGACGTTCGGCCCGCCCTGCCCAGCAGACGTCCGGCCGCCTGGGGTCAGGCCGGGGCCTGGGAGGGGTGCGCGATGGCCTCGGGCTCCACGCGGAGCAGGTGCTCGCCGCGCGCCCTCCGCTCCCGGCCGGCCCGCGAGGGAGCCCGAGGGAGCCCGAGGAGCCCGGGGAGCGCGCGGGCGCGGCGCAGGGCCGGTGAGGGGCGCCGCGGCGGGCGGGGCGGGCTCCTGGCGAGCGGCGCACCCCCGCACCCAACGGCCCGACCCTCGGAGCCCGGGCGGGCCAGGCAGTGCGGGCGCGGGGGCGGTCAGAGCGCGGCAGGGGCGCCGCTCAGGGAGCCTGGAGGCCCGCGGGGCTCGGGGCGCGCGCACCTGGGCTGACGTCACCGCCCGCCCCGCGGCCCCGGCCCCGCCCCCGCCCGCGCCCGCGCCGGCTGTCCTGCCTCCGGCGGAGCGGCTGCCTCCTTGTCCAGCGGGGTCCCGGGGCTTTGGGGAGGGCGGGGCCAGCCACCCGCAGGGGGAGGCGAGGGTCCCAACGTCCCCTCCCCCATCCTGCCCTAATGCCCCCAGTCCTGCCCTTCCTGCCCTTCCTGTTAGGGCTGACTCCGGGGGGACAGGCCTTATCAGCGGCGCCCGGGCCCCTCATTCATCAGCCCTAAGGCCTGCCGCCCGGCCACCAGCCTGCCCGCTCTGTCCCCAAGACCTGACCCTCCAACAGCGACCAACAGCACAGAGCGGTGCGCCCCTGCGGGGAGTGTCCCCAGCAGGAACCTGGGCAGAAATCATGGGGACCGTGGGGGTGCAGGGAGGAAGCCCTGGGTTTCTCCCTTCCACCTCGGGGCCGCACTGTGGGGCCCTTGAACCAAGTCTCCGAACTCCCAGATAAACAGGTGGAGGAGAGAACAGATATCCCTCCCCGCACCCCAGGGCCGGCCCATCAGCGCCAGCGTGTCCTGGGCCGGCGGGATGGTGCCACTGAGCCGAGGGGATGCTCCTGCCGCACCTTGCAGCTACGGGGTTGCCTAGTGAGCCCCCTTCCTGCGCAGCCTGGGCCGGCTAGTCTCAGTCCCTGGGAGGTGTGTGGGGTCTGCTGGAGGGCCAAGAATCTCATCCCTGCTAGGCATCCAAGGAGGGGCCATCCCACTACCTGAGACTGGGGGGGGGGGACACACTGTAGGGGGCCCGTGTCCCCACCCTTCTTAGTCAAGGGCCAGCCCTCCCGCCCTCAGTCACTGCCCCTGCACTGGGCCAGCAGGGTTCTTGACTACACCCTGCCCCCAGCTGTTTCTGTGAGCAAACACCCCATTGGACGGGCTGGGTGGGGGTGGGGGCACTCCAGGTCCTGGCTTTGTTTTCGGTGCTCTGGCCTTTTCTCCTCTCCATGGGCTCCAGGAGTCCAGCCGCTTCCCTGGTCCTCACCCGCTTCTATTTCAAGCTCTCCTTGGCTATTTATAGCAATGGCCGCCAGTTGCGTCAGACTGAGTCTGGCTTAGCCCAGCCCCACTCCAGGGGTGCCACCACCCCTGCGAGCGGCCATCTATCTGTCCTGTAGGGTCCCTGGTGCCAGGTGTGTGTGTGTGTGTGCATACGCACACACGTGCGTACGCGCGCCCACTGGGTCAGGCAGATCGCTCACTGGCTGGGGCTCAGAAGCGGGAGAGGAGCCCAGGGAGGCCAGGAGCTGGGTTAGGGGAGGCAGCCCCCTAATTCAAGACCGGGGTCGGGGAGGGGAAGCATCTTTCCTTTCTGTTCCCAGAACAACTGGCTGGCTTGTCCTGAAGAAGGGCCTTTGCCACTCTGATTTCATCTTTGGTATTTGCAAAGAGCCAGGGAGAAGGCTTCCAGAGGGCTGCCCAGGGCTGCCCACCGTGGCCTCCGCCTCTGGCCTCTGGAATGAAGGTCCCTTATGGAACCCAGTCTGCTCTGGTCCTATCCGACTTCAGGGAGCCCCCCTCTGCCCACCCCTTTCCTTCCTGAGATCACCCCATTCCTGGCATTCCCCGGGAACAGGGCGGGGGTCGTTGGAAGATCTGCTCCGCTTTGAGATGCCGGAGGGGCTTCCCAGCGAAGCCCCACCCCTGACCTCAGTCTGCCCTGTGGCCCAGGTGTGTTTGGGTAAGAAAGCACTTTTTTTTTTTTTTTTTAAGAAAGCACGTTTGTCTTTTCCCCAGCCTACCAAGACCTCCTCAGGGCTCTGGGCACAGCACTGCCATCTCAGCCTGGTGCCCTCTCCCTGACCAAGCCTAGCTCTGGTTCTGTCCTTGGGGTGGTGTCCTCTGTCCTCCTCCTCACCTCCATGAAGCTGCCAGCACCATCGCCAGGGCCTGGCCTCTCCTTCAGAGATGACCTTGTGTCTGCAGACCCCCACTGCCAGGGCCAGGGATAGATCCTGGGACTGCCTCGCCTGCCTAGACCCCAGCCCCCTGACAAAAGCATGAGATCACTCTGGGGGGTCGGCTGGAGGAGCCCTGTCCCCTGGGAGGGGGACCTTGGCTTCCACCCCCCACCCCCACCCCGGGAAGCTCTGCCGGCAGTGCCCCTGTTTGTGCTGGACCCACCAGCCGCTGTGCCCCTTTCTGCAGAGCGGGA
Source organism: Mustela erminea (assembly GCF_009829155.1). Classification (NCBI taxonomy): domain Eukaryota; kingdom Metazoa; phylum Chordata; class Mammalia; order Carnivora; family Mustelidae; genus Mustela; species Mustela erminea. Next base: position 112,977,769 of record NC_045622.1, on the reverse strand, counting down.
CACTCAACTGCCAGTCTGCATTTTCTCTTCAGACCCTTGGAGGCCCTGTGACTTCTCGGAAGGACAGGTTTTCGGCAGAACACATGATCCCTTTCAGCCCTCTGTTATCCAGAGCCAGGCACCCCTCCCACTGGACCTCACCTTGGCCAGAGGTGGTCAGCTTCCGCCTGGACCCCGTCGTGTGCGGCCCCACCTCCACATTTCTCTGTGGCTCTGGCTGCAGTATCTCCTTGCAACCCATGTTCCGGACCCCCAGATCCAACCTGGCCTTCAGAAGCCAGCCCCTCACCCCAAGCCTTCCTGGGAGCCAGTGGCTTCGTGCTTTCCTGGCTCTACGCCCCCTCATGTCTGAGCCTTGAGTCTCCCTCTGTGCTGGAAGGGGAGGCTGGTCCTTTCCAAGACACCTCCAGGGACTGCTCAGCTGGGGTGATCAGAGCCCAGAGATCAGAAACCGAGCCCGCCCCAATTCTGCCCCGCTTCGAGGGAGCTTGCAAAGTCAGTTGCCCTTGTTTAAAAAAAAAAAAAAATACAACTGAGTACATTTGAAGACCTAACTGGCTTTATTCCAAGACTCATCAATTGGGCAGCACCGCACCTAGCAGGCAGGAGGGGGCTCCGGGGAGTCACGCAGAGTGGAATGTTTTACAGGCAGCAGGGGTGGAGGGGACAAGCAAGCTGGAAGACGGACAGTTTCAGGAAGGTCACCTTCCCTTGGGGAAAGCTGGGCTATTATCCTGCGGACGACCTCACCGGTGCTGGCCAGGAAATTCCAAACCGACTGCGCTCCTGGGAGGGGCTGAATCTGCAGTTAGGGGAGGTGTGAACTCTTGCTTTGCTGGGGGTGGGGGGGCTTCGCACAGGTGACTCCATTCTGAGCCCGCTGTCTGTCTTCTAGCCCCTCCCTGGGCCTTGGAGAGGGTTAACCGGGTCTCTGCAGTGGTGCCAGCTCTGAGCCCGCGGTTTATAGAGTGAACAGGTACTGATCACTTTCTCTCAGCGGGACTGGGTGCCCCACACGGTCCAGTGCTGGGACGGAGGTAAGCACAGGCCTGTAAGGTCAGGTAGAGGAGCAGGAACGCACCAGCACTACAGACCGTGTGAGTACCTCCCCGCCTTCCTTCCCTCCCTCCCGCCTTCTCCCGGCGCCCGCCCGCCTCCCCCCCCCCACTAACCCACCCGCCGGGCCAGCCCCCCAGCTCCTCATCTAGCCACACGTCTACGCTCTCGACGACCTGTCCACCAGCCGGCCACCTCATCCTCCTATCCACGCACCGCCATCCGCCCATCGGCTCCCTAACCACCCATGGGCTCAACCATGTACCCCCGCCCCCCGCCAGCCCTGGAGCCTAAGTGCTTGGCAGATGAGCGTTTCTGATTGCTAATGGAAAGGCCTGGCATTAAGCTTCGGAGTGCCCAGGCAGTCACTTCAAAGACACCCATCTCAAATAGACACATTGCCAGAGCTAGATGGAGAGAGCCCAGCTGCCCCACCCAGAAGGTCCTGGGCGGCTACTCTGGAACCCTCAGCCCCCACCCCAACCCCCGAGTTAGAGACCGAGGTCCATGCTGCCTCCCTCACCTCTCCCCACGACCTTGACCTGTGGCCCCAGATGTGCCTGCGCCCTCCAGGGCCTGTGAGTCAGGAAGCTTCCGCAGAGCCCCCTGATGGCTCTAGGTCAAGTGTGTCCTGTCATCGTGAGAAGGACCACCGGGGCCCGTCCAGCCACGACATTGGCCCCTGTGGGGAAAGGCGTCTAGTGGCCCCCCACCAGTAGTGCGGGCGCACGGGAGGGCCCAGGCATCCCCAGCATCACTACTCACAGGCTGAGACCTACCAGAACAACCCTTCACTGACAACGTACTCGCCCATTTGAAACCCACAGAGAGCCTAAAGCTCTTGATCAAGGGGGTCCGGAGAGTGAGAGGCAGAAGCAGGCAGGATGCCCAGCGTTCACGGAAGAGCCCCTGGGACGGTGCCTGGCTTCGTTGTCGAGAGCAGGTGGAGGTCAGCCCGCGGGTGTGCAGGCCTGGCCTCAACACCTTCTTCCTCCGCCCTTGGGCCAGGTGACCTCCCGGGGCCTGGGCAACTTGGGAGACGGCTTCCCCCGACCCCACGTGCATCCTTCCACCGCTCCCAGGGTCCTTTGGCCTTCTGTGCCCTTGTGGTCTTCCTGGGAGAGCCGCCACCAGCCTGCCTCCTACAGGGCCAGGGGCTCCTGGGCCTGGGGAGCGGGAGGCGCCACCGCGGGGCCGGACACAGCCATTGGCTTTCTTCCACTCCCCGGCTTTAGGGACTCCACCGGGCTGCCAGAGTTATAAATAGATGTTCTTGAGCTAAAAATAGCCCCGCTTTAGCGACAGCCCAGTGCTTCTAGTGTTCGGCCTCTTGAGGGCTTCTAGGGATGCTGGATTCAAGGACCCTGCCTCCTGCCACAGCCCCGGAGAGGGGCCCGCTGAGCCTGTCTCCTGCTTCCACTCCTCTCCCAGGCTCCTGGAACACGCACACCCTGCATGCGTGTGCAGGCACTCTCGTGCATGTGAGCTCCCATGCACGCGTGCACACGCAGAGGTCTGGCCCTTGTCCCGGGTTTGGCCTACCTGCCGCGTGGACCTAGGGAAGTGTCCCTAGAAAGAAGCAGCCCAGAGCCCCAAGGAGGGTCCGAGGCATTGGCTAGAGGGGAGTAGGGCTGGGCCGTATCTGGCAGCCCCCCTGGAGCGGGGGAGAGCCGTCCCGGGAAATGACCGGAAGCAGGAGTCGGGCCTGGCACACTGTGAGCTCAGCGTGCAGAAGCCGTCGCTATAGTAACAGCCAGCATCAGAGTGACCTGGAGAAGTCCGGTCTGGAAGTCTGTCCCAGTAGAGTAGTGCTGAATGCTCTGAGCTGTGCCTGTCACCACACCAGTGGGGGGGGGGGCACTAAAGCTGGTCCCGCCCTCCGGGCTGCTGCGGCTTGAGGGCTACGTGCTCTGGCGGGAGTCCGCGCAAGTGCAGGTGCAGGCTTAGGTGCAGGTGCAGGTGCAGCTGCAGGTGCAGGTGCTGGTGCAGGCGCAGGCGCAGGTGCAGGTGCGCGGCCGTCGGGAAGGTTGGTGGGCAGGGCAGGGTGACTTCAGGGCGAGGAACCCAGGGGCCGGGGACAATAGTGGCTGAGTCCCCTGGTATTCCACCAGATGCCCTTCTGGGTCTTCGGTCCTTGTGGCCACATGTAGCCCACGTGTTCTTCCAGCCAACTGCTGGAAGAAAGCCGGTCGCCAACACGAGCAACCGTCTGCCAGCAGAAGTCGGGCGGCGTGCTCAGCGCGCGTGGAGGTGTGCGGGGATGCGCCGTGTCCGTGCTTACACTGAGGAGGTGGCTGCGGGCAAAGCCCCGTTTTGATTGGACAGAGTTGTAAGTTTGTAAAATTTTCACCAGCATGTGACAACAAACAAGGGTGTTCCACGTTGGAGGATGCGGCCAGGGCCCCTTCCCCACACAGGCCTCCCCCAGCCTGCCTAACCTGCCCTCAGGGTCCCAGGTCCTGAGTCCTGCGGAAGCTGGCTCGCTGTCGTGGGCCCGACGGCCCAGGGTCCTGGCCTCAGGAAGCCTGCAGGGCCGCTGGCCCACGCTCTCCACTCCCCCCACCCCCCAGCCTGAAGAAAGAGGCAGCCAGAGGCACGGGGAAAACATCCAGGTCAGGATTTATTACAACACGTTGTTTCCAAATACAAAAGAAGGGGACAGGACAGGGAGCAGAGTGTGGCCGCGCTGGGGGAGGGGTTCTGGGGCAGGAGCGCCACCCAGTCCACAGAGACTGGGAGCTGTGCGGGGTGGGGTGTGGGGGGGGTGCGGGCCCTACCACCTCCCCTCCACTGGACCTTCCAGCAAGTGTTAGGAGGGGGCGGGGTCCATTCTGGGGTGACCCCCAATGCCAGGGCCAGGGCGGGGTGAGAGGGTGGGAGGGCGGGGCCCGGCCCCGCCCTGCCTCAGGCAGTGTGTGGAAGTGACTGGGGAGGGGCTTGTGCCAGGGCCCGGTCCCCCCCCAGGACAGGAGAGGGGGTGGCCGGGACAGGACCTCCCCCCACATTGCAGCTGCTACTTTGGGGTGACCAGTGCCTCAAGAGCAAGAGCCCCCCACACTCCATGACCGAAGTCACAAGAGATGCTGGCGGCCCTAGAGAAGGGCAGAGGGCAGAGAGGAAAGGACAGGGGCTGTGGGACCTGCCTCCAGAGTCCGGGGCCCAACCAGTGGCCCCAGACCACTGTCTCCTGGACAGCACAGGGGGGGGCGCGGAGGTGGGGACCAGTGCGTCCTCCACACCCAGGGTCACCTCAGAAACCCAACGCGACAGACAGACAGAAGGCAAGTTTACATAATCAATCATCATAATAATAATTAACCAATAATAAATACTTAAACCTCTAATCCATAGATTGCAAACACAACGATGATAGCTTATTTTCTTGGGGAGAGGGGTGCGGACAAGGGGAACAGGAAGAGGACTTTTGCTTAAAGGAGGGTGACAGGGGCACAGGGCCGCAGGTCAACAGAACAAATGGAAGAAACAACTACACGGGCAGCTGCCCCCAGGACTCGGTCCCACCCAGCTGCCCTCCTGCCAAGCCCCTGGCCTCTTCCCAAGGCGACCGGCCCCCCCACCCAGGACTTTAGGACATCTGAGGGATGTCCTAGGATATCTGCTCCTGCCTCCAAAAGCCACGGGTCCCAAAGACCCAAGAGGGTGTGGGGCAGGGGGCAGCGGGGGCATTTTCCTTGCCTTTACCACCAGGAGGTAAAGGACCAGGAGGGCCCCTCGGGGGTCAAAAAGCCATCTGGCCTTCACCTTGAGGATACCAGGGAGGCTGCAGAGGCGAGAGCTCCGCAGGAAAGGGGAGTGTGGGAGGGCTCTTCTCCAAGGACTCCATGGGGCGGGGGGCAGGCATGGGGCCATCTGGCCACATCAGGGGCCTTGATCTGCCTGGAGACAGCTCTCCCAGAGCTAAGGACCCCATCCCCGGGAAGCAGAAGTGTCTGCCACAGTGTCTGTCCACCACCCCCGCCCCCCCGCGCCGCCGCAAGGCAGCTCCTCACGGAGACCCCCACCAGACCCGAATTCAGGTCTGGCCTGGGGCTTGGGGCCTGGGTGGGGAAGAGCCCAGAACTCAAAATCCATCCGCCCTGTGACCCGGGGAGCCAGCACTCGCTAGCCCAGCTCTCCGGGGCTGGGGCGGGGGGCTCGACCTGACACCCCGGGCTGAGCTTCTCCTGTTGTCCCCATCCTGGAGGGAGGCGCTAGGCAGCTCTGCGAAGCAGAGAGAGAGCAAGGCTGGACGGAACAGTCCTGCTGAACCCGTGGAAGGACGGGGGCTCGGGCGGGAGTGGGGGCCATTCCACTTCCATCCCTGCCCGGGGACCCACATAATCCGACCCCACCGAGCCCCTATCCTGTTCTAGCCCCAGCCCCTCCAAACACCCTCACCTCTCCAGGCCGGATGCCGGTCGACACCAGCCAGGCGAGGGGCAGGGTGGGGGGTGGGGGAGGCATGTGGTTGGGGGAGCCTCCAGCGGGCAGAGCTACCTCAGCCACACCCCAGCCCCGGGGACACTTCCCCCACCTAGACTTTGGTGCAGAGCCCAGAAAGGAGCGGGGGGGGGGGGGGGGGCAGGGAGGGACAGGGAGGTTCTGCGGCTCAGTTTGTGGCAAAGTTTTTTTTTTTCTCCTTTTTCCCCTTTTTCTTATGTAAAAAGTGCACGAAAGCTGGGCAGCCTCTTTGCAACGGTCAGCAGTGTTTCCTGGGGGAGGGAGGGTGGGGAGGGGACCCCAGGCCTGGCACCCCAGCTTGGGACTGAAGGTGGCCTCATATTGCTTAGAAACGTGGGTTTCAGTTTAAATACCAGACAGTAAAAATAGAGGTCCGGGGGCCGCCGGCACTGTTGCCAAATCGTTGCCAGAATGAACAGCTTAAATAAATAAAAAATCGAAATATTTACTTCTCGATAAAAATCGCAGTAAAACCATTTACCTTTCTTTGCATTATATATAATATATATTTATAGTGGGCCCGGCTGCCGGCGGCCCAGGCCAGGGAGCCGAGGGCAGCGGAGCGTCGGGCGCTGGGTCCCCCGGCCACCGTCAGGACACCTCGATGACCTCCACGCTGCCCGAGAAGCTGGCCTGCTTGCCCAGGGCAGCCAGCTCCTCGCCGCGCGCGCGCCCCTCCACCATGCCCTCCTCGAACTCCATCTGACAGCTTCGGCGCTTGAACTGCGTCTCCGGGGCCGGCTCGTCCGGCCAGCCGGTCCGCGCGTCCCGGGCCTCGGCCCTTGCCGCCTCCCGCCGCCGCAGGTCGCCGCCCCCTGAGCCCTGCGCGCCCGCCCGGCCGAAAGCGCCGAACCGTGGGCCGCCCGCGCCCTGCGCGCCCTCGGGGCTGAAGCACCAGGGCCCGTCGGGCGACGGCGTGCCGGGGGAGTCGAGCGGCGGCGCCCAGCTCCCGGGGCCCACCGGCTGGCCGGGGCCCGGCAGCCCCGGGGCCGACAGCGCCGAGAGGCCAAGCCGCGGAGTCTGCCGCGAGGCGTCGCCGAAGTTCAGGCCCAGGCCGTGCGCCGGGGAGCGGGCCGGGGAGCCGGCGGGAGGCCGGGGCCGCCGGCGGAGGCGCGGGCGCGTCTCCGACGCCGCGTCTGGGCTGTCGGGGCCCGGGGAGGGCAGGCCCAGCGCGCCCCCCGACGGGCTGTCCAGCTTGCACACCTTGGGGGCCTCCCCGGGGTCGGGGGGCCCGGGGTCGTCGGGCCGCCGGCTGGGGGCGTAGGCCGACTTGATGTCCAGCGAGAAGGAGCGCTTCAGGCGGTTGGTGTCCTGCAGGCGGTCGGAGGAGAGGTGCAGGCCGCGCAGGCCCTGCTGCAGCGCGCTGGTGGCCGGGGCGGCGGCGGCGGCGGCGGGGGCGGCGGGCGCGGACAGCTCCCCACCCGCGCCCGGTGCGCCCTCCCTGGCCGCACCGGCCGCTGCGCTTCCGGTGGCGGCGCTCTCTGAGGTAGGTGGTGGCAGCGGCGGCAGTGGGGCCGCGGGGCCCGGGAGGGGCTCGGGCGTCCCGGGGTGGGACGCCCCGTCTCCCTGCAGGGCGGCCAGCAGCTTCAGGCTGCGCTCGTACTCCAGCAGCTGGCCCAGGAAGTTGAAGTTGGGCGAAATGGATGGGCGCCGGTCCTTCACGAACCTGGGGGAAGGGGGCTGTTTGGAGACGGGGCTCCCTCCCCCTCCCCCTCGCCCTGCTCCCCCTTCCTCCTGCCCCCCACGTCCCCTCCCCGTCCCGCTGCCCTGCCCCCACCCCTCCTGCTCCCCACGTCCCCTCCCCTTATCTCCCTGCCCTGCCCCCACCCTTCCTGTCGCCCCCCCCACCGCCTGCCCCTCGTCCCTCCTCCGCCCCCTCCCCTCCTCCTCCAGCTCTCCCCCTGCTCTCCCTGCCCCCCGCCCCTCCTCCTACTTCTTCTCCTCCCCTCCTTCTGCCCCTCCTGCTCCCCGCTCCCGGCACCCCCTGCCCCCGGCCCACACTTGGGCACGCAGCTGATGTGCAGACCCATCCGGGACTGCTGGAGCTGGGCTCGGGCCTCCTGCAGCTGCTAGTGGGTGGAGAGGGGCACGGGAAGGGCCATCTCCAGCCTTAGACTTCTGGGCCCAGGAAGAAAGGAGAGGCTACCTGTAGGCATCATCTGAGGACATGCCCATGGTCTTCATGATGTAAGCGATGGCGATGGTGGCCGAACGGGAGATGCCAGCCAGACAGTGGACGATGACCTGGCAGCTGGACAGCTTAGCTTTATCTGGAGGCAGGGCCGGCGGGGGGGTAGGTGGGCAGGTGAAAGCTCAGGGTGCAGGGCCCTTCCCTAACCCCAGCAGGGGACCTTACTGGCCCCAGCGCCCACAACCCCAGCCCCACATCTCAGCCCAGGCCCCCCCCACCCGGCGGTCACTGAGCCTCCGCCCCTCCAGGAGACGCCTGGCGCCGCCCCGCCCCGCCCCTCCCCCGCCCACTCACCGATGAACTCGATGGACTTGTCCAGCCAGGGCAGCAGCTTCTCGCAATAGCTGTCGTTGACGGGGATGCGCATGAACCGGCTCTCGCAGATGAAGTCCGGCTTGGGGCAGGAGTTGCTGGCATTGAGGACGTAGCTTATTCCGTTCTGGGTCATCAGGTCCTGGAGGGGCGGGAGGAAGGGCTGGAGGAGGGGGTGCCCTGGAGGTGGGCGCCCCTCCCCCCTTCCACCTGGAGTTCCGAGCCTCCAGCGGCGCTGGAGGGGTGGGGGAGCCCGGGAGGCTGGTCCCCGCAAGCGCCACCCGCCGCCTGAGGTAGGCTCCCAGGAATGTTATGGCTGCTGGGCGGCGCCTTTGCCTCTTCCCTCCTCACAGTTTTACAACACGGGATTCTTTCAGGGCTGCCCGGGGGCCAGTGACATCAGCTGTTTGGCATGTGGGCTCCACCGCCTAAGGGGCTGGGAGCTGCCTCTCCACCGGCGTGGCTCTGGTCGGGCCCCTGTCCTCTCCCGTCCCAGCCCAGGCGCCCCCCACAAGACACTCCTCCACCCCCCGCTGGCTTTCAGCTCCCTTCTCACCCCCCTCCCCAAACCAGCCCTGGAACTGCTTCTGAGCTCTGGCCTCTCCCCCCTTCCAGACAGCCAAAGCCCAGCTTTGTACACACCTTGTTCAGGACATCTTTCTGCGAGCCCAGGTAGAGGTGAGGCAGAATGCGGGTCAGGCCCACGCTGGGCACAGGCAGGCAGGGCTGGGAGAGGCTCATGGGCAGCAGGGCGGCTGGCTTGCCCTCACAGAGGCCAGGGAAGCAGGAGGAGAAGGTGGCGAAGCCCCCTGCAGGAGGAGTGGACATGTGGGTCAGGCGGCGGGCAGGCTGGGCGCGAGAGCGAGCCCTGGGTACCGACCGTCCCTCCATCTTGGCCGCAGCCTGGACCCCCTGGCCCACGCAGTGCCAGGTGGTGAGACTCTGGCCTGAGCACCAGGAGTCAGCACAGGGTGCCGGAGGGCTGCGCTCACAGAGTCGAGGCGCATGCTGGGCGCATATACAGCCTGTCCCTATGCCCACATTCCTCCCCGGACTAATTAGGAGCTGCGCCTGCCAGGACGCCGCTGTGATGCCCATAAACGCGGGCTCGAGGCTGCGGGCTGGCCCAGCACGTGCAGGACTGGGGAGGGGGGCGGCTCCAACGCCATGGAAGGTCCCCGTCGAGGGCGTGGCTCTTCTGTGCCTGTGGTGGCCACGGGCCAGCCTGGGCCTTCCTGCCTCTCCCCCAGGGCTGATGCAATCCCTCCCTGACGCTAGTTGGCTGGGAGCCCCTGGCCAAGCCTAGGTGCCAGGACCAGGAGGCAAGGGCTTTGGAGGGGGGCCCTCCTGCCCCTGGGCATGTCGTCACCTCCTGGAATTGGCACAGCCTGCAGAGCACCTGTGCTCCAGTTTGGGCTCTCTTCTGCCCAGAGTACAGCACCAGAGGACGGAGAGCAAGCAGGACCTGCAGCGGGCACGCGTGCTACACGTGGCTGGCAGGTGCCCCTGCCTCCCCTGCTCCACCACGTCCTGGGCCACAGGTCAGTGGAAGGAGCCCATCTGCCAGCCTCAAAGACCCCAGCGGGAATCCCTGGTATATCTCTGACTCCGTGAGTGACCACGGGCGGGACTCACTACACCTCTGGCCGGTTTCCCCAGCCAGCCTGCCACATAGCACAGTCGTGAGTCTCGACAGAGGCGGTGGCTGTGAAGACACACGGAGAACTAAGCAGCCTGCACCCAGGCAGCTGGTGGCCGCCAGCTCCTGGACGGTGAGATCATAGTCCCGGGTGGCCGCTCTGGGGCAAACCACACTTTTGGGGACACGAGGCCTGTGGACATTCCCTGCCCTCCGTGGACTGATCCCCTACAGAGTTCAAGCGGACAGATGCCCACCGTAGTGCACTGGGGTGCGGCGGGGGCCCAGGCCACGTAAGCCCCAGTGCTCCCTCCTCGTCTGCAGACACAGCTGGTGCCTGACACCTGGCTGATTTCCCGGGACAGAGATGCCTGGTGCCCTCAGCCTTCACCCCTGGCCCAGCTCCACGACCAGTTTGTACAAACTCCCAACCAGAGTGCCAGGAGCGTTCCTTGTGCCCCCAATGACAGCTTGCCTTTGGTGGGGGGCAGGGTTGGTGGGGGGGCCCTGCAGGCTGAGGGAGTGGAGGCAGCTGCCTTGGAGGAGAAGCTCTCCCTACCTCGACAGCCTGCTGGCTGGACAGGGAGAAGTGGCTGACTATGAGCACAGCCAACAGGCCACGCACGGGCAAAAGCTGCCCTGGTGTGGGGGCTGGGCTCTTGCTCACCGGCCAGAGCCTGGGGTCCCCTGGGTGTTCCTGCTGGAGGACAACGCCCCCCCCCCAGCAGACGGGATGTTTGCAGGGTCTCTGCCAAAGACTCGTCTCTACCATAAGCCTCCCGAGCTCTCTGGGGGGCCTCATCCAAGCCGACCAGGGCTGGGCTTATGCCACCAGCAACTTCCCCTACAAAGGGGGATCTCTGGACAGGTGCAGACCTGCCAGTTTTGACTGCAACCCCTCAGGTAAAGCCCCACAGGTCTGCCTCCCCTTCCGGGAGAGCCAAGCAGCTTGTGGTGACCCCGACAAGCCCCCCACCTGGGCCAAGGGCAGCAGAGCCTGGGGCCCCGCCCCTCCAGTGATGTCAGGACACCCCCGCGGGGCTCCGGGTTGCTGGAGAGGTCCACCCTGTTATCAGTGGCAGCAGGCCCGGACCCTCAGGTGCTGGCACTCCTCGCGTGGGGTGGGGGGGAGGCGCCCCCATCCCCCAGGCATCCCCAAGGGCACCTTGCTTCAGGAGGGACATCCACCTCCCTCTACCTCGCAGCTTCCCAGCTCGCGCCGCCGCACAATGGAGCCGCGGACTCGCACAGGAGCTCGCGCACAGGAGCTCGCGCCCCGGACGCACGAACCGCACCGACCGCTCGGGCCCCGGGCCGGCCCACAGGTCGGCGGCACGCCCCGCAGCCCCCCGCCCCGCCGCCGCGGTCCCCGCGCCCCGGGAGGGCCCGCATCTGCCCACACCACCCACCCCCCGGCTCCGCGCACCCTCCGCGCAGGGGCCGCTCCCGCCGCGGTCTCCGGCCAGGGTCCGAGGGCGGCGCGCGCGGGGTCGGACCGCGGGGGCGCACCGAGCCGGCGCCGCGACCGCAGTAGCCCGCATTCCGCAGCAGCGCGCACCCGGCCGCCCGCCGCTTAAAGGGCCAGGCTCGCCTTCGGTCCCCGCCCCGCTGGACGTCACCGCCGAGCGGCCTGGGGAGGGCGGGGGCGGTCCCGGCCGGTTCCGGACCCCGCGCCCTGCCCCATCTCCCTCCTCCGCGGCCGCCAGCCTCCCGGGTCCCCGAGAGGCCTCCCTCTGTCCCCGGCCGCGACGTCCTCCTGGCGCGCCCCGGCCCCGCCCACCGCGTGTGGGGTCCGCCCCGTTTGGCCTCCGCGGAGCCCCCTCCCCCTGCGCTACGGACCCTGGAAAGTCACTCGCCCTTTCTGGCGGGGCAGCACCCCGGTTCCCACTCAGCCTTGCCTTCCCGTTCTCACCGGCTGCGGCCTTGCGCTGGCCTCAGGGGTGGGAGCTGCGGACCAGGCTCTCAGGCTGTCCCCGAGTCCCAGGCCTGACTCGGTGCCGCTGTGAGCCCTTCTCATGCTGCGGTGGGTCGGGACTTCTGTCTGGCTTGGCCCTCAGGGAAATGGGGTCAAATACTCTACCGTCGCAGGGAGGGGCCGGCAGGGAACAAAGAGCAGGTGGCAGCCCCAAGAGTTGAGCGCACCAAGTGGGGCACAGCCAGTGTCAGGTGAGCCCTCCTGGCACATCGGAGACCTGCCCTATGGCTGCCAGGTGAGGAGCCACGGCCTCCAGAGGAGACAGCACTAGAGGTTCTGGGCTTTCCTGGGAAGCCTGGGGGTCAGGGAGGGCGCTGCTCTGGGTCCGGTTTCTCAGACTCCCAGAAGGCCTGGTGGCTCCCACTCCTGACTAGAGAGCACGGGCGCGCGCACACACACACACACACACACACACACACACACACTGGGGGCTCAGCTGGGCTCCTGTTCTGCTCAGGACACCCCCTGAGGAAGCCCAGAGCCTCGGTCCTCCCTCCCTGCTCAGCCCTCAAATGGAGCCCAGGGTTCAGTGGTGGAATCAGAGAGTCTGCAATTCTGTGGCGAGAGTTCCCCCCCAACACACACACACACAAACCCCACGTCCCATCGCACAAGCAAGCACAGATCACCAGCCTCCCAGAGCCACGCATAGATGCAGACACCCTCTGATTGTAGACCCAGCGCGTGCGTAGACGGCAGCACATACACCCGCACACGACACGGACCCACCGGTAAGCCTCCCGTGGACTGTGGTGAAGGCCCATGCTCCCGCGGGGCACCAGTGCCAAAGGGCCTGCCCTATGCCCACGGACCACCCCACAGTATGCCCACACGTAAGAGGCAGACGTGGTGACTGTACGGAGGTGTCCCGCCATGGGGAGGTTGCTGACACCCCCTTCAGCCCTCTCCAGCCTCCTCCAACTGGTCACGGCCCCAGGCTGCAGAGGCCAGGGGCAGGAGTGCCCCCAAAGGCCCCAGACCAGGGCAGGGAGAGTGCACCGTCCAAGACAGGCCAGCTCAACCCATCCCTGGAACCTGGGTCGTGTCTGGGAGGTGGGGTCTACAGAAGTGCCCCAGGCCCTGCCAACGCGAGGAAGGAATCATCAAGAACCAGGGTGGAGCCTGTGTGTGTGTGTGTGTATGTGTGTGTGCGCGCACACGCGCACGCACGGGGGCCTTCCCAGCCTCCGGGGTGCCTGGGCTGCATCTGGGGTCTGGGAAGCCCCACAGGGACCTCTACTGGTCCCCAGCATCCTGGGCCGGGCATCCTGGGCTGGCTGCAGCGTTCAGAGGTACTCCCTGTCTGGGACCAGTTCTGGTCGGATTGGGGTTTGCAGAGGACGGGGGCTATGCCCCCCTCTCAGACAGCTGGAGGGTCAGACACTCATCTCGGCCTAGATCGCTTCACTCCTCTCCTGCCAGTTGGCATTTACCGGTTTCCTCCGGCCTACCTCTTCACCGGCTAGGGGCAGGGTAGGCTCATGCTGGAGGGGTGCTAAAGCGTGCGGGTCCAGGGGAGGGGACAACGGAGCCGGGGAGAACTCTAGTTACTGAGACAGTGCTCCCCCCACCGACACTGCCCCCAGTACCTGCTGGTTTCTGGGCTCAGAGAAGAGAGCAGAGGTGGATCCAGAGACTGACTCCCCCAATGCCCACCCCCCCACCAAAGCTAAGGTCCCAGTGAGGAGAGGGCGCCCAGAGGCCCCTGCCGCGGGGCTATCTGGAGCTCACCCGTGAGGATGGCCACGCTGTCGAAGCAGCCGTCCAGTTTGCTGAGCAGGATGGAGAGGAAGCTGTCCGCGGCCAGCACGCTGGCATCCCGTGTGCTCTGGTCATAGACGACCACGTCCTGTGGCTCTGTGGCCTCCACCTGGAGGCCGTAAGGGCAGAGGTCAGGGCACTGCTGGGCACCTGCCTGATGCCCCCATCCCCCGCTGCCGCCTGCTGCTACTGGTCAGGCTCTCTGCTACCCACCCATCTCACAGCTCACACCTGCACAGGTGTGAGTGCCCACAGCGACACAGGCAGGCCCCCAGAGCCAGCAGGAACAGGGGCATGCTCCTCCTCGTGCCTGCCCTCTCACACAGGCACCTCCACTAAGGACGGACATTGCAGGCACCCACGGTGGGCCAGGCCCCCTAGGATAAGATGCTGTGAGTGTAACCGGGTCCTCGGGCACACACGGGTGGTGGCCACAGTGACATGAGGGTACACATGCCGTCGGGGTGGCTGAGGCCAAGGGAAAACCATCCCCAGGGTCACTGGGAGGCCATTTCAGAGCTTCTGAGGGTGGTGTCTTTGGATGTGGCCAATTCCCCAGCCAGCGAGGGGAAACGTGGGGGCTGCTGTAAGAGCCCCTCTTCATCCAGGAGGCAGCTGGACGTTGGGGCTCCCCTGCCCTCTTCCCATCCTGAATGCCCAGCCTAGGGACCAGCTGCTGAGTTGCTTTTACTCCCAGTGGCTACTGCCCTGCCCCCCCCCCCCCCCCCAGCACACTCAGGCCCTAAGCCAGCTGAGCCGCCAACCCTGGGTCGATGATGTCACCATCAGCCAATGGGATTGCGCTCTGCCTGGGAGTCCTCGCTGGGGGTGAGTAATCACTGGGTTCCCTCCCTGAGGCTGCAGGGAGCTCGCTCTGGCCTTGGTGGGGGTGGGGGGAACTCCCCGTAAGCGGCTGTGCCACCTGGGTCCCTCACATCCAGCTCTGCTGGCGCAGGGCCTGTGACAGACCCCTCCCCAGCTCGGGGCTGCTGGCCGTGTCACTCCCTGACTGGAGGTGTCCTCGCCCTCCCAGGTCAGGGGGCCAGTGGTCCCTCCCAGTGCTGGACCTGATGCTCCTGGCTAATGGAGACAGGATTGTCCCCTGCAGGTGACCTGGGACATTCATGGGGGAGGGGCACGGAGAGCGAATTCTGGGTCATTCAGAACTCCAGGGAAAGAACTGGGGGGCTGGGCACAGAGATGCTCAGCATTAGCCTCTGGCCTCCCCCATCTTCCTCTGGGTTCTCACAGCACTCGGTGTGCTCCTGACCAGCTGCCCTCTGGGTCCACTGCCCCTCTGAGCCCTGGCCTGGGCCCCAGGGACACCATCCAGTCTTACATGGGGAGACCTCTACTCCGGGGCTGAGTGAGGACCTAGATAGGGTCAGCAGGCTCTGGTGGGAGGGGCTCGTCTCTGGGGAGATGGGCTCTGCAGAGGGCCTCGCCGGGGAGGGGAGGAGGAAGCTCGGCGAGGGGGTGGGAGCTGCCTGCCGGGCCCAAGCTAGCATTGGGACCCGGGAGCCCAGTGCGGGTTTGAGGGCGGGGGTGTGGTCAGTGGAGGGCCCCTGTGTACCCAGCTGAGGGGCTCTGGCCTGGCCCCTGGAAGTGACAGGAACCTGGGTGGGGGTAGGGTGGGGGAGGGACAGGGCGTGGGGCACACGGGCTGGTACCTGGCCGCGCGCGGCCGGCTGGATGAGCTCGGCGATGGTCACCTTGCCCTGCTGCAGCCGCCGCTTCACCAGCTTGGAGCAGCAGATGTTCACGGAGCTGAGCACGTGCCAGCTGTTGTATTCCACGAACGAGCGGCTGTCGATGACCAGCGGTCCCCCAGGTCCGCCCCGCAGGAGGCTGGCCAGCTTCTTGGCATCCATCACCTTGCGAGGGAGTCGGTCCCCTGCCATGGTGGGGCCGGGGGCAGTGGGGAAGGGGTGAGCCCTGAAGTGCCCAGGGGCTGCTCCGCAGGCCGGGGATGTGGCCTAGAGTGCAGAGGGCCCGGGCATGGTGCCAGACCTGCAGGGAGAGGCAGATGGTGAGCGGGGCTGCGGGCCCCCATGGTGGGCACCCGGCCAGCACCCCAGGCAGGGCTGACCTCCGGAGGGCCTATGCTGGGACCCAAGGGCATCGGAACGGCTGAGCCGGCAGGCACCCAGGGGGCCCTACCTTGCCTGGGGTCAATCAGCAGCCCCTCTGGCTCCATGAAAGGTGAGGCCCAGACATGCGGGGTGGGTGAGGCAGGCCATCGGACTGGGAAAGTGGGCCCCAGGGGTCCCATCCGGCACTGCACTGTGCAGGCCGCAGCGACAGCCTCCCAGTGGGACACAGTAGGGCAGATGGGGGACCCCAGAGGGAAGCACGGGCTGGACAGGGAGGAGGGGCCTGAGGACCCCTCCCCCGGCCCTTGGGTTCACGGACACTCACTTGATCCGGAACCCTTCATTCTGCCCTCAAGCTTCTGTCATCCCTCTGCTGGGATGCCCCCACCCCCCCCCCCCCGACCCTGCCCACACGTCTTCTCCAGAACTCTGGGCTGGGCAGGGTCCAGAACCCGCTCCCTGCCCCAGGACACCGGCCCCCTCCGGCTGCCTGCCCCACTATCACTCCCTGAGCGGACCATCTGGACCCCGAGGAAGGGGGGTTCGGGCTGCGTCCACACACGCTGCTGGGCTCCTGGGGGGGCAGGGGGGTCTTGGGCATGGAGGTGGGGCTCCTCCAGGGCTGCCATTGTCCCAGTCCCGCAGCCTAAGCCCTAGCGCCTGCCGCAAAAAGGGTCTGGGGCCAGTGTCTGTCTCCCTGCAGGAGCGCGTCACACGCTCGCTGACTGGAGCAGGCTGCACGGCAGGCTGTCGGGCACACTGAAGGTCTGAGGTTTAGGGGGACCCTTCTAGGGGCTGGTAGGTCCCAGGATGGGGTGGTATGGATGAAAGGCAAAGTAGGTGACCCAGATGTAGGACCCTTGGGGTGCGGGGACTCTCAGCATGGCCTGTAAGGGCTCTCGGGCTGAGGGCTGTGTGGAGGAAGTACGAGGGACCCCAGATCCTGGGGCTGAGACCCCTCTTGCGGGTTTGGTACTCTGGCCTCTGCCACACACCTCCCAGCCCCACCCCCACGCCCCACCTGCCCTGCCACTTGCCAGGACCAGCCTTTCCTAGGCCCACCTCGCCACCCAGCCCACCAGGATGCACAGCGTGAAAGTGCGGACTTGACTTTAAAGATGGGCAGATGAGACTTGGGCAAGGGGAGGGGTTAGCCTCAGGTCACCCCACGGGGACTGGTCAGGACCCACAGCCTCTACCACTGCCGTTCACACAGGGTCTTCCCTCCACCGTACCCCTACCCAGCTCTGGCACAGGAGAGGCTGGGGGGGCAGATGTCAGAGGACGAGCCTCCAGCTGCGGCAGGTGAGGCCTCCCAAGGACACTTGTCCCTCGTCAGGTGGGGTGGGGTGGGGATGGCGGGCTTCAGAGAGAACTAGGTGCCAGGCAGATGTAGACCATGCCTGCTGGCCATGGGCAGCCTTAGGCTGGGCCACTGGAGCTGGCCCAACGGGAAGTGGCCGGGATGGCCCTGGCCAGAAGGCAGGGCCCCGGGATCCCGTTCAAAGAAGCCTGGCTCCCCGGGCAGGTGCCCGGGCTCCTCCACAGTGGGGGTGAGGCCCGGGGTGCAGCTGGGGCCGCTATCCCTCCCAAGGGCCAAACCAAGCAAGGCCAACAACAAAAGGGCCCATCTGCCAAAAGGGGTACCCCACATGCCAAGGGGGCTCTTCACCAGCTGGGGGGTCCTGTCTGTGGAGTCTGCACCTGCCTGGGGGACCTCCCCTGCTGAGGGGGCCCTGTCTGCTGTGGGGGTCCCAGCCTGTGTGGTGAGGGCCCCCAATTCTATTCCTGTCCGAGGTGTTTTGAGAAGCTACTGAGTTGCCCTCTGCACCTCAAGACTGTGGCAGACGGGCTGCCCGTTCCAGGCCCCCTGCGTGAGCCTCCGGCCCCATGCCTGACCAGGAGCCCAGCGCAGAGGCCCACCCAGTCCCTGGGGCAGATGCGTGGGGGCAGAGGGGCGGGCAGGTTTCCCATCAGCCAGGTGAGCGCAGACGGGCGTGAGAGGCAGGACAGCACTTCGGGCAGGGACAAGGAAGGGGCTGAAGGGAGGTCCTTGGCCCTCCCTGCAGTCGCGGGGCACAAACACTGCCTTCGGATCCCGAGCTGGCTGGGTCAGGGGCTGGGGTGTGGAGAGGCGCCCGGTCCCTCTGCAGGACAGGAGGGAGGCCGGCTAGGAGGAGTGCGGGGAAGAGCCCAGCAGGGCTGGGGGGCTGCAGGACGGTGGGGGAGGGGCGGGCGCCGCTGGAGGGTGGGCTGACAGGCTCCCCCCGCCCAGTACCTGGTCTCAGCCCCACCTCCCTCAAGGAGCTCTCCAGCGCGGCCCCACGATCCGCTATAGTATTGTTATTTGCAGCCGAGGGGACTCATTAGCAAGTTAGCGCCTCCGTCGTTGCCATGGCGACCGCAGCGGCGCCCGGCAACCGCTGCTCCTGCGGCACCAGCTCGCGGCCGGCGGGCGGTGCGGCCGGCGGCCCACTCCTGGCTGCCTGCAGGTGCCCGGTAGCTGGGGCCTGGCGTCACCAGGAGACCCAAAGCCCAGGCGTGACATTCCTCCAGCACGCCCCACCGCACTCTGCTCCACCCGGCCCCACCCCTCCTTGCTTGCCCCGAGGGCCCAAGCACACAGGCTCCCGACCTCCCGCCTTCGGGGATGCCTTCTCCAAGGGCCGAGGTCTGGCCCAGGCGCACTTCCTGCAGGGGCCGTCTGGCACGGAGCTGGCCTCCTGGGAGTGAATCTAAAGCTCCTGGGGGTGGACCTTCACTTGCTGCGCCCAGATCCGGGGCCCAGAGCTTCAGCGGGGCTAGGGGGAGCTTAGCACAGTCTCAGGCTGAAGCATGCGGCTAGAACAGGCAGGGTGGGCACAGAGGACACAGACCCTGCAAGGTCTTGGGCCTCTCTGATTTCAAGGACCCACTCCAGGCTCAGCCCAGACCCCATTCTTGGGAACTGAGGGGACACAGGACCTGTGTCCTGCTATTCCAGAGCCTGGGCGCCAGTGGGATGGAGGTGGGAGGGAGGCACAAGCCCAGAGACCGCCATCACAGGGCTCCTCACTGAGGAGACTGGGCAGTTCCCGGTTGGAAGGCCAGAGGCCCCTCCGCACCTGCCTGCCCCCCCCACCCCCCTGCCGGGAGGCTGCAGGCAGCCACCCCTTGTCCGGGAAGGCCACATTCACGGCACAGCCTGGTTTCTGTGCCGCGTGCCAGGACGGGACCCTCGGCACACTGTCCACACGTTGTTGGCTCGCCTCTTTCCCATTCTCCAGGCCGGCCCCTCGTGCAACCACTCACACGCAGACATGTGTGTTCACGTGAGGTCACTGGGCGCAGTCACTCCCACCCTCTGCACGCCGATCTCCCCCAAACCCCGGGACACCCGAACCCAGGGGCAGCTCCAAGATCTCATCACACCAAGGGCTCCCTGGGCCTCCATGGGGCACGTTCTTATCTCTGAACAAGGGACATGCGTGACCAGAAAACTCCCTGCCGACGGCGCCTTCACCAACATCTCCTGCTCCGCACCTAGTGACGGGGAGCTCACTACCTCTGGAGACGACTGTCAGGACTGTCAGCCATGGGGGACAGTGGCTCTCCCTCAGAGAGGTGTCTCCAGCCCAAATGGTACCTGGCATACACAGGCAGGCCCTCGGGAGGACCTGGCTGTGGGGGTCCCCAGAATGCTGAGATGTCCAGCTCGCTGTGACCCAGTGCCCTGGGGGGTGCAGAAACGGCTGCACAGAGAGGCCAGGAGAGAGACTGATCGGTGGCTCACACCAAGTCAGCTCATTTTTCCCTCACCTGTTCTCATCAGGGACCCCCAAAGGCTCTAATCCTGGCCCCCTCATTCCTCTGGGCTAAATGGAAAAGGGTCCAAGCCGACCTTTACTGCATCCTCTCTGTGATGTGGCAAGGCCAAGCAGAGCCAACTTGGTCTGGGGAGGGCACAGGCCTGGGAGACAGTAGGGTGGGGGGCTCTGCCCCCTCGGTTCACAGGGGTCTGGGCAGAGCCTGCGGGAGGAGGTGTCCACCTGTGATCCCTACGGAGGGCACGCTCAGGACCCTACACTTCTAGGTCTCCCCTGCTCCTGACTGGGTGGTTCTAGCCCTACCAATCTGCAAGACTTCTGGTCACTGTCCGCCCATGTTACGCCCCTGGGCCGTCCCGGGACATCCAGCAGTCACCGCCTGGAGTGGGCCAGGCAGAGGAGGACACAGCCCATGCAGGCTGGGTGGTCAGAGTCTGACCCATGTCCCTCTGGCTGTGGCTTTGGCTCCTTCCTCTCCCTCCCTCTGAGCCGCACCCTCTGGAGATGCAGCCAGGATGCCCTCTGGCTTCCACACCCCTGTGGGCCCTCTGTCCACTTGAAACATCCGGGCCGCAAGGTCAGCCTCTGCTGGAGAGGAGACGACGCTGGGTAGGGTTCTGGAGCCACGGGTGACTTCCGGCATCTTTCTGCACCCGTGTGCATGGAGGCCAGCATTCCTGGGGGCAGCCTCTGGGGCACAGGAGCTTCCAGAGGGAGGGCTGAGGGCAGCAGGAGACCAGAACCGCTCAGCAACTGTCCTGGAGCCCTTGGCCTACTGCCGCGGGATTCAGTCAGGCTTCAGGATGAACGCCCAGCTCAGGGCCACTCGAGCTGCTCTACCAGGCAGAGGCTCATTAAACATCTGAGCAGTGAATTCCTGGGACGGCTGTCCTCCCTGAGCAGGGTTGGGGCGCGGGATGCTAGGCTCACCCCCCCCCCCCAGCTGCCCTTGGAGCAAGGTCTGAGGGAGGTAGTGGGGAGTGCACGACCCTCCCTCGGACCCCACTCAGACCCCCAGGGGCAGGGGGCTCGCAGATCACTGCCCCCCCAGCCTGCAGCACCCCCACACCCGCCCCAAGCTGCAGCACACCTCTAGACCCTACCACCTCCGTCCTCCACTGCACGGGCTCCCCCTGCACCCCGCAATCCCCGCAGCACCCAGGCCCCCAACCCCCACCCTGCAGAAGCCGGTACATTTCTGCAGCAGCAAGTCAGGAGGCAAATTGTCCCAGGAGGGTGACCTGACGGGGGGGGGGCTGGGCCCACTGCAGCCTCATCGCCTCTGGGCCAGACTGGAAGGTACCCCTCCCCGCCAAGGTGGGCGGACAGGCTGAGGGAGCCTGCTTGCTCTCAGCCTGGCAGTGCCAGCCCCTCCCCCAGCACCCGCCGCTGCCTCTGCAGCCGGCGGCCGGATGGTCTTTATTCTGCAGAGGCCCGCGGAGCACCCTGAGGTGGGGGCCCCCGCGGAGGCCGGCCACACGGGGGATATGGATCTGCAGTCCCTCCCCACCAAACGCGGAATGGGCCCTTTCCTGGGCCGCCCGCAGGCGAAAACCCTCCGCTCCTTTGCTCAAGGCCTGCATCCCCAACCCGCGGGGGCAGGGACGACCTTCTCCAGTTTGGGGCCAACATGGCGGGGTGGGGGGCATCCTTGGGTCTGGGGCTCTCGCAGGGTTCCATACAGATCCACGCTGGATCGCAAGGGGCCAAGGCCCTGGGTCCTCACTGCATGCCCCTCCCCCCCGAAATAAGGAATTTCGAGGAGAAAGGCGACGAAGCGCGGTGGGGGGCGCGTGGCCCCGGCCGGGGTCCACCGGGCGCTGCGGGAGGCGCGCGAAGGGCTTCCCCCGCCGGTCCGCGGCGCCCCCCGGAGCCGGGTCGCTCACCTCGCGGCCGCCTCCTCCTCCCGGGCGCCCGCCGGGTGCAGCCGCCCCAGCGCTCCCGACGCAGCGCCCCCCGGGCCGAGCCCCTGCCCGCGCCCCGCGCGTCCCCGCTCGGCGCCCCCGCTCACCTCGCCGTCGCTCGCGTCCGGGGCGCACGGGGACCCGCGCCCGCTCAGCGCGCCCGCTCGGCCGCGCCGCCCATGGGCCCGGCGGGGGCCCGCGCAGCCGGGGCAGGGGCCGGGGGAGCGCGCGGGCCGCGTCGCCGTCGCCGTCGTCGCCGCCGCCGCCGCGGGGAGCGCTCGCTCGGGCCGGGGCGCGCGCACTGCGGGCGGGCACGCGCGCTCGCGGCGCGCATCCCACCCCGGGCTCGGCGGGCGCGGCCGGTGCGGCTCCGGCGCGGCTCGGGCTCCGGCGTCCGGGCGGGGGGCGCGGAGCCGGCTCGGCCGCCGCGCTCGGCCGCGAGTGACAGGCCCGGGGCGGAGGGCGGGGCCGCCGGCGGGGATGAGGTCATGCCGAGCGAAAAAGGCCCTGACGTCACCTGCAGCCAATCAGCGCGCGCGGCTCGAGGGCAGGTGACGTCAGCCGGAGCGGGGCCGCGGGTGCAGATCAGAGGCGGCGGCCGCGGGGGGGCGGCGGGCCGGGCGGGCCGCCGCCCTCCGCCCTCTGCCCTCCGCCCCTCGCCCTGCACCGGCTCTTAAAGGGACCGCACGGCGTCCCTCCCGTGCCGCCGGGGGCCCCCGCCTCCGGGAAGCCTTCCCGGCCTCGCGCCCGGCCCCGCCGCCCGGGGAAGCCGGGCCTCGCGGCGCTCACCCCCGAGGAGGGGCCGGCTGCACGGGTCCCGGCGCGAGGGCTTTCTCTCCGCGGCGGCCGGGTCCGTCCTGGCGCCGCCTCCCGCGCCCCCAGCCTTTGTTCGCGCGGGGCCTGCAGGCCCCGAGGAGCGCTCGCCAGCCTCGGGGGCCCGCGGGGCGCTAGGCCCGGCCGGCACTTCCCCTGCAGCACCCACGCCGACCCTTTCCACGACCCCGGGGGTGGGAAGCTGGGTTTCCGCGTCGCTAGGCAGGAAACTGGAAGCCCAGAGGCGAGGGGGTTTGCGTCGGGTCACACATCTGTTCTCTGGGAGTCCCCAGTGCAGCGCTGTCCCCGAGCTTGTCCCCGAGCTGGTCCCCGAGCCGGATCCCCTCCAGCCCCTGGCGCTTGCAGGGAAAAACCGCCCCTAACCAGCGCGCATCGGGGTCCACTCTGACCGTGTGTGTTCTCCCCACCCCCAGTGAGGGGCTGCCCCCAGGCGACCTCGGTGCGCTGGGGACCGGGCGCTGGGAGTCCAGAGCGGGCACAGCGTAGGTAATTACACCTTGAGCAGGGCTGGGCCGGAAACAAACAGGGGCCAGACACAAGGGGGTGTGCGGTCTGGAGGCCACCCCAGGAGGTGACATGCAGGCAGTGAGGGGAGGCTGTGGAGGCACCCAAGGTGCAGGAGGGACCGCCCCCCCCACAACCCCCAGGCAGGAAAGACTTGGAGGAGGCCAGGGAGCAGAAGCCTGCAGAGCCAGGAAAGGAGATGCCCTCCTGCACTACTGATTCACCAGGTACTTACTCCGAGCGAGCGCCTTCTGGGGCCAGCCCTGTGCCAGGCACTAGGGGGTTAGCTCTGAGAGAGAGGATAAAGACCCCGGCCCATGAGCTGATGGGAACCTTTGAAAGTAATTATTGGGGGGGGGGTGACTAGACAGCTCTGATGTTTCTAAACCCCCTCCTCTAAGGCCCCCTGATGGTGAGTGAGGGTGATCTTTCTTCCAGCCTGGAGTCCCCTGGCCTTGGCAGGTCTCCCAGGGCCTCCTTGGGGCTCCTAGAAGGCTTCGGCCCCCAGGGAGTGCAGCCCCTTCCCTTGGAAGGAGGGAGCTGGGAGGCAACTCTTAGCTATCCCTGGTTGAATGAGGAGTCGGAGAAAAGGCACACTCAGGACCCCAGAGCTCTGTGTGGGCCTGCGGGAGGGCACTGGGCTGCAGGCGGGCACTGGCTGGGGTTCTGGGGGCCCCTTTCTGGTCCTCAGTTCTGGAGAGCAGGCACTGTCACCTGTGACCTCCAAGCTTCGCAGAGGAGGTGTTTAGGAAATGCCTGGGGCCTCCTTCCTTGCTGGCTGGAAGAATGTCAGGATCTTTGTATATGGGGTGCGGGGGGGGGGGGGTGTTCCTGGCACAGAGCCAAAGTCACAGACAAACAGGCCTGTCCTGGAAGGAAGCGCTGGGAACCCAGGGGCTATTTGGGGGCTGGGGCTGGGGCTGGGTTCAGGTCCTTCCTCTTTCTCTGTCCCTAGCTGGAGCCTGGAGGAAGAGGGCCCTGCGGAGGAGAGGTCCTGGCCGGGGCAGACCCTGAGCTCGAGAGATGCGTGTCCAGGTCAGTGCTGGGTGGGGGCATGCAGTGGGGCCTCGCTGCGTTTGGCCCACTCCTGTCTGAAAAGTGGTGTGCCCTCGGAAGGGACAGGAGGATTCTGGCTGCGCCTCAGATGGGGCCAGGTGGCTGCAGGGAACACACACGACCTTTGGGGAGCAGAGACAGGGCCAGAGGGCCTGGGATTGACAGAAGTTGGGAGGTTGTCAGTCTTCAGCTGAAGGAGCTGGACTTGCTCCCTGTCCAGGCCCAGGATGAGCCCAGGAAAGGAGGGAGGTGGACGGTGTCCAAGTGGTTCCTCTTCTGCTCAGCTCAGAGATGGCCAGGGCCCGCAGGTGGCCTGGGAGTGCCTGTTGCCCCAAAGAAGGCCGGCGGGGCCCTGGGCAGCTCCTCTCTGAGCCTGAGCAGATGGCAGTAAACGGAGGGGCAGGCGATGGTGGCCTCTCTTCCTTCTGGAAGCCAGAGTAGGTGAATGGGTGGGGGTGGCCTGCAGCTTTCTGGGGCTCTGCCTGGCCAGGGAGCCGTGTTTGGGCCACAATTATTTTATGATCCTGTCACTTCTCCTGGGAATGAGCACTTACAACCTGGAGTTTTCCTGCGGTGGGGCCAGGGTTAGGCAGGTACTGTGGTTTTCCAAGGCCACTAGCTCTGTCCTAGGTTCTTCCGAGTCCCGGGGCTAAATTCCTTCCCCTGGCTCTCCTCCAGGACGCTGAGACTCCTGCTCCAAGGGGCGCAACGTGGAGGGGCGGGGGCGACTTGGGGAGGGCTGCGGTCGGAGCCCCGGGTGGTGCGTGGAAGGGAACCCCTCACGGGCTCTCCAGCTCCCCAGCCAGTGGCCCCCGTGTCATGCGGGGCCAGGTCCAAGGACGGCTGCCCGCTGGGTGATCGCGGCTCCGGGGGTCCGCGCTCCCAGCTGTGGAGCAGCACCCCGAGCTGGGCGGGTCGCGTCCGCCCCCGCGGCGCGTGCGGGAGTCCGGCAGGTGCGGGCGCAGCTGGAAGGTCGGTCCGTGCGCGCCCTCTGCCGCCCGGCCGCGCGCGACCAGCCTCGGGGACGGTGCCCAGGGCGGGCTTTCCTTACCACGGTCTCTCCGCGCCAGAAGCGAGTGGGGTCCGCTTTTTCATGCTCATGTGCAACTCAGCGTTTCCACCGAAGACTCCCGCTAAGCGCGTATCCATGGCCTTGCTCTTCCCACGACCTGACTCTTTTTTTTTTTTTTTTAAAGTCGTCATTGTTAACAATAAAATGCCCATCGCCCTTGTCCAAGGAGGTGGGCTCGGACAACTGTGTGCCCCGTTACCACCACCCTCGTGAGGGCTACAACGTTCCCCTCACCCCGGGAAGTTCCCTAACCCCCTCCCAGCCAGCTGTCCCTCATCTTCTGACCTAGCAGTCAGCGCTGCCTGTCCCCGAACTTCGAACTTCGAACTCTGCAGACAGGGTCGCCCGTTTCTTCAGTTGCAGGAAGTGCTTTTCGGGTTGATCTAGGGACCTGCTTTGCCACCACCAGGTGACACGTGTCCAGGTGGTGTCGCATTTTAGGCACGTCCATTGATATTTGAAGGAATTTTCTGGAGTTATATGGAAGATTATCTCCATATTTTGGCTATTAAAGGACCAGCACAATGGGCAGCACCTTCTCTGTTTCTCATAACACATTAAAGATGATTTTCTTTCCTGGGTTTTAATCATGATCTAGAAAAAAGCCAAAACACCCTGAGAAACACGGAGGATGCTGTAACAAACATCTAGCTCCTGGACCCGACCATGTCAGCAGTTTTCCGGTTTTGATTCAGGTTAGAAAAACAACAGTCCGCATCCTGGGGGCTCCCCAGGTCTGTCCTGGCCCGTCCAGAGCCCACGTTCAGGGTGCCGGCTGTGTTCTGGCCTCTGTCTGTATCAGCGAACGGTCTTGCACACAGCCCACGATCGGATCTTTTGTGCTTTTCAATATTCATGGATAAGTGTCACAGCACAACATCAGTCCTTCGATTCACTTTTTCCGCCCACGTTCCGGCCTGTTTATCCTGGTTGATGCGGGCGAGCCTACGCCATGCACGTGAGCTGCCGGCCGGGTGGGCGCTGAATGAGCAGACCCTCACTTAGCCATTCCTCTACCGATGGACACGTAGCTTGCTTGCAGGTTTTTCGACACGCAGCAGTGTTGCAACGAACATTCCGGTCACTAGCACTGTGTAAGTCACGGTCGTCCCCAGCAGCTTGTGTCCGCACCACCCGCGACTGTGTTAGGAACCCGGACTCCCGGCCCCCACCCAAGTCTGCTAAGCCAGACTCTGTGTTGTAACAAATTCAGAGGATCTGTATGCACATTCAGTTTCTGGTTTTTCCTTTTTTGCGTCATTTTATTTAATTTTTCAAATTACCGTGTAGTAACCCTGAGTCATTGACTTTTTTATTGTGATAAGATACGCATAATAGAAAAGTTGCATTTTAGCCATTTTTAAGTGTACGGCTCAGGGGCGAGCTGCCCTCACACCCTGTGGAACCATCGCCAGCAACCCTTTCCAGACTTCGTGGTCTTGCCAAACTGAAACTCTGTCCCCGTTAAATGCTAAACCCCGTTGTCCCTGCCCCAGCCCCTGGCCCCCACCATTCAACTTTCTAAGTCTATGAATTCGACTCCTCCCGGATTCATGCGTGGAATCCTGCAGGATGGGTCCTTCGTGTCTGGTTTCTTACACTGAGCGTCGCGTCCTCCAGGTTCGTCTGTGCCGTCGCGGGTGTCAGAAAAAAAAATGAAATCTCCTTCTTCTTTAAGGCGGAATAGTATTCCAGATTTTGCGTATCCATTCCTCTGTCCACGGACTCTTTCTTGGGTTGTGTCCACCTTTGTCTACTGTGAATAATGCCGCCGTGAAAATCTGTGTACCAGTATTTATTTTTAGAGATTGTGTTTATTTACTTGAGATAGAGCGAGAGCAAGTGAGAGAGAGGGATAGCCGGAGCGGGGTGGGGGGCAGAGGGAGAGGCAGAGGGAGAGGGAGAGGCAGACTCTCCACTGAGCAGGGAGCCAGACGCAGGGCTCGATCCTAGAACCCTGAGATCGGGACCTGAGCCGAAGGCAGAGGCTTAACAATTGAGCCCCCCAGGCGCCCCAGTGAACCAGTATCTGTATGAGGCTCTGCTTTCCACTCTTTGGGGGATATACCCTGATGTGGAATGACCAGACCCTGTGATGTACATGTTTAACAACTCAGAAACCATCCGACCGTCTCCCACAGCAGCTGCTCTGTTTTCAATTTCCACCAACAAGGCCCAAGGGTTCCAGTTTCTCACCATCTCAGCCAACTTGACTCTTTTGGGTTTTGACACCTACTTAGATTCAAGCCCATCCTCATAATCAGGGTACAGGACTGCTCTGTCACCCGAAGACTGTCCCTCATGCTATTTCTTTGTGGGGACACCCTCCTCCCCCTCCTGCCCCTTGGCAGCCCCTGGTCTGTCTCCATCGATATTGTTCCATCCTTCTGAGAAGCATCAGAGGGACCGAGTCGCGCCGCATCTAAACTTCGGGCACCCCGAGGCTTCGGTCTCATCCAAGTTGTGGGTGTGTCCGTAGCTCGGTCCTTTTTACTGCTGGGAAGTAAATGGTGGCGAATTTAGAAACAGAGCGTACCCAGGACTTGCTGAGAGGCACTGTGGGTATTTTCAATTTTTGGAGATTATGAATAAAGCTGTTACAAACATCCCTGTGCAGGTTTTGGGCTAATAGAAGTTTTCATGTCTCCAGAGTAAGTACGCAGGCGTGTGGCCGCTGGGTCACACGGTAGGTGCAGCTTTGACTTACAAGAAACTGCCGTTCGTAGATCAATCTTTGAGAGATTCTGTCCCAGGGCTTTTGGGCCGGATCTCTCTGAGGTGTGTGCCCAGAAGTGCGGTCATCGGGTTACAGGCTACGCTTGCCTTTAGCTTTCCGGACGTTGCTGAACTGCTCTCAAAGCGGGAATACAATAATCGCCCGCCGGTGGGTTGTGAACGCTCCGTTTTTTAATGACCCCGTCAACATTTGGCGTTGTGGCCGCAGCTGCATTGAACTGATAGCTTAATTTGGAGAACACTGTTGGCTCCTCTCAGCCACACACAGGTTTGGCTTTTAAATGTCCCATGCCTGTGAGATACACTCCTACTTGCCTTGTGATTTCTGTTGCTGTCGGGAAGGGCTGTCGGTAAAATCCTCGTTTCCGATGCGTTGTCACTTGCTCGACGGCTCTGATCCAGCCTTCCTGAATTCCCTCAGATTATCCATTAATCCACCAGATTACCTGTCAACTCACGTGGACTTTCCAAGTAGACCATCACACATCTGTGGGCCCCACACTTGTTTCTTTCCGAGGCCGACGTCACCCATTTCTTTTCCTTGTCACGTTGCATTGGCTAGTGCCCCTCCATCATAATGTCAGATGTCCCTGGGGACGGTAAGAGTCTCAGCCTGAGCTGCCTGCAAAGCAGCCAGAGGCAAAGCTTAGTGCCGGCACGGCTGTTGAAGGGTTGCCACAAAGGAGGCCGGAGTGCGGTGGCGGTTTGTGTACCGCAGGTTGCTTGTCTACGCAGGCCATCCCCGGGAGGCCTCATGGAGACACCGCATCTCAGGGCATCTTCATGCAGGCAGAAGGGAGACCACTTTATCCTCCTGTTTTCTGTTCTCGTAGATGAGAGCTCACTTCACGGGGAACCGACTTCCCTGAACTTGCACTGGGTGTGAAATCAGCTCTTTTAGGAGGCCACTGGAGGGCCCGGAGCTTTGTGGGTCCAGTAAAGTTGGAGCAGCGTGTAGAGTCTCCTGGGGCTCCTGTTGCTGAAGGTCAGACCTGGGGCTGGCCCTGTCTGGAAGCGAGGCGAGGGACCAGGCTGGTGAGGAGCCAGCGGACACTGGGGGGAGGGTTGTTAACAAGCGGGGTCCTGTAACCATCCTGTTAACCAACTTTAAGGAGACTAGTTTTCCAATCGGAATGAGCCGTTCTCCGCCCCTGGCCACAAAGCTGTCCTCCGGGAGGCTCCCTCCACCACCACTGGGTGACTCCCCTGGCCATCATATTTGACACAGACACGGAGATCTGCAGCGTCTGGCCCACTGTACACTTGCCCAGCCACGAGACCTTCGTCTCCCTGCGGCAGAGAGACCTCAGCCCCACACCCATCCCCTTCCCCTGCAGACCATCGAATGAGGACACAGGGCTATGAGTCTGGGAGTGGGGGTGCCCACAGAGGGATCTGTTCTCAGGCAAACACTGGCTCTCAGTTCCTTGGGCAGAGGGCGCCTGACCTCCGTGAGGATCTTGCTTTGAGGCAGCCCTTTTGGTTTGAAAGGTGCCTGATGCCCCCTTGGGGCCTCCCATGGCTCCGCACGTGGCCCACATTTCTGGGTGCCTCATGTATTTGCTCTCTGGGGACCTGTTCTTTGAATCACTGCCTCTACCGTGTGGTACGGCCATGGCTAGGTCCCTTGGAGGTGTATTCGTGCTCCTGTCCACAGTTTGTGTAACACTAAGGAGACTGCGTGGTTTGGGGCAGGGGACACCTATCTTTATCCAGGACATTTTAGGCCCTAAATCTTCACAGCCTCCCAGGGCTCAGGACCTCTGGGGCTGACAAGGTGGGATGCTCTTAATGGTTCATCGGTCTTTGTCAGGTGAACAGCTTGCCCTCGGGATACCTGTCTGTGGCCAAGATGGCCCATCGTGAGCAGCCTCAGCGCTCAGGCTTGGGATGGCTCCCCCCATGGCGTCTGTGGGATTTTATCAGTCTTGAGGCTATCTCTCTGGGTTGGCCCTACTGTGAGCATTAAACAGAAATGCAAATCGCAAGTCTGCAGAGTGGATTGTGGGTGATGCCTGCTTGTGGCCAACACCTGGGAGGGCATGACCTTTGCCAGTCCCTGGGCATCCAGACCATCTCTGTTCCCTGGCCTGTGACCCAGAGGGCTTGCTGGCTCCTCTCCTGCTCTCTGTAGGTCTGTGTCTCAGGACTTCGTGGGGGTCATTGCCCTCAGGGATGGTTGTGGCTGTCAGTAAAGGGTGCAGCTATGCTCTCTCCTTGGAGACCGGGAGCTCTCCCGGGCCCTGTGCTATAGGAGAGCCAGCGACACTCATGGCCCTACTTGGGTGTCCCTCAGCCTCTGACCATGGACTCTGCTCATGTTTATTAGCAGCTGGTTAAGTATCCATTTCTTCCACCTCTTCTTTGTTTCTTTCTTGCTTCTTTTTTGCTTTCTTTTGGACTTTATTCATTCAATTTCTCTATTAGCCATCCGTTGAGTTCTATATTCCTGTACTAGTCTTTAGTGGTTATCCTAGAGATGATATTTCGTGCCCTTGACTTATGTTTTTTAAAGATTTTATTTATTTATTTGACAGACGGAGATCACAAGTAGGCAGAGAGGCAGGTGGGTTGGGGGAGCAGGCTCCCCGCTGAGCAGAGAGCCCGATGCGGGGCTCGATCCAAGGACCCTGGGATCATGCCCTGAGCCGAAGGCAGAGGCTTTAACCCACTGAGCCACCCAGGTGCCCCCATGTCCTTGACTTATTATAATAAACTACCAATTCGTAGTCTTATGACTTCTGAACAAGGCAAGAACCGTGAATCTGTTTAATTCCATTTATCCCCTATATTTTACTTCCAAAAATGTTAAATATCTTACAGGACATTAATATGGTGTTTTAAGCAGTTAATTTTCTTTTGTACTTACCCACATATTTGCAGTTTCCAATGCTCTCTTCTCATTCCTGAAGTCCCATGCTTCACTAGGGGGTTCTTTTCCTCCAGCCTGAAGAAATTTCTCTCTTATTTCCTGTGGTATAGATCTTTTGGTGATAATGTCTCTCATCTGAAAACAACTCTATTTCAGTTGCATTTTGAAGATTATTTTCGTTAGATGTAAAATTCTAGGTTGGCGGGTATTTTTTTCTTTCTGCCATTCCATGTCTTCTGGCTTCTATCACTTCTATTTAAAAATCAGCCATCACACTTATGGTTGTTCCTCCAAAGATAACCTGTTCTTTTTCTCCTGTTGCTCTAATAGTTTTCTCTTGATCTTTGGTGCTTGGAAGATTTCCCATGGTATGCCTCCATGTGGTTTTCTATTTATTCATTCTGCCGTGAGTTTGCCCAACTTCTTAGATCTGTAGATTCATGGTTTTCAACAATTCTGGGTAAATATTATATCATGTTCTCTTTGTACGGCCTTCACTCTATTATTTCTTGCTCTCCTTCTGGGAGTCCAAAGCAGGTTTTAAGCGGTTCCCTATGTCTCATGTTTTGTACTCTTTTTATTCTCTGTATTTATTCTCTCTTTGCTTCAGTCAGGGTATTTCCCATTGGTGTATATTTGTGTTCTCTAAACATGGTTTCTGTTGTCCAACCCATCCAATGAGTCATTAGTTTTAGGTAGTTCAGATACTGCATTTTTCAGTATAAGGATGTTCTTCCATTTAACGTTTTAAAATATATTCTAATTCTTTGCTAAAAAAGATAATCTTTTCATCCATTTTGCTTACCTTTTCCTTTATTTCGTTTGACAGATTTATCATAGCTATTTTAAATTTATGTTTGCTTACTCCAGTATATGGTTTATCTGTGGGCCTGCTTCTGTTGTTCATTTTCCTCTCCATTATCGATCACATTTTCCTGCCACTTCCTCCATCCAGACTTTTTGAGTGTGTGCTGGATATTTGTATAAGAGGGCTAGGGAGGATCTAGTTGATACCGTCTAATGGGGCACTTGGCCTTTCCTCTCTTATCCTGGTAAGGCAAGAAGCTGAACACTCCAATCCAGTAGAGACTGGGCTGGGTTTGGGCTCACTGTGCTTGTGAGCCTTCTAGGTGTGGCTCTTCTGGTGTCTGGTGAACAGCCTGGGTCCTCTCTATCTCCTCAGGGCTGCAAGGCTGTGGGGACCTCTGTACTTTTCCTCAAATATTTTCAACTTAGCTCTTTAATTTTCTTCTCAGTCAACTTCAATATTTGGAAAATGTCTTATGGGACATGTGTCTTGTGTCTGAGGCAGAAACGTTTTTCTCTAGAAGGACATTGTGTGCTAAGTACAATGAGGTTCAGGACATTTCACTTCACCTGTAGAAGCCTCAGGTAAAGTTTTGTGGCTCTCATAGCCCTGGATTTAGCAAATGTCCCAATTTTCTACACCAGCCCTGGCGGCGATGGCAAGTTCTGTGGGTTTTCTTTCTCCCTGTAGAGCCCCTCCGTCTGGATCACATCTGATGATCAGCCCACACCCGGAAGTGGCTAATTCCCCAATGGTAGAACATGTGGTGGTTGATCCTCAGTTCATCTCAGAGAGCTTTCCCTGGTGAGACTTACTTTTTTCTGGTCCTCCCTGATTCTACAGTGCCCTAATATTATATATGTGTTCCACTTTTTACAAATTGTGATAAAATACACACCACATACAATTTGCTAGCATCTTTTACTCTATGGGTTTTGAAACTAGTTTGGCCTTTCCTAGTTGCTGCAATAGGATTGTCAACCTTCCATAAATACTACATTCCCTCTAGAAGTGGAAAGCTTTTATGCATCATCATAAACCTTCATAGTTGAGGGGTTAGGAGGGTGGACTGAGAAACGGACTATTTGGTTTTCAGTCCTGGCTCTGTAGCTCTCTACATTTGAAGTATGGACAAGGTGTTACTATCTTGTGGTTGCCTCATGGGGGAAGGATCAAGTCTCTGCCCCAAAGTGGTGCAGATATGAGACCGATGACACTGTGCATACACCAAGAGGGTAGGAAAAGGTTTATTACTTACGTAGACTCTGGGTGAGCAGGGCAGACACCCAAGCTGGTTTGGAATGACGAGTGAGGAGAGGAATGTGCTTTTGTTTTTCTCATGGTTAGGGGTGGGTGTAGGCTTAGGGTTCCCATACAGGCTAGAGATTGAATGGTTTGAACATCCCTGCCAGTGGCAGTGGGCTTTCTCATTGGCTGCCTGGCTGTGGGGAGCCCCTGAAAACTGTCAGTGGTCCAACGTCAATGATGGCGCTGGGCTCCTTATTGCACGTAGTCTCTTTGTGCTTCATTTTACATCTGTAGGCCGGGACTGCTGCAAGCATTTGGTGTGTAGCACACTGCCAGATCCACACAGGAGACAGTTGGAGGTGATTTCATTTTGGTAAGATTGCTTTAGGAAAGACAACAGGGCCATGCCTACCTCCTCAGCATGGAGCCCGGAGGAGGCCGGCTGTCCATCAGGATGGAGTCCATCTCAGATGGCTGCTTTACCATGCCTGAACTATGAGGAAGGCGCTTTGTCAGCAACCTATTTTACAGGTGTGGAATAGGTTCTGGGAAGAATGATTGATTCAAGGCTTCTCAGCTAGTCAGCTGTAGGAAACACCCCGAGTGTTTGCAGATGGGGAGCAGATCAACATTTGCCAAGGGCACTCTGGGAGCCTAGGACAGGGGGCCTGTGAGCAGGTCCAGGAACTGAGCATGGGCAGACATGTTATTCCAGTTCAACTCCCCCTCCCACCAGAGAGATGGAAACATACACACATTGACACAGTGGTGGGGTTCGGGGACAATGGCTTTATTAGATGCTTCAAAGACAGATAGCTGAGAAATTGGTGCCTGCAGACCGAGCAGAGCTGAGGAACCCTTGTGCTGGCCCTGCTTGGACGTTCTTGCTGCAGAAGGTGCTGGGCAGGCAGGGCTTGGGGTGCGCCACTTCTGCAGGTGCCTGGGGAAGGGCTCCAGGTTCTGGGAAAGGGGAAGTCTTGGAAGTCATTCTTGGATACAAGTGTCCACTGTATTTCCTTGGAGGAAATCAAAGAGAAATGCTCACAGTGGGCAAGGGAGGAGGGTGGATGACAGAGTACTGGGTTGGAGGAGAGTCTGGATCAGGCATTCAGGGAAAAGGCAGATATGGCTGTGCTGGAATCCATGACTCTGACCCGGGATGGCCCTGCCTTTGGTAAGAGTCCCTGTGAAAATGGAAAATCAGATCTTGCACTGGCAGCAAACAGGGACACAGCAGCTGGACTGGGAGCAGCAGGGCTTGCAGCAGCTGGACTGGGAGCAGCAGGGCTTGCAGCAGCTGGACTGGGAGCAGCAGGGTTTGCAGCAGCTGGACTGGGAGCAGCAGGGCTTGCAGCAGCTGGACTGGGAGCAGCAGGGGACACAGCAGCTGGACTGGGAGCAGCAGGGCTTGCAGCAGCTGGACTGGGAGCAGCCACAGGAGCCACAGGAGCCACAACCCCCTTTGGAGCACCCACATGAGCCACAGCTGGAGCAGGAACAGGCTGGCACACAGCAGCACACGGGCTTGCAGCAGCAGACGGGGACACAGCAACCAGAGCCACAGCCCCCACAGCTGGAACCACAGCCCCCCTTGGAGCCCCCACAGGAGCCACAGCCCCCCTTGGAGCCCCCACAGGAGCCACAGCCCCCCTTGGAGCCCCCACAGGAGCCACAGCCCCCCTTGGAGCCCCCACAGGAGCCACAGCCCCCCTTGCAGCCCCCACAGGAGCCACAGCCCCCCTTGGAGCCCCCACAGGAGCCACAGCTGGAGCAGGAACAGGCTGGCACACAGCAGCACACGGGCTTGCAGCAGCACACGGGCACACAGCAGCCCCCACAGCCGGAGCCGCAGCCCCCACAGCCAGAGCCACAGCCCCCACAGCTGGAGCCACAGCCCCCACAGCTGGAGCCACAGCCCCCACAGCTGGAGCCACAGCCCCCGGAACAACCACAGCAGCCCATGGTTCTGGTGGATTGAGGGTGGAGCAGGTCAGAGGAGCAGGTGCAGAGGACAGTGCTCAGGTGTGGGGCCTCCTGGGCCGGGAGCCCTTTATATACACCTGCCCCAGTGTGAGGTGTGATGCTGGCCACATGGTCACTTCCTGGTTCTTGTTTGTGCCATGTTTAGGATCTCCCTTCCTGTTTTCCTCTAGACATCAGCCTCTGGTGTAAAGTCTATGTGCCATTAGCTGCTATGGGCTACTCGTTGGGACCTAGCCCCTCACAGAATCCATGTCTAGACTTGAAGGAGTTCCCCACCCCTTGCAAGGGTTCAGCTCATTCCCTTTAACTGCAGAGTCTCACTTGATCAACAATGGTTTATTTTAGCTGTACAAGGGGTATACGCAATAATACATCAAAAAACATGTAAAAATGCCCGAGTTATGAAAATATTAGGAAGATAGGTGAATCCCTGTCCATGCCTCTTCCCGCATTGTTTCCCTCCCACCCTAGACAAGTTCCTGAATTTGAAAGTGTTAGTCCCATGTGGTCTTTACATGCTTAATAAACATATTACGTGTGTTCTTTAAACATTATTTTGCAGGCTTTAAACTTAGTATAGTAAGTGGTAATGCACTACTTTTCTCCTGAAAACTGCTTTTGCAAAATGCAGTGGTTGTAGTAAAGAGATTTCTCTAGGTGGTTTGTACGGCTCTAGTTAACCTATTTTCTTCCTGAAGCTACAACCATCGATTCCTCCCTTTACCCATTGTTGGACCTTTTGTTTCCTTTCTTTTGCAATTTGACAGCTTATGCCACTTTCCTGCCTAAAAGCCCTCCTGCACTTTGGAGTGGAGGGGCTTGGGCTGGGCTGCTCTTCACCCTGAGCATGGGTGGGAGTCCCTGTTCCCCACCCATGCTCACCATTGTCCACTTCAGTGCATGCCAGTGTGTTATTGTGAATTAATCTCATATTCTTATTCACCACAAATAATGAGAAAATCTAGTGGGAAATAAGTTATTTAAAGTGTGAACAAAATGTTACATATCTAAGAACTAATTGATAAAGAATGCCTGAGACTTCTGTGGGGAAACTGTAAAAATTTTTTTTTCTTTTTTTTTTTTTTTGAAGATTTTATTTATTTATTTGACAGGCAGAGATCACAAGTAGGCAGAGAGGCAGAGAGAGAGAGAAGGAAGCAGGCTCCCTGCTAAGCAGAGAGCCCGATGCGGGGCTCGATCCCAGGACCCTGAGATCATGACCTGAGCCAAAGGCAGAGGCTTTAACCCACTGAGCCACCCAGGCGCCCCTAAAAATCTTTTTCTTTCTTCCTTCCTTCCCACCCCTCTTTCCATCTCTCCCTCTCTTTCTTTCTCTCTTTCTTTCTTTCTTTCTTTCTTTCTTCTGAGCCATAAAGAATTGGATAAATGGAGAAGTATACCATGTTCGTGGATAGACAGACAGCATTATAAAACATTAATTTCTCCCGTGTTAATCCATGTATTCCGTGCAATTTTAGTTGGAATTCCACAGGATTTAATTTTGGAATTTCTCCCACAGATCTAAAATTTATGTGCAAAGTTCATGAATAACTGAGGCAATTGTGAATAATAAGCAAAATATTTGCCATATATTATTAAATATAAAATAAATATAGAATAAATTCTTGTCTAATAAAAGTTTGCTGCTAACATAGGAACAGATAAATAGATGAAGATACAGAACAAGAACCCATAAAAGACCCATGTATTTGGGAACTCTACTTTTGAATGAGGAAATTGAATGGGGAAGGTGGCTCACTCTATACAGATAGTTAAAATTAGGGGCGCCTGGGTGGCTCAGTGGGTTAAAGCCTCTGCCTTTGGCTCAGGCCATGATCCCAGAGTTCTGCTCAGCGGGAAGCTTGTTTCCTCCACTCTCTCTCTCTCTGCCTGCCTCTCTGCCTACTTGTGATCTCTGTCTGTTAAATAAATAAATAAAATCTTAAAAAAAAAGAAAATTAAAATTAGATGGTAATGCCGCACCCCCCAAAATACAGATGGATTTAAGGTCTTAAAGTATATGTAAAAGCGAAGGAGAAAATACAAAGTGTAGGAGATAGTATCTGTTGGAGGTTATGGTTATTATGCTCAGGGTAGGAAAGGAATTCTTAAATATGATCCCAGAGCATAAGTAATAGTTAGGAAAATGGTGGATTTAACTGCATCAGAATTATATACATTTGTGTTCAGTGGCAGTCACTGTGGAACAACATAAAAAGATGGTTGGACTTTCAGGGGAAGACACTTGCTGCTTATAATCACTAAGGGGTTAATGTCTAGACTGTACTAGGAACTGCAAGCCACCAGGGAATGGACAGAGACTGGGAAGTGAGCGTTCACACGTGGCCAATAAGAACACAAAGAGACGGTCACCCTGATTTTCATCAGAGGAAAGCAAGTTGTTGTTGTTATTATTATTTTGAGTTTTACTTATTTATTTGACACAGAAAGAGAGAGAGAGCCAGAGAACGGGAGCCAGAGAGCACAAGTGGGGGGAATGGCAGAGGGACAGGGAGAAGCGGATGCCCTGCTGAGCCGGGAGATCAACACAAACTCCATCCTAGGACTGCGGGCTCATGACCTGAGCTGAAAGCAGACACTTAACTGATGGAGCCACCCATGTGCCCCCAGAGGAAACCAAATTAAAACAAAATACCACTGTGTTTTTGAAGAGAGGGAGAACTCTGTCAGCATTTTTGATACGGGGGTATTATCTCTTCCTTGTGACAAGTAGATTGTCCCCCTGTATGTACCCCAGAAGAATGCTCATACAGCCTGGTGGGATTTAGTGAGTGGAGTACATGCGTACCTTTGACATGCAGATTCTATCCAGAGAAACACTCATACAGATGCTAAGGAAGAAGGATATTAA
Source organism: Mustela erminea (assembly GCF_009829155.1). Taxonomy (NCBI): domain Eukaryota; kingdom Metazoa; phylum Chordata; class Mammalia; order Carnivora; family Mustelidae; genus Mustela; species Mustela erminea. Next base: position 112,940,586 of record NC_045622.1, on the reverse strand, counting down.
TTACAGTGTATTGTCTCAGCAAAGAGCTCCCAAAAGGGCACTGAACTCTCACAACATGGTCTATGTATACAACGGAATACCATTTAGTGGCCAGAAATAATTTATTGTATTTTTAAGTAGCAAAACAAATCAATCTCAGATTTGCTTAAAAAAAAAAAAACAACTGAGAAATAGAACAAGCTTTAAACCCCCCATGAATAAAAATAAACACCCATTCTAGGAAAATACTACTTGTCATGACTGTATGCCCACATGTGGAAACACATTTCCAGAAGGTGGTAGAGAAGGGTGTGGGGACAGGTGTCTGTGGAGGGTGGTGGGGTTGGCCTGAGGATGAAGGAGAAAAGGTAATAAACAGGGAGGACCCATTAGCTGGTGACGTGACTTATAGAATTCACTGTGCATGCTGAGGCTTCATGGCAAGGCTTCGTTCATTTTTGTGACTGCTCTACATGCACTTAGAAGAGTGGAATTGTATAGTGGGTGGCACAACACTTGCCATGAATCCTATTGGGTCAGTTTGTTAACTTAGGGGCTCAGATCCCCCACATCTGCCCCATGTTTCTTGTCGCTTGTGTATAAAATACGGAGAAGGAACCTCAGAGTCTTCCACTCTGATTATGGTTTGGTCCACTTCATTCCATAGTTTGTCCCATTCTGCTTTGCTTCCTTTTTTTAGGCTGTTTCGTTCTGCACACGCAAATTTTAAGTGGTGAGAACTCTTAGTTTATGGAAGCGATACTCGTCTTCTCCAGTAACTCTTTGGGGTTTTTTGTTTCTGTTTGGCCTGCTATTGACAGAGCTTTGTTTGCATGCGTATCTTTCCCCATTTTTAAATTTTTAACCTTTCTCTATACTTTGGTTAAATGTGGCTTTTGAATTGGTATGAAATTAGATTAAAAGCAAATCTACTCCAGCAATCTTTGTATTTAAGGTAGCATATTTTTGTCCATTTCTACTTAGTGTAATTTCTGACACATTTGGTTTTAAACCTGCCTCTTATTTTGTATTTAATATAGATTCAGCCTATCAGTCTTTCTCTCCTCTCCTTCCTCATGCCTTTTCAGGTTGATTTCATCGTGTGACTGTCCCACACAGCTTCCTTTCTCCCCAAGGACCATGCTTAACACTTGGGATCTTCTTTGCCTGTGTTCAATATTCATCACTTTCTCTTGAATCCTTTTTATCTCATTCATTTTGACCTTAAAATGTGTTTTTTTTGTTTGCTGTGTTTCCTTCATTTTAGTCTTGATTTCTGGAGTGATTTTCCTTCTATCTCTCATTTTCCCATGAGGGGTTTCCCCTCCTCCAAACTTGGTGTTCTGTCTTATGTTGTTCCTTTGTATTGTTTATGTTCCTCTGGTTGTTTATTAGCTTGTTTTGAAATGGCAGGCTACTTGTTGGTCTGTCAGGTCGTGTTTCTTTCTGTTGCCCATCTCTTGCCCTAAGGACTCACTAAAGGCCCCTAAAGCCACTCCCCTTCCTTCACGGTGGGGAAAGCCCTCCAGGTTCAGATGCTAAACTCCAGGCACACACCATGTTTTCTGACATAGACCAGTGGTTCTTCTGAGGCTGCCCTGCCTTCAGCTCTCTCACATGTCCCTTTGCTTCCTTTTGCTTTCTCCTGCAGAGATGCTGATACCACAGGGAACTTGTGGCTCTTGAGAATTTGTACCTTGGAGTTCACCTGATCTTGTTATAAATTTCAGCCACGGAATTTTGGTTTTCCTGTCTAGCTGCCTGGTCTGTTTTTATGTGGGGATGTAGGAATATACAGATGAGCCCCCAGGGCGTCCACCTTTCTAAAATTCCCCTACTGAGATTTTGACCCAAATTCCTTAAGCCGTATTTTCTTCTGACGTCACAAAACAAACAATAACCCCGTTCCCTGGTGAGAGGAGATGTCTGGCACAGCTTTCTGCCCTCTCCTGCCTCCTAACTATGCTTGGAAAAAGTCTGATATTTTATTTCTGGATTAACTGGTCTTTTTCTCTTACATCTTATCTCTTTTATCTCAAGGATCCTTTCTTCAGGGGCATGCTGGATTTCTTCAGCCCATCACCTGCAGCCATTTAGGTTTTCCTGGACATTGTATTGGGATTCGCTGCTCACAGTGTCTCTGTGTTTTCATGCAGTGTTTATTTGGCTGAGGAACATCCTCATGTAACGTTTGTCCCCTCCTCCCTGGAAAAGGTATAGTTTCTAAAACAGTGCCTGTGTTCCCTGTTCCGAGGATAGTCTCAACACGCATGTCAGTGTGAAACAACCTTGTGTTCCCCCAAGTGCCAAGATGATCTTGCCTCTCCTGGGGGAGACTGTTGTCTCATGGTGCTGTGAGCAGGGCTGTAGCTTTCTGGTAACTCCAGTTTGAAGTCTAGAATCCTAATTTTGTATTTGAATCGAAGGTGGACTGTAGCTCACATGGAAGGTACATCCTGATGCTTATGTTTCCTCTCCCTGAACTTGGCCTGTTCTGGGGTCTTCCCAAGGACCAGCGTTCTCTATAGGACCTGGGTGGTGAGGGGATAGGGAAGGTCATCCATCTCTTACTCACATGGATGCACACGCCTAGTCCCTGCTCAGATGGTTGTCAGCACTCAGCACCTGCTGCCCATCTCTACCTCCCATGGCCGACTCCCTCGCCCACTTTGCTGGGGCTGAGCCCTCTTATCCTTGGAGCGGAGAGGGTGAAAATGTTTGGTGTCCATTGGGAACATAGGAGTCAGTGGATGGTTCTTTGTGAATGTGCCAACAGAGTTGGTGGATCCAAAAGCCCATTTACAAGGATGTTGCTAATTTGTCACCATATGGGAAAAAGTTTGAAAAGAAAAAAATCGCACCAAGTGTACAGTTGGCTTACAGACAAGATAAATTTTATTAAAGGGAAATACAATTGTTATTGTTTTAAACAAGTGGAGTTAGAGGCAACAGGAAAGAAGGAAGTTCTTGTAGGGAGAGGAGAGTTACAGGTGAGCAGAAAGTGGCCCAGTAGGATCCAGCATCCTTACGGCTAAGAAGCCAGATTAAAGCAGTCTCAATTTTCACTCAGAAACCTGGACCTGACTTTGCTTCTCAGCCAGCTCCCACCCAAGTTGGAAGGGCTGATTGTAGCGTCAGCTGGCACCTGCTTCTAAGCAGAGGCATCTACAGAAAATATTTCTGAGTGATGAGGTTAAAGACAGATCTCAGAGGTGGAGATGAGTCAAGGAAGGAGGTATGTGTAGGAATGAAAAGTAGGAGAAGGTTGTGGATGCATCAAGAATATAGGTTTCACCAAATATTGAGAAAGAAACCCAAGGTTTGGGTTCAGAGCTTTAGATCTTGCACTGACAGCAGACGGGGACACAGCAGCTGGACTGGGAGCAGCAGGGCTTGCAGCAGCTGGACTGGGAGCAGCAAACGGGGACACAGCAGCAGGACTGGCAGCAGGATGACCCACAGCCTGAAGAGCAGCAGCAAGGTTTGCAGCAGCTGGACTGGGAGCAGCAGGGGACACAGCAGCAGGATTGGGAGCAGCAGGGTTTGCAGCAGCTGGACTGGGAGCAGCAAGGCTTGCAGCAGCTGGACTGGGAGCAGCCACAGGAGCCACAGCCCCCCTTGCAACCCCCACAGGAGCCACAGCCCCCCTTGCAACCCCCACAGGAGCCACAGCCCCCCTTGCAACCCCCACAGGAGCCACAGCCCCCCTTGCAACCCCCACAGGAGCCACAGCCCCCCTTGCAACCTCCACAGGAGCCACAGCCCCCCTTGCAACCCCCACAGGAGCCACAGCCGCCTTTGCAGCCCCCACAGGAGCCACAGCCCCCCTTGCAGCCCCCACAGGAGCCACAGCTGCCCTTGCAGCCCCCACAGGAGCCACAGCCCCCCTTGGAGCCCCCACAGGAGCCACAGCCCCCCTTGGAGCCCCCGCAGGAGCCACAGCTGGAGCAGGAACAGGCTGGCACACAGCAGCACACGGGCTTGCAGCAGCAGACGGGCACACAGCAGCCGGAGCCACAGCCGGAGCCGCAGCCCCCACAGCTGGAGCCACAGCCCCCACAGCTGGAGCCACAGCCCCCACAGCTGGAGCCACAGCCCCCGGAACAGCCACAGCAGCCCATGGTTCTGGTGGGTTGAGGGTGGATCAGGTCAGAGGAGCAGGTGCAGAGGACAGATGCTCAGGTGTGGAGACTTCTGGGCCAGAACCCTTTATATATCTGTCTAGTGGCTTCACAGGCCACAAGGTCACTTCCTTGTGACTGTTTATACTATTTTCAAGCCCTATTTTTCCTCTTTGCCAGTGCCTTCCTACTGGCTCAGGTGAGCATCCACTTTCTGTTTCCTAAATTTGTCTTCTTCCACTTTTGTTTTGAGCCCTATAATTAGAACCTCAGCTCCAGATGTCTTTGTTTCCCCAGGAGCCCAGGCACTGGTCACCTGCACTCTCTGTTGGCCTCAAGTGACCTATGGCTCCTCCTGCCCAGGTGCCATTACCTGTGCTGTGCTGACCTCTTCCAATAGTCCTCTTCTATGTTAAGATCGTAAAAATCGTCCATGGTCTTTACTGGAAACAATAAAAATCTAAAGAAGAAAAGAATTCCCATAATCCTGCCATCTAGGGATGACATTTTGGTTGGTTTCTGTAAGTACGAGTAAGTGTGTGTGTGTTTATATTCCATCAGTTTATCCATGCCTTGTCCCTTCTGGAAACGCCCATTCCTTAATGACCAGAATAAGAATAATCCAGCCCCCGTCCTGGTATTTGGAAAGGAATCCTTTTTCTCCTTGATTATTTCTGAAAACCATAGAAATATCTCTGGTTCCTGTTTGTCCTGTTTCCATTCAGACCATCCATTCATCTTGAGCTACTTCGTCCAGCTTCTGAGTCTGCTGCCCTTCTCAGCGTTGCCCCAAAGGAGAAGGGGTGATTTATTTCCAAACAGCAAGCCATTGCCAATGCAAGGTTTCTTGGTTGAAGAGATGATTATAAAGCTTGAGGTGAGCATAAGAGGATTACTCTACTGAGAAGGAAAACTTAAGTCTGCATACCAGATGTCCCTGCTCCTAATTTCTCTTGGCCATGCCTTTGGACATCAGCCTCCTGCTGACTGGCCTCCAACCATCCACCCATGGCTGGACTGCTCCCCTTAGTATAAAAATTTCCCACCTTTTCTTTCACTTTTCTTTATAGTCTTTACCTCTGATTCTGATACTAACAAGGGATGCTCCAAATCAGCAAGTTATGTGATAATTTCTTAAGTGATGCACCTTATTCCTCATGAGGTTAGCCTTGTACTTGATTGAACAGTGAATTTAACAAATCAGTGTGCTGTCTCTGCGCCTGGCTTGTGCTCTCATCCCAGGTCTTCCTAGTCAATGGGAAGGTGGCGCTTTGTCTATCTGCTGCTTTGACTGGAGTTCCTGGTATTGAACTATCCTTGTGTGCTTGGGGATGCAACCCAGCTTGGTCATAGTGTATTTTTAGTTTGATACATTGTTGTATTCTGTTGATAACTTTTGCATCTACATCCAGAAGTAAAATTTAGAGGGCATTCTTGGGTGATGGCAGCTTGACTATGTAGCATCTTTTCCCTGTTGCCAACCTTGATTCTCAGCCATGGGTCTTTCAAGGGCAGCAGACAGGGAGGTCATAGGTGAGGTGGTAGAGGAGGCTCAGCTTTCCTTGAACCTCTGAGCTTGATGAGAAGTTGGGAACAGTCAGAGACCCTGGCCTAGGCAAGGACTGACCACATTAAGCCATGGAGCACAGTGCAAATTAGTGTCTGTCTGCCTCCTGAGGGTTCTCTGCCTCTGCTCCTGCACAGTTAAGAAAAAGATGAAATGAGTCCTCTACTTCTGGAAGGACATGGGAGCACTGGGGAACAGAGTGGATCCCACCTGTTGCCTCACTGGAGGTCTGAACTTCCACATCTTGTGGGAATGCAGCCATTACAGATGCTCTAGCAGGTGAAGTGGGCTCCACGGGGCAGCAGGACACATGCATCACACAAGGGGGTGAGCAAGTTGGAGGGACAAGGAGTTTGGGCACCAGATCTCAATAAAATAGAGTTTCTGGTGGGATGAATGTCAGGTGAACAAGAGAGGAAGACTAGTTCAGACAAGTCAAGTGTATGCCCATGGAGATTAAAAAAAATAGACAATTTAGTTTTAGCAGGTTCACGTTTACAGGAAAAAATGGGTGAAAAGTACAGGGGATTCCCATATACCCTCTTTTCCCACCACCCCCTGAATTTTCCATATTTCTTACATCTCATGTGGTACATTTGTTGCAACTTATGAACCAATATGGATACACTAGTGTTGATTGAAGTCCATAGTTTAGGGTCACTCTTGTTGCATATTCCATGGATTTGAAAAATCATGACATATATTCTTCGTGATGGTACCACACAGAATAATAGTTTCACTGCCTTAAAATCCTCTGTGCTCTGCCTGTACATCTCTCTCCCTCCCTCCTCCAACCCTTGGCAACCACTGATCTTGTTATCAGTTCCTTTGTTTTGCCTTTTCCAGAACATCATAGCGTTTGGATCAGGTAGTATGTGGCCATTTTGGACTTTTTTTCCCACTTAGTAAGATGCATTTAAAGTGCCTCCATGACTTTTCATGGCTTGATAGCTCATTTCTTTTTACTACTGAATGATATTTCGTTGTCTGGACTTTTCACAGTTTATTTATCCATTCGCCTACTGACGGCCATCTTGGCTGTTTCCAAGTTTTGACAATTATAAATAAAGCTGCTAGAAATATCCACATGGAGGTTTTTGTATGGATGTAAATTCTCACCTCCAAGGAATTCACCAAGGAATGTGACTGCTGAATCATAAGGTAAGAGTATATTTAGTTTTGTAAGAAATTGCCCAAAGTGGTTGCACCATTATTGTATTCCCAGCAGGGGTGTGTGATGATATCTCAATGTTGTTTTAATTTGCATTTCCTGAATGACCTAGAACATAGAGCATCTTTTCATATGATTTTGTGCCATCTCTGTGTCTTCTTTGGTGAAGTGTATGTACAGCTCTTTTGCCCATTTTTAGATTGAGTTGTTTGTTTTCTTATTGTTGAGTTTCAAAATTTCTTTGTATATTTTGGATGCAATTCCTGTATCTGACATGTGTTTTGTGTTCCCCCCTGCCAGGCTGTGTCTTGTGTTTTCATTTTCTCAGTGTCTTTCATAGAGCAGATGTCTTTAATGTTCGTGAAGTACAACTTAACAAAATTTTTTGTTAATTTTTTTTGGAAGGATGTCCTTTTGGTGTTGTGTCTAAGTAGTCACCAAACCCAAGATCACCTAGATTTTCTTTTCTGTTATCTTCTAGGACTTTAATAGTTTTGTGTCTTATGCTGAGGTCTGTGGTCCATTTTGAGTTTATTTTTGGGAAGGGTGTAAGGTCTGGATATAGATTCTTTCTTTTTTCTTTTCTTTAAAGATTTTATTTATTTACTTGAGAGACAGTACAAGCAGGGGGAGGGGTACAGGGAGAAGCAGGCCCCCCACTGAGCTGGGTGCCGATCCTGAGATGTGATCCCAGGACTCTGGGATCATGACCTGAGTCAAAGGCAGATGCTTAGCCAACTGAGCCTCCCAGGAGCCCCTCTTTTTTCTTTTCTTGCATGTAGATGTCCAAGAGGCCCAGCACCGTTTAATGGAAAGACTGTCCTTTCTCCCCTGAATTTCCTTTGCTCCTTTGTCACATCAACTGACTACCTTTGTGTGCATCTGTTTCCAGGTTCTCTGTTCATGGCTCCGTGGATCTGTCTGTTTTATCAACAGTGCCATGTCATCCTGATTACTGTGGCCTGTGGTGGGTCTCGAGCTGAGGAGTGTTAGTCTTCGGGCTCTGTTTTCCTCTATTAGTGTCGGCTGTTCTGGGTCTTTTGCTTTTTGCTAGAGTCTCCAGCACCAGTTTGTCGACAACAGGCTGGGATCTTTATTGGGCTCACACTGAATCTGCACATCAAGTTGAGATGATCTCTTTCATTAGAGTTATTTAGATTCCTTGGATATATCTTATATATATTATTAGGTTTTTACCTAAATAATTCATTTTTTGGTGCTAATGTAAATGATATTGAGTTTTTAATGTCAAATTCTAAATGCTCCTTGCTGGGATATGAAAAAGCAATTGATGTTTTATATTAACCTTGTATCGTGCAACTTTGCTACCATCACTTAGTAGTTCTATATTTTTTTGTTGATTATGTGAGATTTTCTACATAAGCAATCATGTCATGTCACTAAACTAAAAAAATCATGATTTAGAAAAACTAAACAAGCAACACCAAGTGTGGGCAAGGACAAGGAGCAGCAGGAGCGCTCTCTAACCACGGTGGGCATTCAGAATGGTGCAGCCCCTCTGGAAGACAGTTTGGTGGTTTCTTGCAAAACGAAACACTTCCCATATGATCCAGCAATTGTGCTCCTTAACATTAACTCAACGGAGCTAAAAGCTCATGTGCACTCAAAACCCTGCATATAGATGCTTATGGAAGCTTTACTTATAATTGGCAAAACTTGGAAGCAACCAAGATGCCCTTCGGCAGGTGATGGATAAATAAACTGTGGTCCATCCAGACACTAGAATATTCTTTAAAGTTAAATATGCTAAAAATGCTAAAGAATGAGCTATCAAGCCATGAAAAGTCATGGAGGCGCCTTAAATCCCTCTTCCTAAGTGAAAGGAGACGGCCACAGACCGTGTGACCCCAGCTCTAAGACATTTAGGAAAAGGCAGAACTAGGGAGACAGTACAGGGATCGGCGGTTGTACAGTTTGGAGTGGGGGGAGGGATTAACAAGTGGGGCGGGGAGGGCTTTATGGCAGGAACACCCCTCCGTGTGCCACTGTGGTGGTGGATACATGCCATTATATGTGTGTCCAAACCCATAGAACATATGACATCATGAGTGAACTGTAGACGAAGGACTCAGTCATCACGAGTGAAGGTGTAGATGAAGGACTTGGCACCCAATGATGTCAGTGCAGATTCATCAGCTTCAACAAAGCTGTGTCTGGTGGAGACGTCGACGGTGACTGAGGCTGTGCATGTGGGGAGGCAAGGGGTGTGTGGGAGACCTCTGCAGCTTTTTCTAAGTTTTGTTGTGAACTTAAAACTGCCTCAAAGAAGTACAATTTAGCAAAAAACCGTAGCTGTAGATGCAGATGTCGATGCGGATGACTTGAAGGACAGTCACGGGCTGAGATGGTTGCTCTGGAAGGCTAAGTGAAAGGAAAATTCACATCACAGAACAAGAGCACAAAGCAAAGCGACAAGAGGACGGGGTGAGAACCCACCGAGGCCATGGCATGCGGGAACAATAGGAGTGCAGTCAGGGGCAGGCAGACGGCCAGGGCAGAGGCAGGAGTGATGCGTCCAATAAGACAATCCCCAGAGCTAGTTAGCAGTCGAGTCAGCAGTTGGAAAGACTCGTTGAGTCTCAGGGAGGATTGCTAGGAGAAACGACCCTGAGGAATATTGTGGAAAACTCCCACACAGAAAGAATGAGGATACAGCAGTTCTATCACGCAGGCACCCACCCATCTGCAGAAATCCTTGAGGGATGCTCTGTCCAGACACCGAGTAACAGGACGGCCTCCTCAGGAGGGGGCTGCCTTCTTCTGATGAAGACAGGGACTTGTGGAAAAAGTCAAAACTCGGTCACAGGAAGTTTCCAAGAAACATGTAACAGAGCGATGGAGAAGCGCTGAAAATCAGGTGAGTGATACAGAGGAGAAGAATGGACAAGCCCATGGCAGCAAGTGTACAAGGTGACATTGAAGGTTAAAAGCACTGAACAGGGTAAAGAGGCTGAGGCTAGCAGGTGAGCTCTGTGGAAAAGCTGAAACAACGGTGGACCTGTGTGTCCCGAACAGCAGAGCTGCTACATTGTTAAACAAAAATGATTACGAGTGCATGGGGGAGACAAGTAAGAATGGAATTACGGAAGGAGATTTCGATATCGCACTTTTGGAATTGAACTTATCTTTGGACAAAAAATATAAAAGGTTATACAGGAACTGAATAGTGCAAATGACAATCCCCACTGCCAACTTTGGGAACTGGCTCTGGACCTAGGGTGCTCCTCATGCCCCCCAGAACCCTGCAGCTTTGCCGTGGTTGGTTGGTCATGCTAACAGGACGCCAGGACCCCACTGCTCAGTGAGTTTGGCTACTGGCTCAAGGCCATGCTCTCCGATAGTTTCTGGGTCTTCTCAGTTTCTTGACCTCTCCGCTCGGTTGGTGGTCTCCTTGACTTTTCTCTTAATGAGCCCAACCCCATATTGTGCTCAACTAGTGCACCTCTCCCCCAACTACTCTACCCCCTTTCTAGCTTACACTCTTCTGTGCCCTGACCTCACAAGGACCCTCCATCCAGGGGCAGGGACCCTCTCCACTGACCTTCAACCTCTCCGATGACTTCTTTTGTAATGGCTGGTTGGCATAAAACTGACATAGCATAGCACTGACCCACTGAAGGTGCACAGCTGGGTGGTGGTCAGTGTTTCCACAACTACACCCACCATGGAGCATACAGAATGTTCATCACCTCAGGAGAAAACCCCCCAATTCATCCTCCCTGGCCCCAGCTTTACACAACTACTCATTTGCCTTCTGTCTCTATGTATTTGCCTATTTTGGAAATTACATAAAAATAAAATGCTATAATAGGCAGTCTTCTGCGAATGGCTTCTTCCACTTAGCATAACGTGTGGAGTTTTATTCTTGCTGTAGCCTATGCCATACTTCATTCCTTTTTATCAGATACTATTTGTTTACCAGGTACTATTTGTTTATCAGATGCTATTTGTTAATAATAATCCATTTTATGGGTCAGCTACATCTTTTATCCAACCATCATCTGATGGACATTTGGCTGTTGTGAAGATGCTGCCATGAGCTTTTGAGTGCAGGCATCCCGTGGACATATGTTTTCATTCTCTTGGGTGGACTTCTGGGTCAGACGGTGGGACTCTGCATTTAGCTTGGAGGAGCTGCCGGGCTGCCTTCCACAGTGGCTGAGCAGCTCATGCTCCCAGCAACAGTTACGAGGGTCCCATGTTTCCCGCGTCCTCTCCGACGCTTGCTAGTGTCTCATATTTTCTATCGAGCCATCCTGGTGGGCATGAAGTGGTACTCTCTCTGGTGAGGATTTGTACTTGCCTGATGCTAATGATGTTGAGAATATTTTTGTGTGCTTGTTGGCTATCTGCTTTTTAGTTCTGTTGCTTTGTTTTGTTTTGTTTTTTATTATTTTTATTATTTGTTTTGTTTTTTTATTATTCAACTATTTGACAGACACAGACCACAAGTAGGCAGAGAGGCAGGCAGAGAGAGAGGAGGAAGCAGGTCCCCTGCTGAGCAGAGAGCCCGATGCGGGACTCGATCCCAGGACCCTGAGATCATGACCTGAGCTAAAGGCAGAGGCTTTAACCCGCTGAGCCACCCAGCCACCCCTATCTTTGTATTTTTGATTTGCAAGAGTTCTTTATATATTTTGGACACTAGTGCCTTATCGGTCCTGAGATCTGTAGATATTTTCTCCCACCTTAGGCTTCATCTTCACTCTCCTGACCATGTCCTTTGAGGCATAAACTCTTCAAATTTTGATGATGTCCAATTTATCTATTTTTTTCTTTTGTTCCTGTCTTGTGACATCAGACCTAAGATACCACTGCCAGACCCAAGTTCATGAAGATCTAACCAGGTCCCCTTCCAAGAGTGGTACAGTTTGACTCTTAAATTTGGGCTTGGTGATCCATTTTGAATTAGCTTCTGTGTGTGGTGTCATGTACAGCTCTGACTCGTCCCCTCATATGTGGCTGTGCAGTCAGCCCAGCACCATTCGCTGAAGAGACGCTTCTTTACCCAGGGATCTTGACTCCCTCGTCAAAACCTGGCCATGTGCGTGAGGTTCTCTATTTTATTCCATTGGTCTGTGTGTGTGTCCTTAAGCCAGTGCCACACTGTCTTCACCACCGTGGCTTTCTGGCAGGTTTTGAAATCAGGAAATGTGAACCCCCAACTTTGTTCTCCTCCTTTTTTTTCATTTTATTTGTATATTTTCATTTTTAAAATTAGCATATAATGTATTATTTGCTTCAAGGTACATGTCTGTGAATCATCAGTCTTATACATTTCACAGCACTCACCATTGCACTGCCCTCCCCAGTGTCCATCACCCGCCACCCCGTCTCTCCCCTCCTCCCCGGCAATGCTCAGTTTGTTTCCTGAGATTAAGAGTCTCTCATGGTTTGTCTCCCTCCCCATCCCATCTTGTTTCAATTTTTTTCCTTCCCCACCCTCACAACGCCCCACGCTGCCTCTCAAATTCCTCATATCAGAGAGATCATATGATAATTGTCTTTCTCTTATTGACTTATTTCGCTCAGCATAAAACCCTCTAGTTCCATCCACATCATTGCAAATGGCAAAATTTCATTTTCTGATGGTTGCATAATATTCTATTTTATATATATATATATATATATATATATACATACATATATACACACACACATATATATATAATGGGAGATATATATATCTATATATATCTATATATCTATATCTATCACATCTTCTTTATCCATTCATCTGTTGATGGACATCTAGGTTCTTTCCATAGTTTGGCTATTGTGGACATTGCTGCTGTAAACATTCGGGTGCACGTGCCCCTTCAGATCACTACGTTTGTATCTTTAGGGTAAATGCCCAGTAGTGCGATTGCTGGGTCATAGGGTGGCTCTATTTTCGACTTTTTGAGGAACCAACATGCTGTTTTCCAGAGTGGCTGCACCAGCTTGCATTCCCACCAACAGTGTAGGAGGGTTTCCCTTTCTCCGCATCCTCGCCAGCATCTGTCATTTCCTGACTTGTTGATTTTAGCCATTCTGACTGGTGTGAGGTGATATCTCATTGTGGTTTTGATTTGTATTTCCCTGATGCCGAGTGATATGGAGCACTTTTTCATGTGTCTGTTGGCCATCTGGATGTCTTCTTTGCAGAAATGTCTGTTCATGTCCTCTGCCCATTTCTTTATTGGATTGTTCTTTGGGTGTTGAGTTTGCTAAGTTCTTTATAGATTTTGGATACTAGCCCTTTATCTAATATGTTGTTTGCAAATATCTTCTCCCATTCTGTCAGTTGTCATTTGGTTTTGTTAACATTTCCTTTGCTGTGCAAAAGCTTTTGATCTTGATAAAGTCCCAATAGTTCACTTTTCCCCTTGCTTCCTTGCCTTTGGCAATGTTCCTAGGAAGATGTTGCTGCGGCTGAGGTCGAAGAGGTTGCTGCCTGTGTTCTCCTCAAGGATTTTGATGGATTCCTTTCTCACATTGCGGTCCTTCATCCATTTTGAGTCTATTTTTGTGTGTGGTGTAAGGAAATGGCCCAATTTCATTTTTCTGCATGTGGCTGTCCAATTTTCCCAACACCTTTTGTTGAAGAGACTGTCCTTTTTCCATTGGACATTCTTTCCGGCTTTGTTGAAGATTAGTTGACCATAGAGTTGAGGGTCCATTCCTGGGCTCTCTATTCTGTTCCATTGATCTATGTGTCTGTTTTTGTGCCAGAACCATACTGTCTTGATGATGACAGCTTTGTAATAGAGCTTGAAGTCCGGAATTGTGATGCCACCAACTTTGGTTTTCTTTTTCAACATTCGTCTGTCTATTTGGGGTCTTTTCTGGTTCCACATAAATTTTAGGATTATTTGTTCATTTTCTTTGAAAGAAATTGATGGTATTTTGATAGGGATTGCATTAGATGTGCAGATTGCTTTGGGTAGCACAGACATTTTCACAATACTTGTTCTTCTAATCCATGAAGGTTTTTCCATTTCTTTGGGTCTTCCTCAATTTCTTTCATGAGTACTTTATAGTTTTCTGAGTACAGATTCTTTACCTCTTTGGCTAGGTTTATTCCTAGGTATCTTATGGTTTTGGGTGCAATTGTAAATGGGATTGACTCCTTAATTTCTCTTTCTTCTGTCTTGTTGCTGGTGTAAAGAAATGCAACTGATTTCTGTGCATTGATTTTATATCCTGACACTTTACTGAATTCAGGTACAAGTTCTAGAAGTTTTAGAGTGCAGTCTTTTGGGTTTTCCACATATACTATCATATAATATGCAAAGAGTGATAGTTTGACTTCTTTGCAGATTTGGATGCCTTTAATTTCTTTTTGTTGTCTGATTGCTGATGTTAGGACTTCTAGTACTGTGATGAATAGCAGTGGTGATAGTGGACAGTCCCACTGTGTTCCTGACCTTAGGGGAAAAGCTTTCAGTTTTTCCCCATTGAGAATGATATTCACTGTGGGTTTTTCATAGATGGCTTTGATGATATTGAGGTATGTGCCCTCTATCCCTACACTTTGAAGGGTTTTGATCAGGAAGGGATGCTGTACTTTGTCAAATGCTTTTTCAGCATCTATTGAGAGTATCATATGGTTCTTGTTCTTTCTTTTATTAATGTGTTGTATCACATTGATTGATTTGCAGATGTTGAACCAACCTTGCAACCCTGGAAAAAATCCCACTTGGTCGTGGTGAATAATCCTTTTAATGTACTGTTGGATCCTATTGCCTAGTATTTTGGTGAGAATTTTTGCATCTGTGTTCATCAAGGATATTAGTCTGTAATTTTCTTTTTTTGATGGAATCCTTGTTTGGTTTTGGGATCAAGGTGATGCTGGCCTTATAAAATGAGTTTGGAAGTTTTTCCTTCATTTCTATATTTTGGAACCGTTGCAGGAGAATAGGTATCAATTCTTTAAATGTTTGCTAGAATTCCCCTGGGAAACTGCCTGGTCCTGTATTCTTGTTTGCTGGGAGATTTTTGGTGACTGTTTCAATCTCCTTACTGGTTATGGGTCTGTTCAGGTTTTCTATTTCTTCCTGGTATGGTTGTGGTAGTTTATATGTCTCTAGGAATGCATCCATTTCTTCCAGATTGTCAAATTTGTTGGCGTAAAGTTCCTCATAGTATGTTCTTACAATTGTTTGTATTTCTTTGGTGTTGGTTGTGATCTCTCCTCTTTCATTCATGATTTTACTTATTTGGGTCCTTTCTCTCTTCTTTTTGGTAAGTCTGGCCAGGGGTTTATCAATCTTATTAATTCTTTCAAAGAACCAGCTCCTAGTTTTGTTGATTTGTTCTACTGTTCTTTTGGTTTTAATTTCACTGATTTCTGCTCTGATCTTTATTATTTCTCTTCTCCTGCTGGGTTTAGGCTTTCTTTGTTGTTCTTTCTGCAGCTCCTTTAGGTGTGGGGTTAGGTTGTGTATTTGAGACCTTTCTTGTTTCTTGAGAAAGGCTTGTATTGTTATATACATTCCTTGCAGGACTGCTTTTGCTGTGTCCCAAAGATTTTGAACAGTTATGTTTTCATTTTCATTTGTTTCCATAAATTTTTAAAAATTCTTCTTTAATTTCCTGGTTGACCCATTCATTTTTTATTAGGATGCTTTTTAGCCTCCATGTATTTGAGTTCTTTCCAGCTTTCCTCTTGTGGTTGAGTTCTAGTTTCAAAGCAGTTTTGTCTGAAAATATGTAGGGAATGATCCCAATCTTTTGGTACCAGTTGAGACCTGATTTGTGACCCAGGATATGATCTATTCTAGAGAATGTTCCATGTGCACTAGAGAAGAAAGTCTATCTGTTGTTTTGAGATACAATGTTCTGAATATATCTGTGATGTCTGTCCGGTCCAGTGTGTCATTTGAAGTCTGTATTTCCTTCTTGATCTTTTGCTTAGATGATCTGTCCATTTCAGTGAGGAGGGGTGTTTAAGTCCCCTACTATTAAGGTATTATTGTTGATGTGTTTGTTATTAATTGGTTTATACAATTGGCTGCTCCCATGTTAGGGGCATAGATATTTATCTTTTTTCTTTTTAATTTAATTTTATTTTTTCAGTGTTCCAAGATTCATTGTTTATGCAGCACACCCAGTGCTCCATGAAATATATGCCCTACTTCATACCCACCACCAGGCTCACCTAACTCCCCTCCCCGAAACCCTCAGTCTGTAAAATTGTTAGATTTCTTGTTGGAGAGATCCCTTAAGTATGACATTATAGACTTTGGCTTAAAATCTAATTTATCTGATATAAGGTTTGCTACCCCAGCTTTCTTGTGATGTCCATTAGCATGGTGAATTGTTTTCCACCCCCTCATTTTAAATCTGGAAGTGTCTTTGGATCTAAAATGAGTTTCTTACAGACAGCATATCAATGGGTCTTGTTTTTTTAATCCATTCAGATGCCCTGTGTCTTTTTATTGGGGCATTTAGCCCATTTACATTCAGGGTAACTATTGAGAGATATGAATTTAGTGCCATTGTATTGTCTGTAAGGTGACTGTTACTGTTTATTGTCTCTGTTCCTTTCTGGTCTATTACTTTTAGGCTCTCTCTTTGCTTAGAGGATCCCTTTCAATGTTTCCTGTAGGGCTAGTTTGGTGTTTGCAAATTCTTTTAGTTTTTGTTTGTCCTGGAAGCTTTTTATCTCTCTTCTATTTTCAGTGACAGACTAGCTGGATATTGTATTCTTAGATGCATGTTTTTCTCATTTAGTGCTCTGAATATATCATGCCAGCCCTTTCTGGCCTGCCAGGTCTCTGTGGATAGGTCGGCTGTCAGTCTAATATTTCTACCATTGTATGTTACAGACTTCTTGTCCCGAGCTGCTTTTAGGATTTTCTGTCACTGAAACTCGTAAGTTTTACTATTAGATGATGGGATATTGACCTATTTTTTTTTTTTTAATTTTGAGGGGGGTTCTTTATGCCTTCTGGATTAAAAAAAAAAGATTTTATTTATTTATTTGATGGATAGAGAGAGCACAAGTAGGCAGTGCAGCAGGCAGAGGGAGAGGAAGAAGCTGGCTCTCTGCCAAACAGGGAGCCTGATGTGGGACTCAATCCCAGGACCCTGGATCATGATCTGAGCCAAAGGCAGCGGCTTAACCAACTGAGCTACACAGGTGCGCCACCTCCTGGATTTTGATGCTTGTTCCCGTCACCAAATCAGGGAAATTCCCTGCTATAATTTGCTCCAATACATTTTTTGCCTCATCTCTCTTTCTTCTTCTTCTGGGATCTCAGTTATTCTAATATTGTTTCATCTTACGGTATCACTTATCTCTCGAATTCTCCCCTTGTGGTCCAGTGGTTGTTTGTCTCTCTTTTTCTCAGCTTCTTTATTCTCCATCAGTTGGTCTTCTATATCACTAATTCTCTCTTCTGCCTCATTTATCTTAGCAGTAAGAGCCCCCATTTTTTATTGCACCTCATTAATAGCTTTTTTAATTTCAACTTGGTTAGATTTTAGTTCTTTTATTTTTCCAGAAAGGCATTTTATTTCTCCAGAAAGGGATTGTCTAGTATCTCCCATGCTTTTTTTTGAGCCCAGTAGCACCTTGACAATCATCATTCTGAACTGTAGTTCTGGCATCTTACTAATGTCCATATTGATTAGGTCCCTAGCCTTTGGTGTTGCCTCTTGTTCTCTTTTTGTTTGTTTGTTTTGGGGGTGAGTTTTTCCACCTTGTCATTTTATCCAGATAAGAATAGATGAACAAGAGCACAAAATACTAAAAGGGCAGCAATGACCCCAGAAAAATACACACTAACCAAATCAGAAGAGACCTGTGACTTGGGGGAGAAGAAAGAAAGAAAGAGGGCGCCTGGGTGGCTCAGTTGGTGGGACGACTGCCTTCGGCTCAGGTCATGATCCCGGAGTCCCAGGATCGAGTCCCGCATCGGGCTCCCAGCTCCACGGGAAGTCTGCTTCTCCCTCTGACCTTCTCCTCACTCATGTTCTCTCTCACTGTCTCTCTTTCAAATAAATAAATAAAATCTTTAAAAAAAAAAGAACGAAAGAAAGAAACAAAGATATATATATATATACTTTTTCTCCTTTTTTCCCTCCTTTTTTCTCCCCCCAAGTTTTGGGTCTCTTCAGGTTTGGTGTATATATATAGATAGATATGTATGTATGCATCTATGTATCTATATATCTATATTTTTTATTCTCGACTGGTGAATAGAACAGGACCACACACTTGATTTTGGGTGTGTTTTGGTCTGTTAGAAGAAACTGTCTCCCAAAATTTTAAAGAAATAAAGACATATATACAAAAATAAGGGTAAACACGATGAAGGGATAGAATATGACTGTAAAGATGAAACTTAAAAAAGATTCTAAAAAAGAAATTGATAAGATAAGAAGTTGGTTGAAAAAAAAGGAAAGAATGTGATCAGGCTGGAGACTAGAACAACGTCATACACTGGATTTAGGGCATATTTTGATCTGTTGAAGAAACTGTATCCCCAAATTTTAAAGAAAGCGAAACGTGTATGTATACAAAAAAGAAGGTTAAATACAGTGAAGGGATAGAATATGACTATAACAATCAAAATTAAAAAGGATTTTTTTTAAAAAAGGTATTGATAAGATAAAAGTTAAAAAATGTTAAAATAGGAAAGAGGAAAAATTTAAAAAGTAGAATAAGAAAAAAATTAAATACAAAAAATTAACTTTGAAAGACTAAAGGATCATGAGGAAAAAGCCATGAATTCTATGTGTTGCGCTCCCCTAGCTCTGGAGTTCTGCAGTTCTCATTGAGAGTGAAGTTGGCCTTGGCGGGATGTTCTTGCTGATCTTCTGGGGGAGGGGCCTCTTGCAGTGATTCTCAGATGTCCTTGCCCACGGAATTGCACCGCCCTTGCCAGGGGCCGGGCTAAGTCATCTGCTGGGTTTGCTCTCAGGAGCTTTTGTTCCCTGAGCACTTTCCATAGAGTTCTGGAGGACGGGAATGAGGATGGCGGCGCCCAATCCCGGGTCTGGAGGAGCCAAGAGCGTGAGGCCCCACTCCTCAGTGCGCCCTCGGAGAAAAGCAGTCAATCGCTCCCGTCTCCTTGGTGTCTGGCCGGGCTCGCTGGGAGCTCAGCTGGCCTGTGGCCGAGCGTTTCTGTCTCTGGTGCACACCCCGTTTGGAGTCTCCAAACCCAGCAGATTCCTGTCACACTCTCCTGCGCTGCTTCTCTCAGAGGAGAAAGGAGGGCGATTTTATTTAAAGATTTATTTATGAGATTTTATTTAAAATCTTTAAAAAAGAAAGAAAAAAAAGAAAAATCTTTTTCTGCTCTACCATCTTGCTCCTCCCCTCTGTTCTCTCTCTCTTTTTTTAATTTAAAAGATTTTATTTATTTATTTGACACAGAACACAAGTAGGCAGAGAGGCAGCAGAGAGAGAGGAGGAAGCAGGCTCCCCGCTGAGCAGAGAGCCCGATGCGGGGCTCGATCCCGGGACCCTGAGATCATGACCTGAGCCAAAGGCAGAGGCTTTAACCCACTGAGCCACCCAGGTGCCCCATCCTTTTCAAAGATTGTTTTGGCTGCTCAAGGTCACTTGAGTTTCCATGTGGGCTTTAGAGTCAGCTTCTCAGCTCCCACCAAGAAGACAGCTGGGATTCTGACGGGGAGCACACTGAATCTGTGACTCAGTCTTGCCATCTCAACTTCATTAAGTCTCCAGGTCTGTGAACTTTGTATTAATGAGCTCTGGCTGCCATAACAAAATGCCAGACATGATGGCTTAAACAAGTGAAATTAATTCTCATGGTCCTGGAGGGCAGAGCCCCAAAGCAGGGTGCCTACAGATTCAGTTTCTGGTGGAAACCCTTCCTTTGGGTTGCAGATGGCTGTGTTCTCACTGTGTGGACACACTGCTTTTCCCTAGCAGGAGAGAGAGAGAGAGAGAGAGAGAGAGAGAGATGGAGACAGTGCTCTGGGTGTCTCTTCCTACCAGGACACCAGTCCTCTGGGATCAGCCCACCCTTCTAACCTTATGTAACCACAATCACTTCCATTGAGTCTCCATGTCTACACCCAGTGCTCAGCGGGTCAGGGCTTCCGTGAGTGCGTTTGGTGGGGCTCAAACATTCAGTCTCCTCATTTACTTACATATCCTTTAATTTCTGTTAACAATGTTTTGTCACTTTCAGCATATTGGTTTTGTACCTCTCCTGTTAAATCCATTCCCAAGTATTTTATTCTTTCATTCTCCTTCTGTTGGGCATGAGGTTTTTTCTTAATTTTGTGTTCAGATCCTTCATGAGAAGTGAACAGACATACCGTCAGTTTCCATGTGTTGATCTTGTGTCCTGAGTCCTTGCTGGACTTGTCCACTGGTTCTGGTCCTTACAGCACAATGGCTCCTACACGTTGACAAATAGGTCAGATTCACTGGCAGTCAGATAAAAGCAAATTAAAAGTAAGATATGGATATCCACCAGTCTGGTAAAAATTAGCAAGAGTGATGATAGCCATTGCTCATGAAGTTGGGGAAAGGAGCTCTTGTACATTGTTCTTGGGATGTAAGTTGGTGTAGTTTTTTTTTTGAAAGCATCATTTAATAAAATTAGGTGATATCAATACAATTGCCTTGAAATTACTAAAAGTAAAAAGTGAGTAGAAACAGACCATATATATATATATATGCATATATATGTACACACACACACACACACACACACACACACACATTGGCAACCCCCCCCAACCAAATTCGACACCAATAATAATACCTATTAGAAACATTAGATTAGCCATACTGGTTGAATTGGAGAAATTTCCCCAAGGAATTTGTTGGTGAGAAAGTGGATGTAGAGAAATGAGCACAATCGGATCTCATTTTGGGAACAAAACCGTACGAAGTATTTCTTTTTATTTATTTCTTCCCATCTGTTGAGGGACAGTTGGCACAGAGTGCGATGCTGGTTTCAGGTGTACGAGGTCCCTTCCGTCCGTCACCTGTGCTCACCGCAGCAGGACAACAGGGCACTCCTCATCCCATGCCCCGTCCCCCGGTCCCCCACCTTCCCACCCACCTCCGGTCTCATCAGTGTGTTTTTAGAGTTAAGACTCTGTTTCCTGGTTTGTCTCTTTTGCTTCCCTGCTGCTCATTTGTTCTGTTTCCTAAATTCCAATATGAGTGAAGTCACATGGTGTCTGCTTTTCTCTGACTAATTTCACTCAGCATCACACTCTCTAGCTCCGTCCACATCATCGCAAATGGCAAGATTCATTCTTTTTGGTGGCTCAGTAACATTCTGTCCTCTCTATACACCAAATCATTGTCTCCCTCAGACCTAGGATGGAGGGTCAGGTCAGGGCCAGAACAGGGTTAGGGTTAGGGCCTGGGCAAGGGGATGTGTCTGTTAGTGGCTGTACAGAGACCTCCCTGGAGGGATAAACTGAGGGCGAGGGTAGGGCGAGGGTCAGGCTCAGGGCTTGGATTCAGGGGCTGAGTTGAGTGTGTGGCTTAGGGTTAGGTTTCCACTCAGTAGCACACCCTCTAGCTCTGCCCATGTCGTTGCAAATGGCAAGATTTCATTCTGTTTTTATGGCCGAGAGATAGTCCACTGTACACACCCCACGTCTTCTTTATCCATTCATCCATGGATGGACACTTGGGCCACTTCCGTACCTTGGCTGTGGTCAGTAATGCCTCCATGAATGTGAGGCTGCAGGTATCTGTTTGAATTTGTGTTTTTGTTTTCTTTGGATAAATACCCAGGGCTGGAATGACTGGATCACACGGAAGTTCTATTTTTAATTTTTTGAGGAACCACCATGCTGTTTTCCTGAGAGCCTGGACCAATTGTTCCTCCCGCCACACGGCAGGAGGGAGGGTTGCCGAAACAGTATGAAATATCCCTCACACATATTTTGTGTATGTGCGTCAGGGAGGAGCAGAATAGTTGTTGGGGACAGAGGAGGCTGGCCGTAGGAGGCAGGCAAAGAGGCAGTTGAGAATACAAAAATGAATCCAGTATGTTACATGATCCTACTTGTGTAAAAGTTATTTACGTGCATGCCCGTGCATGGTGAAACCCAAACTTACACCTGTCTTCTTCCTAGGAGGGATATCCATGATACACGGTGATGGGTTTCTTAGTATGGAGCCCAGTGTGGGGCTTGAGCTCACAGCCCTGAGATCAGGACCTGAGCTGAGATTAAGAGTTGATGCTCAAGGTAGCCTGGGTGGCTCAGTCAGTTAAGCTACTGCCTTTGGCTCAGGTCATGTTCCCAGGGTCCTGGGATCGAGTCCTGCATCAGGCTCCTTGCCCAGAGGGGAGCCTGCTTCTCTCTCTGCCTCTGCCTGCCACTCTGCCTGCCTGTGCTCTCTCTCTCTCTCTGACAAATAAATAAATAAAATCTTAAAGAAAAAAGAGTTGACGCTCAACCGGCTGAGCCACCCAGGTGCCCCTCCAGGCTATATATTTTATGAAAGAAGTCAGGTTGCTGACAAAGAAATGTGGGCAGCATCATTCTAATTGGTATACACATAGAACAGTTGCAGCCAGCCTTCTGATGAAGAGTTTGGGGACTGCCTTCTTTTCTGTGGATATCCACAGAGAGCTTTCTGGTGTCCAGGTGGACACACCAGGAAAGTCAGCAGACCAACACATTATCTGAGAGATTTTTGCTGTGGAAGAGAATGAATGTCTTACTAGGCCTAAGAATGGTTGTCAGATTCCGAATTTCTTAGATCTATAAAATTAAGAAGAAAAGTGGGGCGGAGGACTTACTGCTGACAGCTCGTAATTTCGCCCAGTGAGGAAGTGAACAGCATCTCTCATGAAGTCAGTACCGGTTAAGGAGATGTTAGTGTCCAGAGTTAGCAAAGAGACACTCTCAGTGCAAGGTTAGCTCTTCACATGGAATGGTTTTCCCTTTAGGAGAAACACACCTCCCCCTTGCTTCGTGGAGGGGCCATAGCACAGCTGTGACCTAGACTGGGATGGAACAGAAGGGCTGTCTGCCCCGGTCCCGCAGCTGCTTCCATGTCTTTCCGCGTGGCGTCCAGCAGGACCGGCTCCCGCCACCACTAGCCTCCCTTCCTTTTCCTCAGCAGCTTTTCAGAACTCTGCACCCCTCGCAGGCTGCTTTGAGGTTCCTGCCTGCCTCTTTCCCCTGGAAGATCAGACCTCAAGGTCGGGTCTCACGTGCTGTTTACTGCCATTACCCCAGGGCCAGAGCAAGGCCGGCATCCAGCAGGTGCTCACTAAGGGCTCGCAGTGCCGGCGAGGGGTTGCAGCCATTGCTGAGAGACCCAGTGTTTCTCCCTAAGGGGCCGGGGGTCCCGATGCCCACAATGTCTGTGTCTTTAAGAATTACTTAGAAGACTGTTAATTTAAAATTAAGTGGTCTGGATTATTTTGCATTTATGTTATGTTATTTTATTTTTTTTCAGATGTGGTCCATATATACAACGGACTATTACTCAGCCAGCAGGAAGGATGCACACCCACCATTTGCATCGACAGGGACGGGACTGGAGGGGATTCTGCTGAGTGAAGTAAGTCAAGCCGAGAGAGTCACTTATTATAAGGTTTCACTTACATGTGGAGCATAAGGAACAGCATGGACAATATTAGGAGAATAAAGGGAAAAATGAAGAGGGGGAAATTGGAGGGGGAGGGTAACCATGAGAGACTGTGGACTCTGGGAAATAAAATGAGGGTGTCGGGGGGAGGGGTGGGGGACGGGTTGGCCCAGCGGTGGGTATTAAGGAAGGCACAGGTTGCTCGGAGCACTGGGTGTTACACGCACACAGTGAGTCATGGAACACAACACCCAAAACCAATGATGTACTGTGTGGTGACTAACATAACACAACAAAAAGAAAAAAGAAAGAAAAAGGAAGATATATTCACTTACTTGAGAGAGAGAGGGCACGAGCCAGGGAGGGGCAGAGGCAGAAGGGAGAAAGGATCCCAAGCAGACTCCGAGTGGAGCCGGAAGCCAGTACAGGGCTTGATCTCACAACCCTGGGGTCAGGACCCGAGCCAAAACCAAGAGTTGGATGCTTAACCAGCGGAGCCCCCCCAGTGCCCCTTATATGTTACCTTAAGCTACATTTAAAATCAGTATCATAAATATGTGGTTTAAAAGGCAAATAGCACTGGAAGATGTACAAAAAATCTTGCGCTCACCCTCCGCCTCTGCCGCCCGAATCGCTCTCTACGCGTGGACATTTTCTCTCATCTCTGTCCCCATACTTTAAAGCCATATACTGTCCCTTCCTGGCTCATCAGTTCTGTGTGCGTTATATGTCACCTTCTCACAGGGACAAACCTTCCTCTGTAGTTCTAGACAAAACCTCTTGGCAAGCAAACAAGGGCACATGCACTGAGCCCCAGGACAGGGGCGCCTAGACTCCCGCCGCAGGGTGCTCCCGAGGTGTGTCACTAGCGCTGGCCCCGCAGAGCAGTGGGCTGCACTTACGTACGTGTCACTCAGGTCCGGGCTCTCAGAAGCCTGAGAGACTGAGCCCCTCATGATCCTTCCTGGTGATAAAATTACCTTCTCAGACGTGAAGATTGCAGTCTGGGCCACTGCCTGGCGTCCACCTGTGGGTGCAAAGCTTTCTTACATCACCAGGTCACCTGCCGGACTGTTGGGAAGCTTTCGCATACTTCCTCTTATAAAGAATGTTTTCACAAATAGCCTCGCCTGTGGTCTTCTTGGGGATAGCCAGCATTTGTTCCGTAGGACATAGTCTTTACTTTTTAATGTTTTAATTTATTTTTTATCATGTTTGTTTAGCCAACATATAGTATATCATTAGTTTTCAGTGTCGTGTTCAGCGATTCATTAGTTGCATATAACCCCCGGGCTCATCCCAACACACGCCCTCCTTAGTACCCGTCACCCGGTTACCCCCTCCCCCTCCCCTCTGTAACCCTCAATTTGGTTCCTGGAGTCCAGAATCTCTCCTGGTTTCTCCGATTTCTTCCCACTCAGTTTCCCTCCTTCCCGTGGGGTCCGCCGCGCTGCTCCTTGTGTTCCGCACGTTCCACATTCGACGGAGAACATACGATAAGTGTCTTTCTTGGCTCCACGTACTTCACGCAGCAGAATCCCCTCCAGTCCCACCCATGTCGATGCAAATACTGGGGATTCATCCTTTCTGATGGCTGAGGAATAATCCATCGTATACATGGACCACATCTTCTTTGTCCATTCATCTGTTGAAGGGCATCTCCGCTCCATCCACAGTTTGGCAATTGTGGACATTGACCTATGGACATTGGGGTGCAGATGGCCCTTCTTTTTACTACATCTGTATCTTTGGGGTAAGAACCGAGTAGTGCAATCTCTGGGTCGTAGGGTAGCTCTATTTTTTAATATCTTGAGGACCCTCCATACTGTCTTCCTGGGCGGCTGCACCAGCTTGCATTCCTACCAACAGTGTAAGAGGATTCCCCTTTCTCTACATCCTTGTTAGCATTTCCTGTCTTGTTAATTTTTGCCATTCTAATTTTTAAAAAAGATTTTCTTTATTTATTTGGCAGAAAGAGACACAGTGAGAGAGGGAGCACAAGCAGGGGGAATGGGAGAGGAGAACAGGCTTCCCACAGAACAGGGAACCCTGTGAGGGACTCGATTCCAGGACTTTGGGATCATGACCTGAGCCAAAGGCAGTCGCTTGATGACTGAGCCACCCAGATGCCCCAATTTTTGCCATTCTAACTGGTGAAAGGTATTATCTCATAGTGGTCTTTATTTGTATTTTCCTGATGGCTAATGATGTTGAACATTTTGTCACGTGTCTGTTAGCCATTTGTATGTCTTTGGAGAAGTGTCTGTTCATGTCTTCTGCCCATTTATTGACTGGATTATTATTATTATTATTAATTCTTGGGGAGGTATTGAGTTTGTGAAGTTCTTTAAAGATCTTGGATACCAACTCTTTATCTGATATGTCATTTGCAAATATCTTCTCCCATTCTGTGGAGAAGATTACCTCTTAGTTTTGTTGACTGTTTCCTTTGTTGTGAAAAAGATTTTTATCTTGATGAAGTCCCAACAGTTCATTTTGATTTTGTTTCCCTTGTCTTTAGAGGCACGTGTTGAAAGAAGTCTCTGTGGTCAGCGTGGAAGAGGCTACTCTCTATGTTCTCCTCTAGGGTTTTGATGGACTCCCGTCTCACACTGAGGTCTCATCCATTTTGAGTTTGTCTTTGTGTGTGGTGTAAGACAATGTACATGCTTTCATTCTTCTGCATGTGGCTGTCCAATTCTCCCAGCACCATTTATTGAAGAAACTGTCTTTTTCCCATTGGATATTCTTTCCTGATTTTTGAAGATTAGTTGACCAGAGTTGAGGGTGCATTTTGGGGCTCTCTATTCTGTTCCATTGATCTGTGTGTCTGTTTGTGCCAATACCATGCTGTCTTGATGATCACAGCTTTATAATATAGCTTGAAGTCAGACTGTGAGGCCCCCAGCTTTGATTTTCTTTTTCAACAATCCCCGGGCAATTTGGGATCTTTTCTGGTTTCATACAAATTTTAGGGTTCCTTGTTCTAGCTCTGTAAAAAATGTCGATGGTATTTTGATAGGGTTGGCATTGAAAGTGTCAATTGCTCTACGTGGCATAGACATTTTCACAATGTTTATTCCAATCCATGACCATGGAACTACAACTATTTTTCATTGCTGCATCTTAAAAAGCAAAAGAAATGCAACTGATTTCTGTGCATTGATTTTGTATCCTGCCATGCTGATGAATTACTGTATGAGTTCTAGTAATTTGGGGTGGAGTGTTTTGGGTTTTCCTCATAAAGTATCATATCATCTACAAAGAGAAAGAGTTTGACCTCTTTGCCGGTTTGAATGACTTTCATTTCTTTTTGTTGTGATTGCTGAGGCTAGGACTTCTAGCATTATGTTGGGCAAAAGTGGTGAGAGTGGGCATCCTTGTTGTGTCCTGCCCTCAAGGAAAAAACTCTCCGTTTTTCCTTGTTGAGAATGATATTCACAGAGGGCTTTTCATAAATGGCTTTTATGATATTGAGGTATGTTCCCTCTATCCCTATATTTTGAAGAGTTTTAATCAGGAAAGAATGCTGAATTTTGTCAAATGCTTTTTCTGCATCTATTGAGAGGATCATATAGTTCTTACTGTTTCTTTAATTAATGTAGTACCTCACATTGATTGATTTGAAAATGTTGAAACACCCTTGTATCCCAGGGATAAATCCCACCTGGTGCTGGTGAATAATCCTTTTAATGTCCTGTTGGATCCTGTGGGCTAGGATCTTGTTGAATATTTTGACATCCATGTTCATCAGGAATATTGGTTTGTAATTCTGTAATTCATCAGGAATATTGGTCTGTTTTGGGATTGGTGTAATCGTGGCCTCATAGAACAAGTTTGGGAGTTTTCCTTCCATTTCTATTTTTCAGAATAGCTTCAGTAGTATAGGTATGACTTCTTTAGATGTTTGGTGGAGTTTCCCTGGGAAGCCATCTGGCCCTGGACTCTTGTTTTTTGGGAAGTTTTTGATGACTGCTTCAATTTCCTTGCTGGTTATTGGTCGGTTCAGATTGTCTATTTCTTCCTGTTTCAGTCTTGGTAGCTTATAAGTATTCAAGAATGCATCCATTTCTTCCAGATTACCTAGTTTGTTGGCACGTAGCTTTGGTATGTGGTAGTAAGTTATAATAATTGTCTCTATTTCCTTGGTATTAGTTTTGATTTCTCCACTTTCATTCAAGATTTTATTAATTTGGGTCAATTATCTTTTCTTTTGGATAATTCTGGCCAGAGGTTTATTTTTTCAAAGAACCAGCTTCTAGTTTCATTGATCTATTCTACTATTCTTCTAATTCTATTTCATTGATTTCTGCTCTAATCTTTATAATTTCTCTTCTGCTGCTTTTTTAAGGCTTTATTTGCCTTAAAGGCTTTTTTCTCCAGATCCTTCAGGTGTGAGGTTAGTTTGTGCATGGGATTTTTCTAATTTTTAAAAATTTATTTTCAGCATAACAGTATTCATTGTTTTTGCACCACACCCAGTGCTCCATGCAATCCGTGCCCTCTCCAATACCCACCACCTGATTCCCCCAACCTCCCACCCCCCACCACTTCAAAACCCTCAGGTTGTTTTTCAGAGTCCATAGTCTCTCATGGTTCACCTCCCCTTCCAATTTCCCCCAACTCCCTTCTCCACTCTAAGTCCCCATGTCCTCCATGCTATTTGTTATGCTCCACAAATACGTGAAACCATATGATAATTGACTCTCTCTGCTTGACTTATTTCACTCAGCATCATCTCTTCCAGTCCCATCCATGTTGCTACAAAAGTTGGATATTCATACTCCACAGTGTATATGGACCACAGTGGGCATAATACTCCACAGTGTATATGGACCACATCTTCCTTATCCATTCATCCGTTGAAGGGCATCTTGGTTCCTTCCACAGTCTGGCGACCGTGGCCATTGCTGCTCTAAACATTGGGGTACAGATGGCCCTTCTTTTCACTACATCTGTATCATTAGTGTAAATACCCAGGAGTGCAATGTCAGGGTCATAGGGAAGCTCTATTTTTAATTTCTTGAGGAATCTCCACACTGTTCTCCAAAGTGGCTGCACCAACTTGCATTCCCATCAACAGTGTAAGAGGGTTCCCCTTTCTCCACATCCCCTCCAACACATGTTGTTTCCTATCTTGTTAATTTTGGCCATTCTAACTGGTGTAAGGTGATATCTCAATGTGGTTTTAATTTGAATCTTCCTGATGGCTAGTACTCGAGGAACTACAGAACACTCATGAAAGAAATTGAAGAAGACACAAAAAGATGGAAGACCATTCCATGCTCTTGGATCAGAAGAATAAACATTGTTAAAATGTCTATACTGCCGAGAGCAATCTATACTTTTAATGCCATTCCGATCAAAATTCCACCGGTATTTTTCAAGGAGCTGGAGCAAATAATCCTAAAATTTGTATGGAATCAGAAGAGACCCTGAATCACTAAGGAAATGTTGAAAAACAAAAATAAAACTGGGGGCATCACGTTACCTGATTTCAAGCTTTACTACAAAGCTGTGATCACCAAGACAGCATGGTAAAAGACAATCTCTTCAATAAATGGTGCTGGAAAAACTGGACAGCTATATGTAGAAGAATGAAACTCAACCATTCTCTTACACTGTACACAAAGATAAACTAAAAATGGATAAAAGACCTCAACATGAGACAGGAATCCATCAGAATCCTAGAGGAGAACATAGGCAGTAATCTCTTCGATATCAGCCACAGCAACTTCTTTCAAGATATGTCTCCAAAGGCAAAGGAAACAAAAGCGAAAATGAACTTTTGGGACTTCATCAAAATCAAAAGCTTCTGCACAGCAAAGGAAACAGTCAAAAACAAAGAGGCAACACACGGAATGGGAGAAGATATTTGCAAATGACAGTACAGACAAAAGGTTGATATCCAGGATCTTTAAAGAACTCCTCAAACTCAACACACACAAAACAGATAATCATATCAAAAAATGGGCAGAAGATATGAACAGACACTTCTTCAATGAAGACATACAAATGGCTATCAGACACATGAAAAAATGTTCATCATCACTAGCCATTAGGGATTTTTCTAATTTTTTGAGTGAGACTTGGATGGTTGTATACTTCCCTCTGAGGACTGCCTTGGCAGTATCCCATAGATTTTGAACTGATTTGTTTTCATTTTCATTGGTTTGCATGAATTGTTTAAGTTCCTCTCTAATTTCCTGGTTGACCCATTCACTCTTTAGCAGGATCCTTTTTAACCTCTAAGTGTTTGTGTTCCTTTCAAAATTTTTCTTGTGGTTGAGTTCCAGTTTCAAAGCATTGTGGTCTGAAAATATGCAGGGAATAATCTTAGTCTTTTGGTATCAGTTGAGACCAGATGTATGATTCAGTATGTGATCTGTTCTGGAGAAATTTCCATGGGCACTCAAGAAGAATTAGAAGACTATTGTTTTAGGATGGAATGTTCTGTATGTATCTATGAAGTCCATTTGGTCCAGTGTGTCCTTCAAAGCTCTTGTTTGTTGATCTTCTGCTTAGGGGATCTGTCCATTGCTGTGAGTGGAGTGTTGAAGTCTCCTATTATCAATGTACTATTATCAGTATGATTCCTTATTTTGGTTATTAGTTGGTTTAGGTAGTTAGCTGCTCCCAGGTTGGGGGCATAGATAATTACAATTGTTAGATCTTTTTTTGGATAGACCCTTTCAGAATGATATAGTGTCCCTCTACATCTCTTACTATAGTCTTTGGTTTAAAATCTAATTTGTATGATATGAGAATTGCTACCTCAGCTTTCCTTTGAGGTCTATTGGCATGGTAAACTGTTCTCTGTGCCCTTACATTCAATCTGGAGGTGTCTTTAGGTTCAAGATGAGTCTCTTGTAGACAGTATGTGGATGGGTCCTGCTTTTAAAATCCAATCTGAAACCCTGTATCTTTTGATTGGAGTATTTAATACATTTGCATTGAGAGTAACTATTGAAAGATACAATTTTAGTGCCATAATACTACCTATAAAGTCCCTGATCCTATAGGTAGTCTCTATCAATTTCTCATCCATATTACTCTTGGGGTTTTCTTCTTTTACAGAATCCCCCTTAATATTTCTTGCAGGGCTGGCTTGGTGGTCACATATTCTTTCAGTTTCTGCTGGTCCAGAAAGCTCTTTTTCTCTCCATCCATTCTGAATGACAGCCTTGCTGGATAAAGTATTCTTAGCTGCATTTCAAAGATTAATTAACTAATTTATTAATTAACATATAATGTATTATTTCAGGGTACAGGTCTGTGATTCATCAGTCTTACACAATTCGCAGCACTCACCATAGCACATACCCTCCCCAGTATCCATCACCCAGCTGCCCCATCCCTCTTGCATGTTCTTCTCAGTTAGTCCCCTGAATATGTCTTGCCAGCCCTTTCTGGCTTGCCAGGACTCTGTGGGTAGGTCTGATGTTATTCTGATGTTCCTCCCTCCACACATAAGGAATCTCTTTCACCTAGCTTCTCTCAGGATAGCTTCCTTGGCTTTAAGATTTGCAAGCTTTGCTATTATATGTCAAAGTGTTCATCTATTTTTATTGATTTTGGGTGGGGTCCTCTCTTCCTCTTGGATATGAATGCTTGTTTCCTTCCCCAGACTGGGGAAGTTCTCAGCTGTGATTTGCTCAAATATACCTTTTAGTCCTCTCTCTCCCTCCGCTCCCTCAGATCCCAATAATTCTGACATTGGAGTGTTTCATGGCATCATTGATCTGTCTGTTTTCATGGACAGCTAGCTGCCTATTCCTATATTCCTAGACGTCCTTTCTATCAGCTCTTCTTCTAGGTCACTGATTGGTTATTCTACCTCCTATACCCTGGCTGTTGGAGTATCCAGTTTAGACTGTATCTCATTTTTAAGTTCAGCTAGATTGGATCTCATTTCTGCTCTTAGAGATTCTATATTGTCACTAATGCTTTTTTTCAAGGCTTGCTATTGACTTTATGATTACTATCCTGAATTCCATCTATGACATTTTGCTTATATTCATATCCATTAGTTCTGTGGCAGAGTACATTGTCTCTGGTTCTTTTCTTTTTTTTGGTTGGGAGTTCCTCTTCCTAGTCATTCTATCAAGGGATGGTTGAGTGAATGGACAGAATCCAAAATATCAACCATGACCCAAGCAAAATGCACCTTAGAAAAAATATGAAGTGGTCAAAAGCCGCCACAGGTATGCAAGCAAAGCCAAGATGATCTAAAACAATAAAAAAGAAAAAATGGGGATGGCGGGGAGAGAGATTATAATTTCTCAGGGTGGACAAAACAGGGCGATTTGCCTGTTCTTGTTTGATTTTTGGTCTGTGTGGTAGACGGCACTATATCCCCAAACAGTAAAGAAATCAGAACTTATATATATTAGGATAAATTGAGTAGAGTGAGAAGCAGGCTAGTATGGGGCATAAATCTTTAAAACATAGATGTGAAAAAAACAAAAGTTAAGAAGCAACTTAAAAACATAGGTTGGGGGTGTGCCCAGGTGGCTCAGTCAGTTAAGCAGCTGCCTTCAGCTCATGTCATGATCCCAAGGTCCTGGGATTGAGCCCCGTGTCAGGCTCCCTGCTCAGTGGGGGGTCTGCTTCTCCCTCTCCCTCTGCTCTCCTCCTTCTCTTGCTCTTTCTGTCTCTCACAAACAAATAAATAAATAAAATAAAATAAAATAGGTTGGGAAGTAAGAATCTATTTGAAATGGGAACAGGGTAAAAACAAAGAAAAGGAAGGAAAAAATAAGAAAAGAAACTAAAGAAGGAATGTAACATTTTAGCCTAACGTATAGACAAGTCATAAGGGAACCCTTGGAGCTCCCTATGTTATTTTCCCCTGGTGCTGGAGTTTTACAATCCTGTGGGAAATAAGCTTATCGTTCGCCTCTTCTTCTAGTCTGTCTTCTGGGGGCCAGGCCTGCTGCTCGGATTCCCAGGCATCTTTGCCTGGGGGCGTTGCCCCTCCTCTTGTCAGGGGATGGGCTTAATGTGAGCTGGTCAGCTGTGTGGCTTTTGTTCCCTGGCATCATTCTACATCTCTTTTGGGTCAGAGCACATCTGGCCTTGCAGGAATCTCTGGCCCAGAGTTGCAAGTTTGTGGTACACCCTGCCCCCCTCACCCACCAACAAATCCTCCAGGTCAAACCATCTCCACCTCTGTGTGTACCAAACTCCACAGACTCATGCAGCTCTTATCTGCTACACCTCTCCTGAGGGAGTCATGAAGACCCATGAGCATCTCTGTGCTTTGTGACTTTGCAACTGTTAGTGGAAGTGGGCTCATGGTGCACCCTCTTCCACAGCTCCCTAATCATGCTGGGTGCTGCCCCACAGCACACTGACAGCTGTCCCTGTCATGGGCACAAGCTGTTCTACATCTCCCCTAGGATGTTAGTCCGCACCTAGTCCTTTTCAGGGTGGTCAGGCAGAGGGTGGTCTCCCTTCTGGCGTGGCTCATGGTTTATGGTGTCCAGAGCTGAAAGTTCCTTCCAGACTTGCTGACCAGAACCAGTTTCCCTACTCCACTGCTTGAGTACTCTGTCGCTTCAGGCTTCCCCATTCTTTCTGAGTCTCCTGGAATCCTGAGGCCACAGTGATCCACCTAGAATCCTGCCCTATTCATCCTTTGTGCCCTTGGGGGTGCCTCTCACTAGAGCAGATTTCCAAGGGTCCTGAAAATTTGCTCCAGTGTTATATCACTTTCTAATGGCCAGCTTATGGAAGCTCACTCCCTCCTCGGTTTATCTTCCTCTATTTCCCCCAAAGTTTCAGTTATATGAGTCACCATACAGTACGTCATTAGTTTTTGATGTGTTCCATGATTCATTGTTTGCGTATAACACCCAGTGCTCCATGCAGTCCATGCCCTCCTCAATACCCATCACTGGGCTAACACATCTCCTCGTCCCCCTCCCCTTTGAAACCCTCAGTTTGATTCCCAGAGTCCCTAGTCTCTTAAGGTTCATCTCCCCCTCTAATTCTCCCCCTTCATTTTTTTCCATCCTTCTCCTAATGTCCTCTGTGCTATTCCTTATGTTCCACAAATAAATGAAACCATATAATTGTCTTTCTCTGCTGACTTATTTCACTCAGCATAATCCCCTCCAGTCCCACATGGTGATGCAAAAGTTGGGTATTCATCCTTTGTGATGGCTGAGTAATATTCCATTGTATATATGGACCATATCTTCTTTATCCATTCATCTATTGAAGTTATTTTTCTGCTTGTGGAGATCCAGATAAATCTTACATCTCAGGTTGAATTCATGTGTGTTCAGAACGGTTTGATAGATATCTAGCTAAATTCAAGGGACCAGATGAAATGAGACCCCTACTCGGCTGCCATCTTGTCCCCCCCCCCCCAAAGCTCCGAGGTCAAGTTTTTAACCCTTCTTGTGATGATGTGAGATGATAAAATACCTGTATGTTGAGATGAAGTGAGGTGGATGATGTGGGTATGGGGCCACAGCATAACCTCTGCTCTCGACTTCTGACACCACCTCAAGGGACCATCTACTTCCAGATGGAGGTTGACCACAGGTAGCTGAACTGTGTGAGCCACCAGGAAACTGATGCCTGGGGTGTGGGGTAGGGGGAGTGCCTTGGCCAGAGCACCTGCCGGTGGATGTGGTCCAGGTCCGAGAGCTCAGCCTCTGCACCCAAGGACATATTCTGGGAATATGTGCATCTTGAATAGGCATTATCAGCTAAACACTTGTAACATCATATACTTCACTGGTTTTCATGCCAGTGTTTTGGGCACCTTCTTCAACTGCAGGAGAAGGAAGAAAGGAATCACAGGGAGCCCAAGGCTTGTGGTTTGACAATGTGTTTATTTAGGGGCTTTTCAGGGTCTGGAGCAGACCTTGGTAGACACAGAACAGGGCTGGGGAGGAAGGCTCAGGGAAGAGGAGTGATGGTTTGGGTCCCAGGCAGCTCCAGAGCTGGCGGTAGACTGCCTCCCAGCAGTCCCACAGCAGCCTCAGCTCAGGTGTTACAGGTGGAAAGGACAGGTGGTGGGAAGGGGATGTAGGTCTCTGATGGTAATAGCGCAAGCCTATTCCTAACCAAATTCACTGGGGGGAGTGGTGGGTGTTTAGAGGTTCAGATCCCAAGGAGCTGAGATACAAATGAAGTGGACATGGAGGAAGGGCCTTCTGGAAGGGGAGTGGGGAGGGATTCCACGATGGGTAAGAGAACAGCATCTGGTGAGCTGGGACTCCTGCCCAAAGTCTCAGCCACTCCTTTTCAGATGAAGATGGACAGGGTTTTGGGCTCCGGGGATATGGAATGTCTCACTGGTCATGGCCAGGGGAACTGAGATTGCAGGTGCCTGGGGTCTGTGGTCAGAGCCTCAGATCTTGCACTGGCAGCAAATGGGGACACAGCAGCTGGACTGGGAGCAGCAGGGTTTGCAACAGCTGGACTGGCAGCAGCAGGGGACACAGCAGCTGGACTGGGAGCAGCAGGGCTTGCAGCAGCTGGACTGGGAGCAGCAGGGTTTGCAGCAGCTGGACTGGGAGCAGCAGGGTTTGCAGCAGCTGGACTGGGAGCAGCAGGGTTTACAACAGCTGGACTGGGAGCAGCAGGGGACACAGCAGCAGGACTGGCAGCAGGATGACCCACAGCCTGAAGGGCAGCAGCAAGGTTTGCAGCAGCTGGACTGGGAGCAGCTACAGGAGCCACAGGAACCACAGCCCCCACAGGAGCCACAGCCCCCCTTGCAGCCCCCGCAGGAGCCACAGCCCCCCTTGGAGCCCCCACAGGAGCCACAGCCCCCCTTGGAGCCCCCACAGGAGCCACAGCCCCCCTTGCAGCCCCCACAGGAGCCACAGCCCCCCTTGCAGCCCCCACAGGAGCCACAGCCCCCCTTGGAGCCCCCACAGGAGCCACAGCCCCCCTTGGAGCCCCCGCAGGAGCCACAGCTGGAGCAGGAACAGGCTGGCACACAGCAGCACACAGGCTTGCAGCAGCACACGGGCACACAGCAGCCCCCACAGCTGGAGCCACAGCCCCCACAGCTGGAGCCACAGCCCCCACAGCCGGAGCCACAGCCCCCACAGCTGGAGCCACAGCCCCCGGAACAGCCACAGCAGCCCATGGTTCTGGTGGGTTGAAGGTGGAGCAGGTCAGAGGAGCAGGTGCAGAGGACAGTGCTCAGGTGTGGGGCCTTCTGGGCCGGGAGCCCTTTATACACCTGCCCAGAGATCAGGCTGATCACACACTGACTTCCTGCTTCCTGTTTGTGCCTTTTCTCCAGGGCTGCCATCCCTGACCTCCCACTGGCTTTGACATCCTTTTTCATGTTTCTAAATTTATCTTCTTCCTATTTCGTTTCACTGTTATTAATAGAAACTAATTTCTAGGATTCTTAGTTTTTCTTGAGTTTCCAGAGACTGGAGTATCTGCAGTTCTTAGGTGTGTGTGCTTCTCTCTGGCAGGCCGCACACGAAGGCCAGGCTTATTCGCAGGTGCCGGTGGTGCTGTCCCAATTCCCACCACCACCTCCTATAGAGATGACTTAGGAGAATCGTAATTCTTTTTCTTTTAAAATTTTTGTTTAAATTCTAGTTCGTTAGCATATAGCGCAGCACTGGCTTCTGGAATAGAGTTCAGTGATTCACCTTACACACAGCACCCAGTCCTCATCACAACAGGTGCCCTCCTTAATCCTCAACCCCCAGCCAGCCCATCCCCCACCTCCCTCCCTCCACCCTACGTCTGTTCTCTAAGAGTATCTTATGGTCGTCTTCCTTCTCTGTCTCTCTCTCCTTTTTTCCTTCCCCTATGCTCATCTGTTTTGTTTCTTATATTCCACATATGAATGAGATCATATGGTATTTGTCTTTTCTGACTTATTTTGTTTAAAAGAATACCCTCTAGTTCCACCCATGTCGTTGCAAATGACAAGAGATCATTCCTTTTCACAGCTGCATAATATTCCATTGTGTATATATACTGCATCTTCTTTACCCATTTGTCTGTCGATGGACATCTGGGCTCTTACCACTCTTACCGTAGTTTTGCTATTGCAGACATTGCTGCTATAAACATTGGGGTGCAGCTGCCCCTTTGAATCTATATTTTTGTATCCTTTATGTAAATACCTAGTAGTGCAATTGCTGGGCCATAGGGTTGTTCTATTTTTGACTTACAAAAAAATTCTCTTAGTCACCATACAGTCCATCATTAGTTTTCAATGTCACGTTCCATGATTCATTGTTTGCATATAATGCCTAGTGCTCCATGCAGTCCTTTTTGAGTGACCTCCTTACTGTCTTCCAGAGTGGCTACCCCAGTTCACATTCCCACCCCAGTGTAAGGGGTTCCCCTTTCTCTGCATCTTCACCAACACTTGTTTTTTTCCTGGTTAATTTTAGCCTTCTGACTGGTGTGAGGTGGTAACGCACTGTGGTTTGATTTGTACTTTCCTGAGGCCAAGTGACGTTGAGCATTTTTTCATGTGTCTATATCCATGTGGATGTCTTCTTTGGAGAAATGACTGTTCATGTCTTCTGCCCATTTCTTAACTGGATTATTTGTTCTTTGGGTGTTGAGTTGTATCAGTTCTTTATAGATTTTTGATACTAATCCTTTATCTGATAAGTCATTTGCAAATATCTTCTCCCATTCTGTAGACGGCTTTTGGTTTTGTTGACTGTTTCCTTTGTTGTGCAAAAGCTTTTTAAAAAAAGATTTTATTTATTTATTTGACACACACAGAGAGCGAGACATCACAAGTAGCAGAGAGGCAGGCAGAGAGAGAGCGCAAGCAGGCTCCCCACCAAGCAGAGACCCCGATGTGGGGCTTGATCCCAGGACCCTGGGATCATGACCTGAGCTGAAGGCAGAGGCTTAACCCATTGAGCTACCCAGATGACCCTGTACAGATGCTTTTTATCTTGAAGTTCCAATAGTTCATTTTTGCTTTTGTTTCTCTTGCCTTCAGATATGTGTCTAGCAAGAAGTTGCTACAGCCAATATCAAAGAGTTTACTGCCTGAGTTCTCCTCTAGGGTTTTGATGGATTCCTGTCTCACATTTAGGTCTTTCATCCATTTTGAGTTCATCTTTGTGTGTGGTCTAAGAAAGTGGTCCAGTTTCATTCTTCTGCATGTGGCTGTCCAATTTTCCCAGTACCATTTGTTAAAGATACTGCCTTTTTTTTCACTGGACATTTTCCCTGCTTTGTCAAAGATTAGTTGAGCATAGAGTTGAGGGTCCATTCCTGGGCTCTCTGTTCTGTTCCATTGATCTATGTGTCTGTTCTTGAGCCAGTACCATACTGTCTTGGTGATCACAATTTTGTAATACAGCTTGAAGTCCGGAATTGTGATGCCACCAGATTTGGTTTTCTTTTTCTTTTTTTGAAGATTTAAAAAAAAATAAACATATGATGTATTATTAGCCCCAGGGGTACAGGTCTGTAAATCACCAGGTTTACACAATTCACAGCACACACCATAGCACATACCCTCCCCAGTGTCCATAACCCCATCCCCCTCTCCTTACATCCCTCCCCCTGGCAACCGTCAGTTTTTTTTGTGAGATTAAGAGTCTCTTATGGCTTGTCTCCCTTCTGATCCCATCTTGTTTCATTTATTCTTTTCCTACCCCTCAAACCCCCAATGTTGCATCTCCACTTCCTCATATTAGGGAGATCATATGATAGTTGTCTTTCTCTGGTTGACTTATTTCGTTAAGCATAATACCCTCTAGTTCCATCCACGTCATTGCAAATGGCAAGATTTCATTTCTTTTGATGGCTGCATAGTATTCCATTGTACATATATATACCACATCTTCTTTATCCATTCATCTGTTGATGGGCATCTAGGTTCTTTCCATAGTTTGGCTATTGTGGACATTGCTGCTATAAACATTTGGGTGCACATGACCCTTTGGATCACTATGTTTGTATCTTTAGGGTAAATACTAATAGTGCAATTGCTGGGTCATAGGGTAGCTCTATTTTCAACATTTTGAGGAACCTCCATGCTGTTTTCCAGAGTGGCTGCACCAGCTTGCATTCCCACCAACAGTGTAGGAGGGTTCCCCTTTCTCCGCATCCTCGCCAGCATCTGTCATTTCCTGACTTGTTGATTTTAGCCATTCTGACTGGTGTGAGGTGATATCTCATTGTGGTTTTGATTTGTATTTCCCTGATGCTGAGTGATGTGGAACACTTTTTCATGTGTCTGTTCGCCATCTGGATGTCTTCTTTGCAGAAATGTCTGTTCATGTCCTCTGCCCATTTCTTGATTGGATTATTTGTTCTTTGGGTGTTGAGTTTGATAAGGCTTTATAGATTTTGTATACTAGTCCTTTATCTGATATGTTGTTTGCAAATATCTTCTCCCATTCTGTCAGTTGTCTTTTGGTTTTGTTAACCATTTCCTTTGCTGTGCAAAAGTTTTGATCTTGATAAAATCCCAATAGCTCACTTTTCCCCTTGCTTCCTTGCCTTTGGCGATGTTTCTAGGAAGAAGTTGCTGCGGCTGAGGTCGAAGAGGTTGCTACCTGTGTTCTCCTCAAGGATTTTGATGGATTCCTTTCTCACATTGAGGTCCTTCATCCATTTTGAGTCTACTTTCGTGTGTGGTGTAAGGAAATGGCCCAGTTTCATTCTTCTGCATGTGGCTGTCCAATTTTCCCAACACCTTTTGTTGAAGAGACTGTCTTTTTTCCATTGGACGTTCTTTCCTGCTTTGTTGAAGATTAGTTGACCATAGAGTTGAGGATCCATTCCTGGGCTCTCTATTCTGTTCCATTGATCTGTGTGTCTGTTTTTGTGTCAGTACCATGCTGTCTTGATGATGACAGCTTTGTAATAGAGCTTGAAGTCCGGAATTGTGATGCCACCAACTTTGGTTTTCTTTTTCAAAATTCGTCTGTCTATTTGGGGTCTTTTCTGGTTACACATAAATTTTAGGATTATTTGTTCATTTTCTTTGAAAGAAATTGATGGTATTTTGATAGGGATTGCATTAGATGTGCAGATTGCTTTAGGTAGCACAGACATT
Organism: Mustela erminea; assembly: GCF_009829155.1. Lineage (NCBI taxonomy): Eukaryota > Metazoa > Chordata > Mammalia > Carnivora > Mustelidae > Mustela > Mustela erminea. Next base: position 112,901,154 of record NC_045622.1, on the reverse strand, counting down.
TTCACAATACTTGTTCTTCCAATCCAGGAGCATGGAACATTTTTCCATTTCTTTGGGTCTTCCTCAATTTCTTTCATGAGTACTTTATAGTTTTCTGAGTATAGATGCTTTACCTCTTTGGTCAGTTTTATCCCTATGTATCTTATGGTTTTGGGTGCAATTGAAAATGGGATTGACTCCTTAATTTCTCTTTCTTCTGTCTCGCTGTTGATGTAAAGAAGTGCAACTGATTTCTGTGCATTGATTTTATATCCTGACACTTAACTGAATTCAGATACAAGTTCTAGAAGTTTTGGAGTGTAGTCTTTTGGGTTTTCAACATATACTATCATATCATCTGCGAAGAGTGATAGTTTGACTTCTTCTTTGCCGATTTGGATGCCTTTAATTTCTTTTTGTTGTCTGATTGCTGAGGCTAGGACTTCTAGTACTATGTTGAATAGCAGTGGTGATAGTGGACATCCCTACCATGTTCTGACCTTAGTGGAAAAGCTTTCAGTTTTTCCCCATTGAGGATGATAGTCACTGTGGGTTTTTCATAGATGGCTTTGATGATATTGAGGTATGTACCCTTTATCCCTACACTGTGAAGAGTTTTGATCAGGAAGGGATGCTATACTTTGTCAAATACTTTTTCCAGCGTCTATTGAGAGTATCATATGGTTCTTGTCCTTTCTTTTATTGATGTGTTGTATCACATTGATTGATTTGCAGATGTTGAACCAACCTTGCATCCCTGGAATAAATCCCACTTGGCTGTGGTGACTAATCCTTTTAATGTACTGTTGGATCCTATTGGCTAGTATTTTGGTGAGAATTTTTGCATCTGTGTTCATCAAGGATATTGGTCTGTAATTCTCTTTTCTGATGGGATCCTTGTCTGGTTTTGGGATCAAGGTGATGCTGGCCTCATGAAATTAGTTTGGAAGTTTTCCTTCATTTCTATATTTTGGAACCATTTCAGGAGAATAGGAATTAATTCTTCTTTAAATGTCTGGTAGAATTCCCCTGGGAAGCCGTCTGCCCTGGGCTTTTGTTTGTTTGGAGATTTTTGGTGACTGTTTCAATCTCCTTACAGGTTATAGATCTGTTCAGGTTTCCTATTTCTTCCTGGTTCAGTTGTGGTAGTTTATATGTTTCTAGGAATGCATCCATTTCTTCCAGATTGTCAAATTTGTTGGCGTAGAGTTGCTCATAGTATGTTCTTACAATTGTTTGTATTTCTTTGGTGTTGGTTGTGATCTCTCCTCTTTCATTCATGATTTTACTTATTTGGGTCCTTTCTCTCTTCTTTTTGGTAAGTCTGGCCAGGGGTTTATCAATCTTATTAATTCTTTCAAAGAACCAGCTCCTAGTTTTGTTTTATTTGTTCTACTGTTCTTTTGGTTTTAATTTCACTGATTTCTGCTCTGATCTTTATTATTTCTCTTCTCTTCTCCTGCTGGGTTTAGGCTTTCTTTGTTGTTCTTTCTGCAGCTCCTTTAGGTGTAGGGTTAGGTTGTGTATTTGAGACCTTTCTTGTTTCTTGAGAAAGGCTTGTATTGCTATATACATTCCTTGCAGGACTGCTTTTGCTGTGTCCCAAAGATTTTGAACAGTTATGTTTTCATTTTCATTTGTTTCCATAAATTTTTAAAAATTCTTCTTTAATTTCCTGGTTGACCCATTCATTCTTTAGAAGGATGCTGCTTAATCTCCATGTATCTGGGCTCTTTCCAAATTTCCTCCTGTGATTGAGTTCTAGCTTCAGAGCATTGTGGCCTGAAAATATGCAGGGAATGATCCCAGTCTTTTGATACTGGTTGATACCTGATTTATGACCCAGGATGTGATCTGTTCTGGAGAATGCTCCATGTGCACTAGAGAAGAATGTGTATTCTGTTGCTTTGGGATGGAATGTTCTGAATATATCTGTGATGGCCATCTGGTCCAGTGTGTCATTTAAGCCTTTATTTCCTTGTTGATCTTTTGCTTGGATGATCTGTCCATTTCAGTGAGGGGAGTGTTAAAGTCCCCTACTATTATTGTATTATTGTTGATGTGTTTCTTTGATTTTGTTATTAATTGATTTATATAGTTGCCTGCTCCCATGTTAGGGGTATAGATATTTAAAATTGTTAGATCTTCTTATTGGACAGACCATTTGAGTAGGATATAGTGTCCTTCCTCATCTCTTATTATAGTGTTTGGCTTAAAATCTAATTGATCTGATATAAGGATTGCCACTCCTGCTTTCTTCTGTTGTCCATTAGCATGGTAAATAGTTTTCCACCCCCTCACTTCAAATCTGGAGGTGTCTTCGGGTCTAAAATGAGTTTTTTGTAGGAAGCATATTAATGGGTTTTGTTTTTTTATCCATTCTGATACCCTGTGTCTTTTGATTGGGGGCATTTAGCCCATTTACATTCAGGGTAACTATTGAGAGATATGAATTTAGTGCCATTGTATTGCCTGTAAGGGGACTGTTACTGTATATTGTCTCCTGTCTTTCCTTTCTGATCTACTACTTTTAGGGTCTCTCTTTGCTTAGAGGACCCCTTTCAATATTTCCTGTAGAGCTGGTTTGGTGTTTGCAAATTCTTTCAGTTTTTGTTTGTTCTGGAAACTTTTTTAAAAAATCTCTCCTTCTATTTTCAGTGATAGCCTAGCTGGATATAGTATTCTTGGCTGCATGTTTTTCTCATTTAGTGCTCTGAATATATCATGCCAGTTCTTTCTGGCCTGCCAAGTCTCTGTGGATAAGTCTGCTGCCAATCTAATATTTTTACCATTGTATGTTACAGACTTCTTTTCCCAGGCTGCTTTCAGGATTTTCTCTTTGTTGTTAAGACTTGCAAATTTTACTACTAGGTGACCGGGTGTCTATTCTTATTGATTTTGAGGGGGGTTCTCTGCACCTCCTGGATTTTGATGCTTGTTCCCTTTGCCATATTAGGGAAATTCTCTACAATAATTCTCTCAAATATACCTTCTGCTCCCCTCTCTCTTTCTTCTTCCTCTGGAATCCCAATTATTCTAATGTTGTTTTGTCTTATGGTGTCACTTATCTCTCAAATCCTCCCCTTGTGGTCCAGTAGTTGTTTTTCTCTCTTTTGCTCAGCTTCTTTATTCTCTGTCATTTTTATCTTCTATATCACTAATCCTTTCTTCTGCCTCATTTATCCTAGCAGTAAGAGCCTCCATTTTTGATTGCACCTCATTAATAGCTTTTTTGATTTCAACTTGGTTAGGTTTTAGTTCTTTTATTTCTCCAGAAAGGGCTTTTATCTCTCTGGAGAGGATTTCTCTAATATCTTCCATGCCTTTTTCGAGCCCATATAGAACCTTGAGAATCATCATTCTGAACTCTAGATCTGACATATTAGCAATGCCTGTATTGATTAGGTCCTTAGCCTTTGGTACTGCCTTTTATTTTTTTTTGTGGTGAGTTTTTCTGTCTTGTCATTTTGTCCAGATAAGAATATATGAAGGAGCAAATAAAATACTAAAAGGGTGGCAAAGACCCCAGGAAAATGTGCTTTAACCAAATCAGAAGAGACCGCAAATTGTGGAGGGGAGAAAGGGGATAAAAAGAAGTTCAGAGAAAAAAAATTAAAAAAAAAAACAAATAAAAAATATAAAAAAGAAAAAAAATATATATATATTAGATTTGTGACTAGAACAGGGTCACCACTTAATTTTGGGAGTATTTTGGTCTCTTAGAAGAAACTACTCCCCAAATTTTAAAGAATGAAAAACATATATAAGGGTAAACACAATGAAGGGATGGAATATGCCTATAAAGATGAAAAAAAATTTTTTTTAAACTTTCTAAAAAAGGAGTTGATAAGGAGTTGGTTGGGAGAATAAAAGAAAGTGGTGAGAATTTTCTGGGGCTGGAGATAGAACAAGCCTGGAGCTAGATTTAGGGTATATTTTGATCTATTAGAAGAAGTTGTGTCCCAAATTTTTTAGAAGAAAAAACCCTATGTTTATACAAAAAATAAAGTTAGATACAATGAAAGATAAAATATAAGAATGAAGGCTCAAAAAAGATTATTATTATTATTTTTTAAATGAAAGGTATTGTTAAGATAAACCAGTTAAAAAATGTTAAAAGAGAAAATGGTAAAAGTTTTAAAAATGTAGCAGAAGAAAAAAAATAAAATAAAAAAATTAATTAATTGCAAGACTAAAGAATCATGGGGAGAAAGCCATGAATTCCATGCTTTGGTTTCTCCTCCTCTGGAATTCCGCTGTTCTCCTTGGTCAGTGAACTTGGTCATGGCTGGATTTCTTGCTGATCCTCTGGGGGAGGGGCCTGTGGTAGTGATTCTCAAGTGTCTTTGCCCGCAGCGGAAATGCACGGCCCTTGCCAGGGGTTGGGCTAAGTAATCTCGGGTTTGCTTTCGGGAGCTTTTGTTCCCTGAACGCGTTCCCTAGAGCTCCAGAGGACAGGAATGAAGATGGCAGCCGCCCAATCCCCAGCCCGGGGAGCCAAGAGCCTGGGCCCCACTACTCAGTGTGCCCTTGGAGAGAAGGGCTCAATCACTCCCGTCTCCCTGGCCTCCGGCCGCGCTCCGAGCTCACCCAGCCTGTGACCAAGCGTCTCTGTCTCTGGCACACAGACCCGCCTGGAGTTTCCAAACCCCGCAGACCCCTGCACTCTTCCAGGGGTCTCGCCGGATCTTGTGGGGTCTCTGCTCACAGAGCAGTGGCCTGTGCCATGGATTATAGTTCAAGGTAACCCCGAGCTGAGAGCTCACTCCTTGGCTCCGTCTCTGTAGCCGGCTTCCCTGCTCTAATACCTGCGAGCTCTGTGACACTCAGACACCCCCGATCCTTCTGTGACCCTATGGAACCTGGGGCCATGCTGACCCTGCACGCGGGCTTCACCCTGGCTTAGCCTCTGGAGCAATGTCCCTCCGTGGAGCAGACTTTTAAAAGTCCTGATTTTGTGCTCCGTTGCTCTGCCACTTGCCGGGAGCCGGCCCCTCCCCCCTCGGTCTGTCTTCCCATCGCTTTGGAGTGGCTTCTCCGCAGGTGCTACCTTTCAGAAAGTGGTGGATTTTCTGGTGCTGCTCTTGGATTTGTAGGTGTTCGCAATGGTCTGACAACTCTCTAGCCGGTCTCCCACTACCTGACGTAGTTCCAGCCTGCTACTCCTCTGCCATCTTGACTACTCCCCAGCTTTGGTTTTCTATTTTAACATCCCTTTGGCTATTTTGGGCTTTTCTGGTTCCATACAAATTTTAGGATTGCTTGTTCCAGCTCTGTGAGAAATGCCATTGGTATATTAATAGGGCTTGTTTAAATGCCTATACTACCCACAGCAATCTACCTTTAATGCAGTCCCCACCAAAATACCAGGGGAATCATAATATCTAAATAAGATATCTGGTTGACTTATTGTTGTTTTGAAGTAATATTTTAAAATAATTTTACCCCTACAATTCCATGGCTTTATGTATGTTAACGATGTTCTGGAATCATCACCTCTCCCCCATTTCTGGATTTCTTTCATCACTTCGGAGAAAAACTCTGTCCCCATTAAGCAGTAACTCCCCAATTCCCCCCTCCCTAGCCGTGACAGCTTCTAATCTACTTTGTACCTCCAGGAATTTGCCCATTCTCGCTATTTCATACGCACTAAGTAGGACAGCGTTCATCCTTTAGTGACCAGCTTACTGCACTGGGCGGGTCATGTTCCCGGCTCACTCACGTTGCAGCAGGGCTCAGGGTCCTGTTCTTGTTTATGGATGAGTAACACTCCACATGTGGGCAGACCACATTTGTTACCTGTTTTCTGTCGATGGGCTCTTTGGTGGTTTCCACATTTGGCTGCTGCGCACACTGCCCCTGTGACTCTGGGTGTCAAGTGTCTGTGCTCTGCCCTTGCTTCCTTTGGGGAAACACTGGGGAGCAGAATTGCTGAGTCAGATGGCAATTCTGTGTGTAACAGTCAGAGGAACTGCCCTGCTGTGTGCACAGCGACAGCCCTGTTTTACTTCCTACCAGCTGTGCACGAGGGCTCCGAATCCTCCTCCCTAACGCTTGTCCTAATTCTTTTTTTTAATTGTCACTGCCATTGCAGCTGTAGGTGGCATCTCACTGTGGTTTTGATTTGTATGTCTGTGATGGCTAAGGGTTTCAAACACTTAATGACATTGACGGGTCAGTGGTGTCTTCTTTGGAACCATGCCTGTTCAATCTTTTACCTATTTTTTAATTAGGTTTTTTTTTTTTTTTTTTTGTTCAGTTGTAGGAGTTCTTTAAATATTCTGGATATTAAGCCCTTATCTGATATATGATATGCAAATATTGTCTTCCTTTTTGTGGGTTATCTTTTCACTCTCTTGGTGGTGTGCTTTGACTACATAGATGTTTTCCTCTGCATTTTATAGTGTTAGCTCTTACATTTAAATCTTTGATCCATTTTGAGTTAATTTTTGTATATGGTATGAGGGTGGGGGTCCAGCTTCACTCTTGTCCTCCGCCTGTGGACACCCAGTCATCCCAGAACCATTTGCTGTGACTGACTGGTCTTGGCACTCCCGTTGAAGACCAGGGCCGGGGCGGTATGAGGGGAGGGCGACTTCTGGGCCGCGTGTTCTCTGGCCCTGGTCTATAAGCCAGCATCACACTGTTTTGATTACTGTACTTCATAGTAAGTTTTAAAATCAAGAAGTATGAGTCCTTGAACTTTGTTCTTTTTCAAGATAGCTGGGCTATTGGGCGATGGTAGGGGGTCTCTGGAAATTCCTTATATGTATTAAGATGGATTTTTTTATTTGGCAAAAAAGGTTTTTTTGTTTTGTTTTGTTTTGCTTTGTTTTAAATGAAACATATTTATTTTGTTACGAGAAGTTGACTTATTTGCCAGAGGTAGTATGACTACGGCTATCCTGGTCTGCAGGGCCTTGGGTAGGACCGCATCTCCCCAGGTGTGGCTGAGACGGGCGTCCCCAGAGGTCACGGGCACAGGATTCAGAAGCGTCCTCAGCCGCTGTGGTTTCTAGAGACGCGCTGAAGGGGACTGAGCAGCCGGGACCCCGGCAGGCAGGTGGCAGGCTGCGGTCCAGGGCAAGGGGACGGCGGGGGAGGGGCTCCAGGCGCGGGGCGTCCTCGCCAGCTCCCCGCAGAGCTTGGAGCCCCGAGGCTGACCCGTGAGGCCCAGATCCGGGTGCGAAGGGAGACACGGAGCTTCGGAGCGGCCGGGGGAAGCGGTGCCGCGGACCGCACGGGCCGCCGGCGGCCTCCCGCGAGCTCGCCCCCTTCCTCCGCAGTTCCCGTCCTGCCCAAGGCCCTCGCTTTCTGCGACTCCAGGGGCGCTTCCTTGCGCGCTCGGCCTGCGGCGGGTCCTTGGACGGTTCCCAGGCTGGTCTGCGATGAGGGGGCGCCGCGTCCACGCGCGTCCGCGCCCTGCCCCGCGCCGCCGCGGAGCTGCGGTCCCCGCAGGTGTGTGGACACGCGGTGGACGGCGCCGGGGCGCTGGGATCCGCCGCGCTCTCGCGGGTCCCGCAGGCTCAGCCCCGCCGCGCGCGTCTCTGCTGCGGCCGCTGACTCGGCGCCTCCAGGGCTCTCTCGGGTTCGCGTGCGGCTGCGAGGCCGACTCTCCTGGTGACCAATGAGTTTTGTCCCTCTCGGATGTCTTACGGGGGCTCCCCCGCGTGCGGGTCCTAATCCCTGTTGATTCCCCGGCCCTCTGGGCGGCGGACCCGGAGCCAGCGGGGAGACGCGGCCCCCTTCCCATCCTGGCGCCGTGTGGGGCCGCGGGGACAGCCGCGCTGCTGGCTCGCGGCCCCGGGAAAGGCCACGCTGCCGGCCACGCGTCCTCACACACTGACTTGGCTGACGGTGGTCGCCCGTGAGTGATGCCAGCTCGTGCCCTGGCCCAGAGGGGCGTCCAGCCTTGCTGGGAGCACACCGGTCCCCCGCGCGAGCCTCCCCGACACCCCCTGCCTTCCTGGGCACTGGCTCTGCCATGTCTGTGTCACCTGCCCCGGGGCGCTAGGCCTGACCCGCTGTAGCCCCGCTAACGGTTTCCTAACTTTGAGCGGAAAGTGGATTGGGTCTCACAGGAGCTTCCAGGGCCCTCTTGAAAAGCAGCCTCACTTTTCCCAACAGGGGCTCAGAAGGGCAGGGTCCACCCGAAACTGAATGTCGGGGTGTGGCCTCTGCCGAGGACCGCAGGCTCCTGCTGTCCGCTGTGGTTCCCAGCACCGGCCCGGCGCAGCTGTTTCTCCATGTGGGTCGGAGAACAGCACCTGGGCGCTGTGTGTCTGTTCCGTGCTTTGCTGTGGATTTGAGTGGAAGGGCCTGTCCCAGAGCCCCCAGCTCCCAGAGCTCGTCCCTGCGTAAGCCGCTTCACGGCAAGGAAGGCTCGTGGGTCCCGCCCATGTGCACTTGTTACAGTTTATTAATTTTTAATATTAAACATGAGATTCTTAAAGATTATCATCATCCATCTGTGTGGCACACACGGCCGTGATCACAGCTCTGTAACGTCTCGTGTCGCGGCTTTTTTTCCGTTGCGTAGTAAGAAAACCGCATCCCCAGGCTGTAAAGAAGCACAGGCATTTGCCCCGGCTGCCTGGGGTCCTTCTCGCCGGATGCGCCCCGCGTCCCCCCCATCACACAGAGGAGCATCCGACCTGCAATTTCAGGTGGTTCCTAATCCATCCTCTTCTAGATAACTTTGTGTGAACCAACCTTACCCACAAAATCTGTGAGCATCCAGCCCTTTCTCCGGATAAACTCTGAGAAGCTTGTGCACTAAATACAAGTGTGCCCAGGCACGGAGCCAGTGCGCCCTGGTCTCCACCACCGGGTGCACCACAGCTGTAAGAATGAGGCCTGATCTTGGAGGATTGGTTTATGAGGAAGCAAAGTTCACGGTCAGATTTACCAGACCCAGCGTCAGGAGGAGCTGGTGTCAGGGGAGATGCCCGGGGAGGGGGGAAGTTTGGGTGCTGGATCTGGGCAGCCCGGCTCTAGGGATCAGCACCAGCCAAGGTGGGGAGGAGGGCTGAGCAGGAAGAGGTGGGGAAGGGGGCCTGGCTGGGACAGACTGGGACCTAGTCAGTGCGCGAGAGGTGGGTTTTCTGAGGCTCAGTGACCAAGGAGCCTGCGGACAGCAAAGTCAAGTTGGCAAGGAGGACGTTTCTCTTTGGTCAAATCTGGTCCATGGATGGATCAGAGTATGAGGGAGACCCCCTTCTCCCTAGGGAAACGTGGGTCAGGATGTCTGGTCCTGAAGATTCAGTCCGCGTCATTCCTGAAGGGGACGGACACAGAACGGTGTGTTGGGCTCTGGGATGAGTCATCACGTGCGGTCAGAAGCCAGGAGCCCCTCTGAGCCTGTGCTCATATCTCAGATTTTGCACTGACAGCAGATGGGGACACAGCAGCTGGACTGGGAGCAGCAGGGTTTGCAGCAGCTGGACTGGCAGCAGCAGGGCTTGCAGCAGCTGGACTGGGAGCAGCAGGGGACACAGCAGCTGGACTGGGAGCAGCAGGGCTTGCAGCAGCTGGACTGGGAGCAGCAGGGCTTGCAGCAGCTGGACTGGGAGCAGCAGGGTTTGCAGCAGCTGGACTGGGAGCAGCAGGGTTTGCAGCAGCTGGACTGGGAGCAGCCACAGGAGCCACAGCCCCCCTTGCAGCCCCCACACGAGCCACAGCACCCCTTGGAGCCCCCACAGGAGCCACAGCTGGAGCAGGAACAGGCTGGCACACAGCAGCACACGGGCTTGCAGCAGCAGACAGGGACACAGCAGCCGGAGCAACAGCCCCCACAGCCGGAGCCACAGCTCCCACAGCCGGAGCCGCAGCCCCCACAGCCGGAGCCACAGCCCCCACAGCTGGAGCCACAGCCCCCACAGCTGGAGCCACAGCCCCCGGAACAGCCACAGCAGCCCATGGTTCTGGTGGGTTGAGGGTGGATCAGGTCAGAGGAGCAGGTGCAGAGGACAGTGCTCAGGTGTGGGGCCTCCTGGGCTGGGAGCCCTTTATACACCTGCCCAGGGTCAGGTGAGGTGCTGGACACACGGTCACTTCCTGGTTCCTGTTGTGCCATTCCTGCCGACTGGTGACTTTCTCCCTGTGCCTCTCACTGGCTCTGGCTGCACCACGTTCTAAATGTGGTGTCTTCCGCTCTCCGTGGCCCCTATAATTAGAAACCGAGCTCTGGCCTGTTCTGCTTCTTGGCATTCCTAGGAGCTGGTCACCTGTCTTTCATGCTGACCATGAGTGGGCCTCGAGGGGAGAGGAGCCTCCATGGCCCCCATGGCCCCGTCCCCATGGGCCTGGCTTCTCAGCGACCCTTCGGGGAGGGGCCCGTGGCCTGCAGTCAGGGCTCATTGATTTACTGCCCAGAATCCGGCTCCTTCCAGCAGATTTAGACTGCTAATTTCCAATTAATTTTTAGACTAATTTTATTATTTAGTATACTAAAATTAATTTTTTTAGTCGAAGCAACAAATGCATGATTTAAAAATTTTTATTATTCTCTTAAGGACTTGGTGTTCCCGCCCGGCCCTCCGTCCCTACAGGGCTGTCTGCACTACCCTAAGGCCGTAGGGGCTCCTGCGGTCTGGCGGCGGGGGGGGGAGGGGGGGTGCCTGGAAGCGGGGTCTGCCAGGCTGGGGCGGCCCCCGGTGCTCTGCTTCACCCAGCGTCTGCCGGCTTCTACCCTGGGCGCTCCACCTGCCCGGTGAGGCCTGGGTCCTGGGTCCCTCATCCCTCACCAGCCTGCTGTCACCATGGGACCCTCGTGTGCTTGCCGGTCTGTCAGTTTTCTGCCCTACATATTTCCCGCGTGGCCCGTCCCACTCACGACAGACCCCGTGTCCTCGGGCTGCGAGACCAGACCTGCCTGATCCCCTCTGGGACCTTGGGTTCTCTCACGGCCCCTCTGGCTCCCGAGTCTCCAGCTCCCGCCTGGCGCCCCGCCCGCAGCCCAGCTCGCGCCCGGGGCTTCCGCCCTGTCTGACCCTCGATGTCCTCACCTCCGTCCAACCTTTGCTCAAGTGACACGGTCTCAGCAGGGTCTTAACTCCGGAAATGTCGCCGTTCCTCAGCTCACCCCGCTCGGCCTGGCCCTTTCCTTCCTTCCTGGCCCACCCGCCCCGTTCCCGAACCTTCTGTTCCGCCTGCCGCCCTTTCTCGCCGTTGGGCCTCCCCGCGCCCCCCGCCCCGCAGGGGAGCTCAGTGAAAGCACGGACCTTCTATCCTCCTGTCTTCCCCATACCTTGAAGAGCCCCTGAGACGTAACAGGTGCCCCACAAACTTGCTGAACGGACTCGTGGGTTTTCCCGGGGATTCAGGACAGAAGCAGAGGAGCGCTCGCCCGGCATCTGCTTTTGAATCCACTGTGCTTCCGTGAAGCGTGCCGGCCCCACGGGAAACCCGCGAGCCCACAGACCAGGACGCTCCGCAAAGGGAGCCCTGCGCAGCCCCCACTGCTTGCGTCTGGTGCCGAGCGGCCCCCACCCGAACCCGGAGCCCACAGCCCCTCCGCAAACGGCAAGCCCTCCCCTCAAAGACCCGCTGTGCTGACCTGTGCCCCCACTGACGAACGTTGATGTCTGTGGAGTTCTAGGCCACGTGTTCGCCGACCCCACTCTGCGTGTGTTTATGGTGTCCCCGAGCCCTTTTCTTCTAACCACTTAGCAGCACCCCCTCGAAGGGATGGACGCCTCCGCTCGTGTGTCCCATCTGCTGTGGGCGCACACGTGGGTCCGGCTTTGGGCCACTGTGCACGGCGTCTTGGGGACATCCCTGCACGGGACCCATGAGGCTTGAGGCTCGGTTCCACTGTGGGGGCACCCAGGGCAGAGTCGCTACCTCGCAGGACAGCGTCCCACATTGGCGGGTGGCACCCAGTGCGGCAGGGCCCGTGGCAGCTCCCACGGCTATCCGCTGCATCCGGGGGCTCTGGCCGCTCACGTCCCTGCCTGCGTGCGCTCTGGCCGGGCTTTCGCTCGCCGGCTCCCGCCCGGTGTGCGTGGACAGCATGGTTGGGTTTTACTTGGCATTTCTCATGAGGCGGGGAACTGGACGGGGGGTCCTTGTCTGAACAGTGTGTGCTCTGGTCTCCTCCCGTTTCTCTGTCCTGTGTCCATCGCTCATCATTACCGTCATTCCGCGGGAGCTGTACTCCCTCTGGAGCACCGGCCCGGGAGCGGCCGGGCACAGACCTGGGTCCGGCGCTGGGTGTCCTGTCTCCTTCTCGGGCCGGGCGGGTGCGGTGCGGCCCAGCAGCCCCATGCTCGCCCGTGGCCGCCGTCCCTTCCCTGTGGAGAAATCCTGGCCCAATGCTGTATTTGCAAGTTGCTTATCTGCCTATCCTTTGTTGTCGACAGACGTGTCTGTGGCTTTATTTCTACGGGTGTTGCTTGTAGCAGGGTTTAAGAAAGTTTGTTTAGGGACTTCTGAGTGGCTCAGTGGTTAAGCATCTGCCTTCAGCTCAGGTCAGGATCCCAAGGTCCCAGGATCGAGCCCGCATGGGGCTCCCTGCTCGGCGGAGAGCCCGCTTCCCCTCTGCCGCTCTCCTCCTACTCATGTTCTTTTCTGCTCTGTGCTCTCTCTCTTACACAAATAAGTAAAAAAAACTTAAATGTTTTTTGTTTCATTTTAAAAAACTAGCCTGTCCACACTTGTCCTTTAGCTGGACATTCAGGGCGCCCACATCTCCTGCGTCACTATTCAGGCTTAAACGCCCCATTTCACGCCTCGAGTTCCGTGGGGTCCGTCCTCTCTCTCCACGGACAGAAAACCCGATTTTTACCCTTGCTGCTCCTGTGGGGTGTCGACCTCATTGTACTCTTCTTTCCAGGCTTACCCTGGATCTGAAAATGCACTTTTCTGACGCATACAAATCACATCAGCTGTATTTTCTGGTTCCGCACGGCAGAGCACGCAGGGCCCCTGGCCACGCTCCTCACCCCACGTTTCCCACATCGTGGCTCCTAATTCTGTGTAGAACGTAAGCCCCGCAGTCTGTGGGGCCCGGAGCGCTTTGGTGTTATCCTTTCCTCCCAGCGCTCCCCCCTCTGGCAGGATGCTGGCCTGCACCGTGGTGGGGGCACCAGGCTTCCCTTCCAGCCTGTCCCGGGTCCGCAGGGCGTTTCTGCTGGTGTGACCCTCGGGAGGCTCAGGATCGAGCCTCTCGGAGTTCGGGACAACAGGAGCGTCCGCTGGGCTTTCAGTGCCGCGATGGCACGTGCTGACGAATTTGGGGGAAATCATGGTCTTCAGTGCAGCGCGTGGATACAAGGCTGCTTTCTGCTCATCAAACCCTCTTTAATTTCTCCCAGAGACGTTTCGTGATTTTCATTTTAGAAGTTTTGTGCAATGTTTTGCATGTCTTACATTTCTAGGTATATGATTTTGGGGACATGGATTATAAATGCTGCAGGTTTTTAATGTACTCCCCCCGCCCCGTTATGACTGACTTAAGTTCAGTAGAGTCAACAGAGAGCCTGTTACAGCTTCGGGAGTAGAGGTCGGTGATTCCTCAGTCGTGAGTAACCCCCAGTGCGCACTGCATCGCGTGCCCTCTGCATCGCGTGCCCTCCTCAAAGCCCCCCCCAGCCCCCCAGCCCCCATCCCCACCCCCTCCAACCCTCCGTTGGTTTCCGAGACTTATGGGTCCCTTACGGGTTGTCTCACTCTCTGATTTCGCCTTGTTTTCCTTGCCCCTCCCTTCCCCCGTGACCCTCTGTTTTGTTTCTTACATTACACATTTGAGTAAAATCAGTCGGTTGTTGTCTTTCCCCAGTGACTGATTTCACTGAGCATTATATCCTCCGGTTCCATCCACGTCGTCGCAAACGGCAGGATTTCCTCCTTTTTGACGGCTGAGTAATATTCCATTGTGCCTATGGACCACGTCTTCGTATCTGTTCACCCGTCGGTGGACCTCTGGCTCTTTCCATACTTTGGCCGTTGTGGACGTTGCTGCTATAAACATTTGGGTGCACGTGCCCTTCCTTTTCGCTACATTTGTATCCTTTGGGTGAGTCCCCAGCGCGCAACCGCTGGGGCGGGGGCGGCTCCGTGTCCCCTCCCCGAGGCCCCTCCCCGCCGCGTCCCCGCGCGGCTGCCCCAGCTCACGTCCGGCCCACAGGGACGAGGCTCCCCTTCGTCCGCATCCTCGCCGACGCCTGGCGTTTCCCGACTCGCTCGGCCGTTCTGACAGGCGCCACGGGGAATCTCGTTGCGGTTTTGATGTGTTTTCCCTGATGCCCTGGGATGGGGAGCATTTTGTCACGTGCCCGCGGCCGTCTGGGTGACGCGCTCTGCTAAGTGTTGTTGGCGTATAAGGGAAATCAATTTTATGTTGACCTTTCACCCGGTGCTGGTGCTAATCTACTTCCTGGTTTTGAATTTCCTTTTGTGTCTGGGCACTTATTTCCTGTCCCTTCCTTGACACACACAGCCTGCCTTCACGCTTGGCGCTTTGCTCCTGTCCCGGGGCCCGAGGGTGCATCAGCCCCACTGCGTCCTGCTGGCTCCCTCGGACCGAGTGTAGACCCTGAGCCGCCGTCTCCCTCATCCGTCACCGTCTCTGCTGGGGCTGCCAGAGCAGAGCGCCGCGCCGGGGCTTCAAGAACAGACATTCACCCCTCACCACCCCGGAGGCCGGACGCCCCAGAGGAAGCTTGGTTTCAGGTGAGGCCTCTCTTCCCGACTTGCCGCCGGCCCCTGGCCCGCTGTGTCCGCACACGGCTTTCCCTTGTGCACAGAGCGGGGGAGATCTGGTGTCTCCTCCTGTTCCATAAGGACCCCAGTCCTATTAGGTCTGGGGCTTGCCCTTATGGCCTCACTCAACTGTAGTGACCTCCGCAGACAGGCTGCCCCTTCACAGTCCCCTCCGCAGATGCACCGTCCCTCACACGGGGCGCTGGGCTTCAGTGCATGAAAGTTTGGGAACATGACTCCGTCTGTGACGAGCCCTCACCGTATGTTCCCGGGCCTGGGCTCTCTGTTCCTTCCCGCACATCCGTGTTTTTATGGGATTGTTTTTCTCCCGCCTGAGAGCTTCTTTCTGCATTTCTTAAAGTGAGAGTTCGCTGGTATGAAATGTCGTGGCTGGGTTCGCTCCGGGGGGCCGTGCAGGGACGTGGGTATGAGTGGCTCGGCCCGCTGCCATCTCCGAGGGACAGGCGTGCGGTCAGAGGGACGGCTGAGGCAACCCGTGTCTGCCCTTGGGTCAAGGGACCCCTGGCCAAGCGCCGGCCCTCTGGGGACTCTGTGGGCGTCGCGGGACCGAGTCAAACAGGCACGAGCTTCGGGGTCTTGGCACTCCAGGAGGAAACCTGGTGTAGCTCAGAGAAGGGGACGCACACCCCGTACTTACATTTCATTCTGGGTGCCAGAGCCACGGGGACCCCAAGACGCCAAGACTGGGCTTCCTCCCAGGTAACAGACAGTTCTGCACCTGGGTTGGCTCCCGGGGCTGCCGTAACGCACAGCTACCTCGCCGGTCCTGGGTCGGAGTCCACGGCGGGCCTCCTCACGTGAGCATTGAGGCATTGGAGGGCCATGTTTATTTGTGGACACGCCGGGGAGCAGCTTCCCCTTGCCTTTTCTGGCTTCTGGCAGCCGCCGGCTTTCCTTGGTCATGACCGCTGCCTCGTCTCCCGAGCCAGCAGTGGCCAGGGGAGCCCTCACGCTGCCTCAGCTGCTGCCCCCGCCCCATTTCAGGACCCCATAGTGGGTAACCCAGGACGATCTCTCTGGGGCCAGCTGACGAGGACCGTGCGGCCCCCTTTGCCGCGGAGCAGGTGCACCAGGCGCACGGATGAGGACAGGACGTCTCTGGGGAGGCGCCGTCCCGCTACCGCAGTGCGGGTGCTTCGGAAGACCGGCGGCCGCCACATCCAGATCCAGGCCCTGCACTTTGACAAGCACCAGGCCCATCGATCGGGGGATATTGTGAATGTCACCTTATGAGGTCCCAGAAGTCCTGTCACTCCGGCCTTGTTTTCTGTCCAAACATCATGAGAAGGCAAAGGCAGGTGGGCTGAGCCTGATCCGGTCTGCAGCCAGAGCTGCAAGGGAGCCTGGACAGTGCTTCCCAGCCTCCGCTGGGCCGGGGCAGCAGGACGGAGAGGCTGCCGGCCCCAACACTCCAAGGTCACTGCCACAGGAGGGGGGTCCCACAGCTGGACGGTCACCGGTGTAAGACTCCAGCCCCGTGTCCTGACCTGGAGCCTGGACCTCTGTGCCCCCTCACCAAGCCTGAGATGCCCCATGCCAAAACCTCGGTGGAGGACCCTCCGGGCGGTGGAGGACACTTGGAGAACCTGCCGATTCCCCAAGCTGATTGCCAGGGGCCTTCCTTGTTCATCTGTGCGCAGTGAGGAGACCACAGTGAAAGAGTCACACCGAATGAAACGAAGCTGTTCCGTGGTGAATGATGACTTTATTGAAAGGGGATTTTGGTGTATTTTAACAGACAAATACGGCAACATGTTGGGAAGGAAGGAGCCTTTCTGGACTGTACATTGTCCGTGGGAGGAGGCAGCTCAGACGTGATGAGACCGTGCCTCTCCGGAGTGCGGGGCCCGTGGGGGACGTTGCTGACCCATCACTGGTAAAGCCTGAGCATGGGGTCAGCGCCTGGAAGGGGCCCCTTGCCTCTTGTGGGACTGTGGGTCAGCATTAGAATATGGCCTTCCTCTGGGTAAGACTCTCTCGGGGGACAGCAGAGAGAGCCATGGCCCATCACGCGGAACGGAGCTTCCGGTGCTGGAGACGGGGACGCGGAGGAAGGAGGGTGAGAGGGCGACAGCTTCCGGGGCCGGGTGGGGCCGCGGCCTCGCCGCACGCTGCGGCTGGGGGAGGTTAGCGGGAGCCTGGGTGGGCTGTGCCATCAGATCTTGCACTGGCAGCAGACAGGGACGCAGCAGCTGGACTGGGAGCAGCAGGGCTTGCAGCAGCTGGACTGGCAGCAGCAGGGCTTGCAGCAGCTGGACTGGCAGCAGGATGACCCACAGCCTGAAGAGCAGCAACAGGGTTTGCAGCAGCTGGACTGGGAGCAGCAGGGGACACAGCAGCTGGACTGGGAGCAGCAGGGTTTGCAGCAGCTGGACTGGGAGCAGCAGGGGACACAGCAGCTGGACTGGGAGCAGCAGGGCTTGCAGCAGCTGGACTGGGAGCAGCAGGGTTTGCAGCAGCTGGACTGGCAGCAGGATGACCCACAGCCTGAAGAGCAACAGGGTTTGCAACAGCTGGACTGGGAGCAGCCACAGGAGCCACAGCCCCCCTTGGAGCCCCCACAAGAGCCACAACCCCCCTTGCCGCCCCCACAGGAGCCACAGCCCACCTTGCAACCCCCACAAGAGCCACAGCCCCCCTTGCAACCCCCACAAGAGCCACAGCCCCCCTTGCAGCCCCCACAAGAGCCACAACCCCCCTTGCAACCCCCACACGAGCCACAACCGCCCTTGGAGCCCCCGCAGGAACCACAGCTGGAGCAGGAACAGGCTGGCACACAGCAGCACACGGGCTTGCAGCAGCAGACGGGGACACAGCAGCTGGAGCCACAGCCCCCACAGCCGGAGCCACAGCCCCCACAGCCGGAGCCGCAGCCCCCACAGCTGGAGCCACAGCCCCCGGAACAACCACAGCAGCCCATGGTTCTGGTGGGTTGAGGGTGGATCAGGTCAGAGGAGCAGGTGCGGAGGACAGGTGTTCAGGTGTGGGGCCTCCTGGGCCGGGGCCCTTTATACACCTGCCCAGGGTCAGCTGAGATGCTGGACACATGGTCACTTCCTTGTTGTCACTGCCTCCCCTGGCCCTTTGTTCCTTGTGTTTCCTCCTTCCCAGAAGCCGCGTGCTCTCACCCGCCGTGGTGGTGTTCTGCTCATTCTGTCCCGTCTTGGGCAGAGGTTTGTTTTTCTGCTCAAGATGCCTGAACATTTTTCCAACGTTGTTTGGCAGTGTCCCAGGATCACGAGAGTGTGCCCCACAGCGACCCCCTCTTCCCAGTCGGGCCTGGGTTGCAGCCCCCTCCCCCTCCCTCTGTCCCCGGTGGGACCTCAGATAAGGCCTGGGGGCCCTGTGTGGAGTTCTCCCCAAAGCTGGGGTGTGCTGGGAGAGCTGGGCTCTGAGCTGCGGCGGACGTGGAGGACAGCCGGAGAGAGAAGCCCCGCGGCTTGTGGAGAGGAGATGGGCAGGCTGCCTGCGCGCCCGGGCAGTGCAGGGGGCCAGTGCTCCCGCATTCTGCGGGAGACCGCATGGCCACGGGCCAGGATCGGTTGCTGGGTGGCACCCAGTGACCTCAGACTGGCAGGCGGGGGCTGTGGCCCAGGCTGGCCCACCTGAGAAGGGTGAATGCTTAGCAGCAGGCTAACAGAGACCAGTCCTGGACGTGGCGAGCTGCCACGTGGCCGCACTGAAGCTGTCAGCCCCCTGCGGACGCCACGCCGGGTCGGTGGCGGGAGGTGAAGGCTTTGTCTTGTTCCCTGTGCGCCCGGCGGGTGGGGCTGCTCCTGGGAGGGGACTCCTGGGTGTGTGTCTGGGGGTTTGGCCAAGAGAATATTCTTTTGGGGGGGCAGAGAGAGAGTGCAGGGGTGGAGGGTCAGAGGGAGAGGGGGAGAGAGAACCCCAAGCAGGCTTTACGCTCAGCACAGAGCCTGACACGGACTCTACCTCCTGACCCTGAGATCACGACCCGAGGCAAAAGCAGGAGTCAGATGCTCAACGAGCTGAGCCCCCCAGGCTCCCCTCCACAGGAGCCTTGGAGGTGAGGCCGGTAAACAGCATTCGGGAAGGCGTGCGTGTCGGGAGGAGCGGTGCCAAGGCCACGAGCAGGGAAAGCGCTCGGGGTGCGTGTGGGCTGGCGGCACCGCTTTAGGCTCCATAGGTGGGGAGCGGAGACCGTGTGGGTGGGAGCGGGGCAGGTGGGGGCGGTGGGGGGTCTCTCTAGGTGAACCTCACCATGAGGTCTCCGTTCTGTGCGGAGGCCGGTCTCCCTCCTTCTGCTCTGCTGCGCTTATCGTGGGCCCGGCTGGGGAGGCCGTGGGGGAGGCCCCCCGCCTCCGACATACGGAAAAGCAGGGAAGAAAGGAAACAGAATAAAACCTTGAGTCTCTGCTCCAGGTCCCCCGAGCCCCCAGACTCGCGCGGGGTCTTGGGTTTACACGCAGGAGCCTCTGTCAGGCATCGGCCTCTGGCCGGACCCCGCCCAGTCACCAAGCGCGCCAGCAGAGACCCGGAGAGCGCGCCGTGTTCCTCCGTCCCGCGAGCAGTTCACGGGCAGAGGAGGCTGTCCCTTGAATGTTTCATACAGTTGTTCTGAGGTATCCAGGCTTGCTATGGTTTCTGGGCGGCACACGATCTAGAGTGCTAGGATTTTACTTACCGGACTTTTATTTGTTTAATTGGATTTTTTAAGAACAGTGTTTATCCTGGGGGATTTGGGGATTCCTTGTCCAAAGGCTTTAGGGGGAAGGTGCACATCCGGGGGCCCCCGGGACGCGGTGCCCTGTCGTCCTCCTGAGCTTTCCCAGGCGGGCCGTAGGGGACATGTCCCGCAGAATGTTCTGGCTGATGGAGCGCCGGCCTCATCTGAAGCCTAAACTCTTGACTTTAAGAAGACCTGTGTGCTTCCTCTGATTTCGGAGGAAGGGTGTGTATTTATTGTAGTTTAATAACAATAATAATAATGGACGTCATAACAGACCAGACATTTAAAGAAGCTGGCAAAGACCACACAGTCCAGTCTAGGAAAGTAACGTGATTTCATTGAACTGATGGCCCGAGCGCCCCTCCGGACCCCAGGCTCCTTCCTTCCACTCTGCGTTTTGGCCGGGTACTTGGTGGCCCTTCCTATGGCAACAGTCTCGTGATTTTGTTTTCCAGAGAGAGAGCACAAAGACATCTCAGGGGTTTCTCGTCGCTCTGATGCTCCCGGTTTCTTTCTTGATTGTTGGGTCTTGAAGTTTCCTTTGCCCTCGTGGTACTGTCGCGGCAGTTACTAGGTGTCAAAGGTGTTCGTGCACGTGCGGCCCACCTCCGGGCGCCGGCATTTCTATTTCCGCACGGTGTTGCGCGTGACTTCACGTTCTCCTACCATCAGCTCCTTCCATCCGCAGCCGCCGTGACATCCTGCGCGCGGTGGCCTGTGGCGCGCTCAGCGGCGTCTCTGGCTGCTCAGCATTTTCACGTGAAATCAGCAGGAGGCTGACATCTTTTCTAAGATACTTCTGCTTCGCTACTGTATCTTAATTGGGTGATCAAATAATTCATGAGCCTTCAGTACTTCTGTTTGAAACGTACCTCCTGTTACCGGATTCTGCTCATGGTGTGACGTGAGAATTTTGCTGTCGCCTGTGTCTCCGGTCGGAGTAATGTACACCTGACGTTATCACACTTACCTCCCATTCTGTTAATTTCGTGAAGTCTCCGTCAGTTCCTTAACAAATACACGTGAAGACGGTAGAAGGTTTGCTTTGCTTTTGTTCTATCCAGGATCCAGTGCGTTCTCACTTCTTAATTGGATTGTCTACAACGTATTTCCAAACTGCAGTGCAGGAGACACTTTTGTACTCAAGTAACGTTTGCATGTTGTTTGTGTTCAGACTTCTCTTGTGAATTCTTGAAAATATACTTCAGAATTCTTACACCATTGAACCCATGTTGCAAGGCTGGAGCTGCCTTAAATTGGGAAGATCATTTCTTTCTTTCTTTTTTTTTTAGGATTTTATTTATTTGACAGGCAGAGATCACAAGTAGGCAGAGAGGCAGCAGAGAGAGAGGGGGAAGCAGGCTCCTTGCCAAGCAGAGAGCCCGATGCGGGGCTCGATCCCATGACCCTGAGATCATGACCTGAGCCAAAGGCAGAGGCTTTAACTCACTGAGTCACCCAGGCGCCCCTGGCAGATCATTTCATTCCCTTTAGATTCTTTACAAAAAAAATGCCAGTCGCATGTGAGGTCAGTATCTGCCAGTTACGGACGGACGACCTCAGCAGGATGGGAAGGGGGTGCCTTCAGGGAGTCTGGAGGCAGCTGTGTTTGGGGGTGACTGGGGCCGTGAGCTGCATGGACATGGTGTCGGCATGTGTACTCATGTTTCTGAGGGCAGCCGGCAGTCCCAGACCGGTACCTGTGCAAACTTCTCTGACCAACAGCACGTGCTATCCAACAGCCGGCACTGTTTTCATATGGTTTCACTTTGTTGAAGAAAATCGCAGGTAATGGTTTCCAGTTGGTGGAGATATTTCACACAGCTTATAAGGCTTTCTGTTGCAGCAGCAACGCCCGGTACTTGCCACCTGCTCAGAGCTGTGACGGTGGAGCTCGAGCTGTGACGGTGGAGAAGTACTTTCTATCTGGTTGACTGTCGTGTTGCTTTGTTTTGTACACATCCTTATTTGTTGGGGTGGGACGCTTATGAGGTCTTTTGGGCAAATTCATCCCGTTGGTTTTTGCATTTTGACATCTTTTTAAGGGCTTGTGCAAAAATGGGTCCAGTTCAGTAATACGGTTAATTTTGACTAATGCGCCTCGTCTCTGAGAACAGAATGTGTGTTATCTCACTGTTGGGTGCTGTGTTCAATATATATTCCGGGGATACATCCTTTTAGTTGGACGATTTGAATTTTCTCTAATTGTACTAATAACATTTTATTTTTCTCCTAATTACCAAGAGACGTTTGTCGGTGTATCCATTTCTCCTTATAATCCTCCCATTTTTGTTTTCTGTATTTTGAGTCTGTGTTGGTAGGTGCATTCATGTTTGAGAATGTCGTGTCTGCCTCGTGAATTTGTCCTCTGACCATGAATTGCTTTTAATATTTAAAGGCAATGGCTAAAAGAATATTTTAACACCATTTGGCATGTTTTGGAACCATCTCTTGTATTTGGGAAATCCAGAGGCCAAGCTGTCTTCCAGGATAAAAGGCAGAATGGTCAATTTTCTCTCTCCTGACCTGCCATTCTTGAGGGCAGGGACGTATGACCAAGACTTGGCATTGTAAAAAGCGGTGCTGGTGGTCCTGTCCTGTGTCCATGGCTGGTCATGCCCCAGTGAGGGCTGTGTGGACGTGTTCGGCAAGGACAGCAGCTGCTTCTACACTAACTGGTTTTGGCAGTAGCTTTTCTCTCCGCTCAGGCTCCCATGTTTGGGAAGGCAATGCTGTGGGTGCTCGACCTCTTGTCTCTAATCACCCAGAAACACTTCTCCTGACACACAACTGAAACCCACGCCCGAATCAACAGAAATAAATCACACACTTTCTTAAAAATCCTGGAGTTTTCAGTGGGGGTGGAAAGAAGGAAGGAAAAATTAGATTAATACAATTGAGGACGTTAAAGAAAGGGAGGGCAAGGAAAAAACGTGGTGAGTGGGAAACATCAAAGAGAGAAGAATCCCAGCCAGGCACATCCACGATCCCAGTGAAAAAGAATCGAGCTCATCATTTCCAAGACAAATCTTCAGGGTTTTTAAAATCTGTTAAGAGAACAGTTACAAAATGTAATGGCACAGGAATGTTGAAAATAAACAGGAAAATATACAGAAAGAAGATATTAACCCAAAAGACCAGAGTATATTTTTGCTTGAGTGTTAGATAAAGTAGACTTTTAAGACGACGTTTCCCGAGAGGAAGTGTGGGAGTGAGGAGAGAAGAGACGGTGAACCTAAGTCTTTCAAAGGCCGTCCTGGTAAGTCGAGTAGGGAAGTAGGACAATAGTTTGAGAGAGAAGTGGATTCAAGAGTTTAAGATGTGAAAAATAACACCGTTTTTTTAAATGTGGAAACAATGAAACACAAAACTTAGAATTTGCCATCTTCTCCATTTTCAAGCCAACAGTCAGTAGTATTAAGTGCATTCGTGTTGTACCATTACCACCACCACCCGCCTCCAGAACTTTCCCAGGTCAAGTTATTTTATGGATGATAATGACGGAGTGCTTCCCTAGGTGATGCAGGTGCGTGGAGAAGAGTCTTGGAGAGACGCTTTGAATGGACTAGAAGGGACAAGTTGGGCTGGGGCTGGCCTTAGGCGGGAGCAGGGACTGTTCATGAGCTATCCCAGGAGGTGGGCCAGGTGACCGGCACAGGAGCTATGGGAAGTAGATGTGGGTCACGAAGCTACGGCGGTCCTTTCTGAGGGTTCCGTTTTCTCCGTGAAATAGGACGGAAGGTAGTCAGTTGAGAGCAAAGATCGGGGAGAAGTCATGACACTCAATCCCTACTCTACACAAACACAGAAGAATCTGTGTGGCATATGCACGGATGACTCAGTACATGGGTACCAGTTTTCTAAAAACCACAGGAAATCAGGATTCTAAAATCAGAGACTGTACGACTTCAGATCTTTCTCCACTATGGACCAACTTATCTGAGTGAGAATAAATGAAGGTTAAAGCATTACTAAAGGCAAAGCAATTCTAGTTCTGAAGTAGAGTCTAAAGCTTATTGATCCCACTTACCCACTGAAGAATCTTTTTGTACACTTTTTTGATTTTGCAAGATTTTTATTTTTCACTTCTTAAAAACTAGTTCCAGAGGTAGAATGTAGTGATCCGTCCGTTGCATATAACGCGCAGCACTCATTCCGTCCAGTGCCTCCTTCATGCCTGTCCCGCAGCTACCCTTCCCCCCGCCCCTCCCCTCCAGCAACCCCGAGTGTATTTCCTAGAGTTAAGAGTCTCTTATGGTTTGCCTCCCTCTCAATTTTCATCTTATTTTTCCTTCCCTTTCCCTGTGTTCATTTGTTTTGTTTCTTAAATGCCACACATGAGTGAAATCATGTAGTATTTGTTTTTCTCTGACTGACTTATTTCACTTAGCGTAATACCCTCTAGTTCCACCCGTGTCAACACAAATGGCAAGACCTCGTTCTTTTGATGGCTGAGTAACATATATCTCGCATCTTACTTATCCATTCATCTGTCAGGGGACGTCTGGGATCTTCCCATGGTTTGGCTATTGTGGACATTGCTGCCATAAACATTGGGGTGCATGTGACCCCTTGAATCACTATGTTTGTATCCTTTGACTAAATAGCGAGTAGTGTGACTGCTGGGTCATAGGGTGGCTCTATTTTCAACTTTTTGAGGAACCTCCACACTGTTTTCCACAGGGGGTGCACCAGCTTGCATTCCCACCAGCGGTGTAAGAGGTTCTGTTTGTTTTTGTTAGCCAACATGATTTATATCTTCTCACATGATGGTTTCCTTTAGTAACCTGTTCCTTGCCTCTCGGTTTAATTTCCTTCTTCCTGAATTACATTCATAATAAGTTACTACTGCGAAGGTCTGCTGGTGGGTAAGTTCCATCAGTCTGAATTTTGCTGGAAGTATCTTTATTTTATACTTAATTATTGGCCGATAATTTAGCTGGATATAGAATTCTAGGTTGAAAACTTCCTGCTTAGTATTTGAACCCTCCCCACTTTGTTTACTTCCTTGCCGTTTCATTGAGAAGTTTGTTGTCAGTTGAATTATAAGTTAATTTTTTTCTCTGATACCTTTTAAGATTTTTTTACTTACGTTGTATTCTGAGGTTTTGCTATGATGGGACTAGATTTGGATTTACTTATATTTTTATTTGTCATGCTTTAGATTTGTGATTATCCAATATGAAATTCATCCTTTTATTAATTTTGGATGATTATTGTGTCCAAATATTGAATTTTATCTACTGTCTCTGTACTCTTCTTCCAAAATTCACATAAGATATATATTGAACATTTTCATTCTAGTCTTCATGTGTCTTAAGGGTTTTTTCATATTTAAATATTTTTCCATACTGCATTCCAATTAATTTCCTTTACTATTACCCTCCTGTATCTGTATGTACTTTTCTGTTTAACTGGAATTTTGGATTTTTAATTTTAGTGACATTGTATTTCATATTGGTAATTCTCTATGAACACTCCTATAAATCTATTTTTAAAGTTTATTCTTTCTATACAAATGCAGTTATTTACATTTTTAATAGTTTTAGATATATGTGCTTATAGCATTTTTTTCATATTCTTTTTCTTCTAATTTATAAGTTTAGGTTCTTGATCCTTCTGTTTATTGTAAATACTGATAGCTCATGAAAATATTGATAGCTCATGATAGCTCATGAAAGTTTATTTTTTAATTTTTATATATTATAAACTCATCTTTAGCAGTGCTTATTCTTCTGTTCCTTTCCCTTCACTCCTAATCCATTCCCAGGGCAAATCCTATGTCCTGGGTGGTTTGGATTCCAGTCCCCCAAGGATGTCCTAATCCCTGGGACTTATGAATATGTTACCTCACATGGTAAAGGAGACTGTGCAGATGTGATTAGCAGTCTTGAGATGGGAGATTATGCTGGATAATCCTGGCATACCCAGTGGAATCACCAAGGTCTTTGTGAGAGGGAATCTTTATATGAAGGTCCTTTGAGAGCCAGAGAAGGAGACATAACCACAAAACTGGAGACTGGAGTGATGTGCTTTAAAGATGGAAGGGGGTTGGGGATGAGCCAAGGAACAGAGGCAATTCCTAGGAACTAGAAAAGGCAAGGAAATGGATTCTTCCCTTGAGCCTCCAGGGGAGACTCAGACTTGCTGACTCCTTTATTTAGACCTGGTGAGTCTTCCAATCCCCAGAACTGTAAGATAATAAATTGGTGTCGTTTTAAGACATTAAATTTGTGATAAGTTGCACAGCTGCAATAGAGTGTGTTATATTTACTATGTGGGGTTACTGCTTATCAAAAACAAATCAGCGGGGCGCCTGGGTGGCTCAGTGGGTTAAGCTGCTGCCTTCGGCTCAGGTCATGATCTCAGGGTCCTGGGATCGAGTCCCGCATCGGGCTCTCTGCTCAGCAGGGAGCCTGCTTCCCCCTCTCTCTCTGCTCTGTGGGGAGCCTGCTTCCTCCTCTCTCTCTGCCTGCCTCTCTGCCTACTTGTGATCTCTCTCTGTCAAATTAAAAAAAAACAAAAACAAATCAGCAATTCAAAATATATATTTATCTGCACTTAATGAATATACCCATTTGCCTAGCAAATAGCCTTCAAGAAATATGTTCTAAGGGAAAAATTGCGCATGACAGTTTGTAATGTATCTCAATGTGGATCTTTTTGGATTTAATATGACCGGAGTTCTTTTAGCTTCTTGAATTTATACGTCTATTTATTTCCTCAGATTAGAAGTTTTTGTCCATTATTTCTTCAAATAAACTCTCTGCCTCTTTGTCTTCTGCAGCGTCTGTTGGGACTCCCACAATGCATATATCAGTCTCCTTCATGACGACCCACACATCCGTAGGCTCTCTTCACTTTTCTTCATGCTTTTCGGATTTGATTTCAACAACCTGTCTTCAAACTCACAAGGTTTCCATTTAATCCCTCTAGTAAATGTTTTCAGTTCCATTATTGTATTTTTCAGCTCTAGTATTTCTGTTCTATTTTTTTTTGAAAAATGTTTTTTCTCTTTGTTGATATTCTCATTTTGTGCTTACATTATTTTCCTGATTTCATTCAGTTGTCATTCTTCTAGCTCATTGAGCCTTTTTATGACATTTATTTTAAACTCTTTGTCAGACAGCTCATAGATCTTTATTTCTTTAGGGTTGGTTGGTTTCTAGAGTTTTATTTTATTCATTTGGTTGTCCCATGTATCCCTGTTTCTTTGTATGATTTGCATTTTTATTGTTGTCATTGAGACTTCGTTATTTAAATAACCAACGGCCCCTCCCAGTCTTACTGACTGGCTTTGTACAGTGGGTGACATTCACTGATTAGCCTAGCTAGAGGTTCTGGAACCTCTCAAACCTTTTCTGAGGATGTGTGTCTTCTTGGAGTTTGTGTGTGTGTGCTCTCAGTCATCCCAAAATCTCTAAACATTTTGTCCCTGTTTCTCAGAAGCCTGTAATCTTTGGAACCCCCTGGCATCTGCTCTGGAACTGTGGCGTTAATGTGTCATGTGATCGTGTATGCTTGCAGTGGCTATTTTTTTTTTTGAGTGGCTTCTAAACAAAGCCACCATTCTAGTCAGTTCTGTGTGTCAGACAAGACAGATGCCAGCACCTCAGACATCAGATTGTTCTTTGTTAATTATCTGTTGACATTGTTAGAAATTTTTCCTTTTGCCATGCAGGTATTTTCATTTATTTTTCTTTTATACCAAATTTTATCACTCATTTCTTTAGTGGACAGCTGAATTTTATGTCATGAAAGAAAGAACTTAGAAATTACTTAGAAAGAACTATTCTATTATAATGTTACTTAAAAAATTCCTATTTACTTTTAATTATTTTTATTTTTATTTCTATTTCTGTTTATGTCTTTATCCCATACTCTGTATGGAATTTATTTTTGGATTAAGAGGTGAGGTAAGCACCCAATTTTAATTTTCTTAGATCCTACATAATTGTTTTAACACCATATATGGAACAATATTTTTTCTTATGAATTTAAAATGCTATCTTTTTCATGTAGGTATTTCATGCATGTTTGGTTCTGTTTCTGGTATCTCTTTCCTTTTATATTTATCTACTGGATTTTCATGTGTTTATGTTAGGTTGTTTGAATTATCATACTCTGTAGTAAGTTTTGATATCAGGCCCACTTCCTTTTTAGCATTTTCATGGCTATTGTTTTCTGTATAAATGTTACAACCAGCAAAGCTACTTAAAATACTTTCTTGGTATATTTATTCAGATCAAATGTCTAGATTAATTTAGGGAGAATCGACTTGATTAAAATATTAAAACTTCCTATTAAAATAAGAATTATCTATTCTTTTGTTTGTGTCTCAGTATATTCCAGCTTTCTTCACATAGATTTTTAAAGACTTTCATGAAAAATTTTACTGAAATACAAATTCATGGAGAAAAATGAACGTAAGGCAGCATGCTGAATTTCCACCAATGGGATACACATGTGACCAGTACTCAGATTTAGAAATAGCTCATCACCAGACCATAGAAACTCTCTGTGTCGCCCTCCCAGCCACTTTCCCACTAAAGGGACCCCTATCCTGACCTTTGGTGAAATAGATAAGCGTTTTTTGTTGTTGTTTTCGCATGTGTGCTTCATATAGAAGTAGTCATAAAATATATATCCCTTTGTCTGACTTCTTCTTGTTTTTAACCTTTTATATATGAGGGAGAGAGTGAGTGAGTGTGAGTGGTGGGGTAGAGGGAGAAGCAGACTCCCCGCAGAGCAGGGAGCTCGATCCGGAGCTCAACCCCAGGACCCTGGGATCATGACCTGAGCCGAAGGCAGACATTTAACCAATTGAGCCCCCAGGTGCCCCTGTCTGGCTTCCTTTTCTCAACACTGTGTCTGTAGGGTTCTCATTGACACGAAGTGGCTCGCTGAGTGACTATATCACAAATAAACATTCTTTCCTGCTATTAGTGGCCATCTGGACAGTTTCAGTTTTTAGCACCAGAAGTGCAGCTTTTCTTTTAAAAGTGTTTCTTACAAGCCTCCTATTGAGTGGGTGGGCTTCCTTTTATCATAATTCTGTCTGTTATATGCGAATAGAGAGACATTAATATCACATGTTAATTACACGCCTGGCCCTCTATCCAAATACTTCCATTTTGAGTATTATTCATTTGACTTGTTTTTATTTTTTTCCAGTTGTACAATGGAACCATCTGTAAATAATGATCATTTTGCTTTTTCTTTTCAATTGTTACATTTTGCATTTCATTCTCTTTGATAATTACATTGAATAATGTCCCCACAGCAAGTAAAATAATACTGACAATAGTGAAATTGGTGTAAATATTGCCAAGTCGTCTTCAGAAAAAATAATTGCACCTGTTTCTACTCTCATCGGCGATGCGCAGGTGTTTGTTAATTTGTCACTGGAATATCTATTAAAGAGGCATCATGGAGACAGAGAGTGCTTGAGCTAGAAATGTGTTTATTTAGTGAGGTCACAGGGTCCACTCTGGACCTTCCTAGGTGAAAGAAGCACAGGGGAGTCAGAAGGAGGCGCACAGCTGAGCCCGGTGACGTGTGGGGCAGGGGAGAACAGGGCGTACCTCCCAAGCCTGGACTCCAGTCACTGACCTGGTGGTATTTCCAGGCTCAGCCAAGTCCCACGTGTGGGGCAGAGGGTAATGACTCTGCGGATCTGTCTTGAGGGGACTGTAATTGTTGAGGGGGGAGGAAAGTACTTTTCTCCAAGGCAAATGAGGCAGGGGATTTAAAGTAGGACAAAAGGTAAGACTAGATGCACTTCTCTTTCATTATCTGGGGGAGCAACCCCACTGGGACTGGAGATTTGGGCTGCCCATTCTGGAAAAGATGGATTTAGATCTGCAATTAGTGGCTTTGGTATGGAGAGCTGGTCATTTCCTAGAGATCCCAGATCTGTGGGGGCCACTTGAGGTCCATGGACATAGCCTCAGATCTTGCACTGGCAGCAAATGGGGACGCAGCAGCTGGACTGGGAGCAGCAGGGTTTGCAGCAGCTGGACTGGGAGCAGCAGGGTTTGCAGCAGCTGGACTGGGAGCAGCAGGGGACACAGCAGCTGGACTGGGAGCAGCAGGGCTTGCAACAGCTGGACTGGGAGCAGCAGGGTTTGCAACAGCTGGACTGGGAGCAGCAGGGGACACAGCAGCTGGACTGGGAGCAGCAGGGCTTGCAACAGCTGGACTGCGAGCAGCAGGGGACACAGCAGCTGGATTGACAGCAGGATGACCCACAGCCTGAAGAGCAGCAGCAGGGCTTACAGCAGCTGGACTGGGAGCAGCCACAGGAGCCACAGCCACCCTTGGAGCAGCCACAGGAGCCACAGCCCCCCTTGGAGCCCCCACAGGAGCCACAGCCCCCCTTGGAGCCCCCACAGGAGCCACAGCCCCCCTTGCAGCCCCCACAGGAGCCACAGCCCCCCTTGCAGCCCCCACAGGAGCCACAGCCCCCCTTGCAGCCCCCACAGGAGCCACAGCCCCCCTTGGAGCCCCCACAGGAGCCACAGCCCCCCTTGGAGCCCCCACAGGAGCCACAGCCCCCCTTGGAGCCCCCACAGGAGCCACAGCCCCCCTTGCAGCCCCCACAGGAGCCACAGCTGGAGCAGGAACAGGCTGGCACACAGCAGCACACGGGCTTGCAGCAGCAGACGGGGACACAGCAGCCCCCACAGCCAGAGCCACAGCCCCCAGAACAGCCACAGCAGCTCATGGTTCTTGTGGATTGAGGGTGGATCAGGTCAAAGGAGCAGGTGCAGAGGACAGGTGTTCAGGTGTGGAGCCTTCTGGACTGGGAGCCCTTTATACACCTGCTCAGGGTCAGCTGAGATGCTGGGCACACGGCCACTTCCTGGTTTCTGCTTGTGCTATTGTTCTGGAGTGATGTCTTTTTTTGTACTTCAGGAATCCATGGCCCTCTGTTGGCTTTCATCCAACAGATGCCTTCCTAAGTGTCTAAATTTGTCTTTGACCTCATCTTGTTTATTTCCTGTAAAAAGAAACAATTCCAGGATTTATGATGTTTCTAGTTATCTTGTAGCAATATGTAACTGATGGATCCCGGACTCTTTCTCACCTTTGCTGTAGTTTTTGGTACCCAAACTGTTCCCATATTTAATTTTAATATTTCATTTTTAAAAATGAGATCTTTGCAGAGACACATGCCTGGCTCAGTTAGTAGAGTAACTCTTGATCTTGGGATCGTGAGTTGGAACCCCATGTTGGGTGTAGACATTATTTAAAAAATAAGTAAATAAATAAAAATGAGGTCCTTGCAAAGGCAACGGAAGCAAAAACAAACAAGTGGGATTGTATCAAACTGAAAAGCTTTTATACAGCCAAGGAAACCATCCACAAAATGAAAATGAAACCTACTGAATGGGAGAAAATATTTGCAAATTGCTTATCTGATAAGGGATTAATATTGAAATATATAAAGAACTTATACAACTCAGCAAAGAACAATCTGATTAAGAAATGTGCAATTTTCCAAAGAAGACCTACAATTATCAAGAGACACATGAAAAGATGTTCAACATCGCTGACCATCAGGGAAATACAAATCAAAACCACAGTCAGGTATCACCCCACACCTATCAGAATACCTAGAATCAAAAAGACAAGAAACAGCAGGTGTTGGTAAGGATGCAGAGAAAGGGAACCCTCGTGTCCTATTGGTGGCAATGGAAGTTGGTGCAGCCTCTGTGGAAAAGAGTATGGAGGTTCCTCAAAAAATTAAGAATAGAATTACCATATGATCCAGTAATTCCACTTCTGGGTCTTTATCCAAATGAAATGAAAACACTAATTTGAAAAGATCCCTGCACCCCCATGTCCATTGTAGCACTATTGACAACAGCGAAGATATGGAAGCAGCCTGTGTCTGCTGAAGATGAACGGGTAGAGAGGATGTGGTGTACATCAACAATGGAATATTACTCAGCCATGAAAAGAAGGATATCTTGCCATTTCCAGCATCAGGGATGGACCCTGTGACCATCATGCTCAGTGAAATGAGATAGTGGGAGAAAAACACCGTGTGATCTCACATACATGTGGGACCTAAAAACAACAACACCCCAAGAACAAGTCCACAGACACAGCGAAGAGACTGGTGGTTGCCCAGGTGGGGCTTGGGAGTGGGCAAGATGGGTGAAGGGGCAAAAGGTACCAACTTCAGTTGTGAAATAGGTAAGTCCTGTGCATGTGGCGGACAGCATGGCCGCCGGAGTCAACAGCCAACAGCCAACTGTGTCACATGTTTGGTTTTTTGGTTTGTTTTGGAGAAAGAGAGAGAGTGAGAGTGGGGGAATCTCCAGCAGACTCCCAGCTGAGCATGGAGCCCGACATGGGGTTCAGTCCCACCATCCTGAGATCATGACCTGAGCCAAACCAAGAATGGGATGTCCACCCCATGGAGCCTCCTAGATGCCCCAGCAAGACTGTGCTGCCTATTTGAACGCTGCTGAGAGGACTTCTTGAACGCTCCCACCATGAGAAACAGCCCTGTGACCGTGAGTGGTGATGGGTGTTGGTCACGCTACGATCACATCACAACAGGTACAAACACAGACCCGTTGTGCCGCACACTTGAAACCAAGACTGTGTTACGTATTGTACTGAAAGAACAATGCGGTCTTAGTTAAATACAAGTAGAGAATTCAAGAAGGAAACAAATCACCCATAACCCCAGGCCCAAGACCACTAAGATCTTGG